>NC_059218.1:33914886-34264052 GCF_020615455.1 Coregonus clupeaformis
GTGGTATACGGTCTGATATACCACGGCTGTCAGCCAATCAGCATTCAGGGCTCGAACCACCCAGTTTATAATATTGTATGTACATCCTCTCTCCATTAGGCGTTCAACAAGGGGAAGAGGGAGGGCTTCTTTCTGAAGAGTGTCGACAACGCCCCCCTTGCAAAGCGACGCAAGCTCAAGATGACAAGTACAGGTGTGGAGACTCGACGGAGCTCCTCTTGCTCATCCTCTTCCTCATCTTCCTCAGCTGCCTCTGCCGCTGCAACAAACTCAAAAGCACAGCCACCACACCAAACACTGCCCCCGAAGCTAGAAAAGCGCTAGAAGGGGAGGAGGGGGAAGAGTGGGAGGAATAGAGTTAGGAGAAGGAAGCACATTAATTCAACTATGACAGATTGGGATAGTCTCTGAAAGATCAGAGATGACTTGATTTGAATTCCAAAGTCATCTAGAATCTCAAAATTCTAAGTCTAAGAGCTTATTTATGAACCAACTAAGAGACTAGTTAAATATTTAAGGGTTCACCTCCCTGTTTTCTTTGAAAGACGATGCTGAATGGCATTTTGCGTTATCGTAATGATGCAATGACTTTATCTTCATGTATTTATACCATCTGCAGTACACTGCAGTAGCTTGTACCATCTCATTCATTTTCTCAAGAAATTAACTAACATGTAATTTCTTGAATGGAAATAAGCTTTAGACCAGTGTTTTCATAACTCAGGTCTAGAGGCTATACTGTTGGCTTTAAGGTCATACTAATGACGGTTTCAGTCGCCTTAGCAGGGTGACGATGATGAGCGTGCAGTTGGAGATTATCCTGATGTTAGCATGTTCTCAGTATATATACAGGGAGGCAGGAAGGAAGGAAGGGAGGGAGGGGTAAAGGGAAATGAGGAGCCATAATGAGCACAAGCCATATACATAGGGAGGTCATGACCTCTACACCGGAGCACTTGTAGATAGATACACAGCACTCATCGCATGGCAAACAGAGGCAGTGGTTGGGAGTCTGTTGGAAGTCTCTCACTGTATCTAATGGTGTGGTTGAGATTGAGAAAAAATGGTGCTACTGTACTATATAAAATAACATATATTATTATTACTGCGGACAGCTGTTCAAGTGAACTTTGACCCTGCGTGATGATCCCAGTCCATGGGACGCAGTCTTCGTGACCCAGTGGTTCTTGTCCCATACTGCCAATTTACAGGAACCTTAGTATCATTCCTTTTGGCTTGAGATTTCAGCGTGCTATTGACATTGGTCTCTCTATTTGTGTACACTTAGCTGGTTCATTGAAGTTCACCTGAGAATCAAATAACGGCATCCATTGTCCTGTATGTGTATATGTGTGCTTCATTAACAACCATCATGATTCTGAGTAAATCAGAAAAGGCGGGGAAATAAAACACTGGGTTATGATAAACATTCTGATTTTATATTATAGCCTCATACACAGATAAGCTCATGGTGTTGAGTTATTATGACCAGAGCAACTTTTCGGTATATTTCTTAAAGGGACAAATCAAAATATTAATACTTTTTTTACTGTGAGTAAGAATTGTCACCCTGATTAAAGAAGTTAGTGGTTTTGGAGACATTTAGGTATTTGATCATTGAATGTCAGTTACACTGATCATTTACCAATCACTTTTTTACCCAAATATATTGACTGTTGATTTGATTTGTACCTGGATATCGCACAAATGTAGTCATTTAATCAGTGATACACATTTCAGCTTTAAACACAGTGCTTATTTGAGTATTTATTACATTTCATGGGTTTTGATGTGTTTTTATAATGCTGTGGTAATGGTTTTCAGACTGATTTACCTTTGGTTTGTTTGAGTGTATGTACTGTATGCATGTTGATTGGTTTGCGTGTGTGCGCAGCTTGATTGGTTCTGGGTTTTGGATGTGCTCTTGTTCTTATTGGTTTCCAGATAAAGCATTATTGCAAGTTACTGTAGTAAATTGAATTTTTATTAGTTATTTCTTATAAACATTATTTTGTGTCGGGAACTGTGCTTTTGTTCTATGCTATTGTTTGTATTTTCATTTGGCTGTTGATATTGTCTTTTTAATGTTATGAATTTGAGATACTATTTTTAATGAGCTACTGCCCATGCCATGTATTATTGTCCTTTTTGCCAAAAGATATGACATGTTCTTCAAAGCATATCATGATATTGAGATTCACTATGTCACAATAACTTGTAATGCTTTGTTTTGTGTCCAACACTTAAATCTGGAGAAAAATGAATACGGTTTTACTCAATATTTATTCATTTTCTTCTGTTCTTAGTCTCCTACATCAATTTGCCATGAGTCGTTTTGCTTTAGAGATAATGACCGATATTAGTTTTTTAAAATTCAACTTTGTCTTGGAATGAGTTTTAAGCATCCAGGAAATATTTGTTACATCCAGTACAGTATCAGTTGTGACATTGACAGTTGACAGAAATTGACTTTTGTGTTAATGTTACCAGCAGGGGACAGTAGGGTGCTTACCAGTAGCAGGCCAACAGGCACAATGAGCCAATTAAAACCAATAGATAACATGGCTATAATGTGATTATCATTGTGCCATTAATCAAAACGATCCTTGAGTGGATCATTTGAATAGGAAATTGTGATATATCGAGCGTGACACAGATGGATATGGAGGAAACTGTAAATCAAAACCATTCCGTCAATTACAATCTGCGGTCTTGGAAGTGACCCAAGGCCTGAGCCTGCCTTTGGTGAGAGAGCACGCACACACATTGGGATGGATAAAATGTATACGTGAGCAGATACACCCAGCCCTTTCACACAAATCCACGCAAATTGCTTTGGCAGACCCGAGAGCCCTGAAAACACCACACATAGACTTTGTCTTACATTCCTCCACCAAGCTTTTAAACAATTAAAACAGTAGAGAAGTGTAGTTCTACCCGCGTCAATGCGTCAAGGTTGATTTCATGGCAGTTCTACCACTCTCTATTCTCTGCCATCAAATTGAATTATTTATTTCCAAAAACTCCTTCCATTATTAAGTACCGGTACCGAAACATGACTTCTGTGCACCATATAACCCGAGGAGGAAACATTCCATCACCAGCATGTTCCACACTGAACCCAAACAGTTCCAGTGCTATCAGGTAGAAAAGGAAAAGCCAGCAATCGTGACTGTGGAGGCCAAGAGGGTGTCCGCATGCAAGGTCACTGGTGGTGAGTGCTCATTTGTAACCCCAAGCACTAGAGTCACATTGACTGATGTGTTGCTGGCGCAGGGGAAAACATGGAAGGAATATGCGTAAGCAAGGCTAACATACAGTGCCTATAGAAAGTCTACACCCCCTTTGGATTTCTTCACATTTTATTGTGTTACAAAGTGGGATTAAAATGGATTGAATTGTTATTTTTTTAAAATCAACGATCGATACAAAATACTCTAATGTCAAAGTGGAAGAAAAATTCTAACATTTTTTAAAGATTAATGAAAAATATAACACTCCGATTACCTTGATTAGATTCGTATTCACCCCCCTGAGTCAATACATGTTAGAAACACCTTTGGCAGCGATTACAGTTGTGAGTCTTCTTCAGGCAAAATCCTAGAGGAAAACCTACTTCAGTCTGCTTTACACCAGACACCGGGAGAGAAATGTACCTTTAAGCAGGACAATAACCTACAACACAAAGCCAAATCTACCCTGGAGTTGCTTACAAAGAAGACAGTAAATGTTCCCGAGTGGCCAAGTTACAGTTTTGACTTAAATATTCTTGAAAATCTGTGGCAAGACTTGAAAATGGCTGTCCAGCAATGATCAACAACCAACTTGACAGAGCTTGAAAAGAATAATGGGCAAATATTGCACAATCCAAGTGTGCAAAGCTTTTAGAGACTTACCCAGAAAGACTCACAGCTGTAATTGCTGCCAAACATGTATTGACTCAGGGATGTGAATACTTATGTAAATTAGATATTTCTGTATTTCATTTTCAAGAAATGTGCTAAAATGCCTAAAAACATGTTTTTACTTTGTCATTATGGGGTATTGTGTGTAGATGGGTGAGAAAAATATATTTAATCAATTTTGAATTCAGGCTGTAACACAACAAAATGTGGAATAAGTCAAGGGCTATGAATACTTTCTGATGGCACTTTACATACTATTATTTCATACAGATTGAGTCCATATAACTTCTTACGTGATTTGTTAAGACAAAGGGGGTGAATACTTATGCAACGACTATAGTTTAGTTATTCAAAAAAAATGTCTTTTCACTTTGATATTATGGAGTATTTTGTGTAGATCAATGACAAAACATTACAATTAAATCTATTTCAATCCCACTTTGTAACACAACAAAATTTGAAAAAAGTTCAAGGGGTGTAAACTTTCTATAGGCACTGAATAAGCTAAATAATGTATTCACTTGTATGCCAATACAAGTGAATGGTCCTCTGTAGCTCAGCTGGTAGAGCACGGCGCTTGTAACGCCAAGGTAGTGGGTTCGATCCCCGGGACCACCCATTCACAAAAAAAAAATGTATGCACGCATGACTGTAAGTCGCTTTGGATAAAAGCGTCTGCTAAATGGCATATTATTATTATATTATAATATCTACACATAGGCTGTTGATCCATAGTGTGTGTGTGCGTGTGTCCATACAGCATGTGTGGGTGGCAGTGTTAGTGTCCTTATGCTTTGGGAGATGTCTTGCTGAATACTGCATTAGCCATCTGTCATAAGGAGAAGAGGAGGTAAGAGTGATCCTCGGTGTCTGTCCTCTTCCCCTTCCCCTTTTTCTGCCTCTCACTCAATGACATTTACACAAGACACTTTAATATTGCAACAGTCAACATCTGTGAGTAGATCTGAGACATCTGACTTAGAGTGGGGCGGCAGGTAGCTTAGTGGTTAAGAGCGTTGTGCCAGTAACCGAAAGGTCGCTGGTTCTAATCCCCGAGCCGACTAGGTGAAAAATCTGTCGATGTGCCCTTGAGCAAGGCACTTAACCCTAATTGCTCCTGTAAATCGCTCTGGATAAGAGCGTCTGCTAAATGACTTAAATGTTATGTACACGCACACATTATTGCACATTGACTCTCTCTCCTTTTCCTGTCAGTGCAGTGAGCATCCACTTTACCACTGGCAGTTAAATAGCCAGTGGTAGCACAATTATCTTTCATTGTTTCATGCCAATATTTTTTAAACATTAATGCACGTTTCAATTGAATAGCTTTGCTGTTGAGAGCCTTGGGTTATCGTGATCATTGATCAATATTGAGGATTATATTTAGGGACAGATTTAAATTTAGGGGAGGGTTGTAAAACTGTTTGTTTTGCTTTGGGGAGGGGTTGTGTTTTTTTAATTTATTGGGGACAGGGAAGTGCGTTTTTTTCCCTGGTTTACATTCGCTCTGCGAATATAATTTATTCCATCCTAGCCACATTTCCTTATCTGCATGCAGGTGCATCCCCTATATCAAGGTGTTTTGGTACTACCCTTATGCACTACGCTTTTCCGCGCGCTAACTTTTACTATACCATGGGTCAATATAGTCTACCAGTGTAACTGTATATCCTGCCCTCTATCCACCATTCATAGTGACAATAGTGGTACTTGGATCGTTTGTCCGGATCTGCAATAGGCTAACTAGCAATCATACCCATAAAAGCATTTAAAGCTGCATCCATTTTCAATATGAATCCACAAGAACAAATAGGAATAGCTCATAGGCAGCGGACCATAGAGGCCAGGTGCATCATTGCGCATGAAAGAACAGTGAAGACATGAGGCATGCAGCTCATAAAGCCCCCATATTGATCGGGACAATACAATTATCCTACCTAGACTAGCCTACAACAACACCACAATGCAATGAATAATTGCATTATTGTTTTAAAGTGAGTGCAACATTCTACACTAGGCTGCAGTGAAAATGTCATTTGAATAACGGCGCAAAAGACCTGTGATTTAAACGTTTCATTCCATTTGGATCAGTTGTGGGCCTTATCTCGACAATTTATAAGGTCTAGAAAAGCACAGTAGCAGGCCAGTCTGTCTGTATTTTTACTTCTGACACTGAATGCGCTGTCTGTTGCAGATTATCATTCTCCCAAGTCATCCTATAATAATGTGGCCACATAGCTCCTGCCAGCCCCAGGTTTTCAGGAAAGCTTAATAAATGCTCTGCCTCCTCCAATCCGAGCGGCTATTATGTGATAACCATCTTGTGGGTTGACATAAATACTTTCCCCAAAATCTTCTCAATTAAATGTTAACTGCAAAGTAGGCTTACCTGGCAGAAGTATATCATGAGTAAGTATATCATGAGTAAGTACTGTATATCATTTGTATCTAGCAAACTTTGCCATGAAATGAGCAGCAGTATTACAGAACCATCGCGAGACCTGCACATTAGATGCACATTCCTCATTTGCTAGATTAAAAGGCCAGATGCGCAATTAAAGGGAAATTACACTCAAAAATCCAAACGTGTTAGTTTTCTCCCAGACCCCCCCCCCAAAATAGTTTTGTCTTCTGATGTAATTTAAACATTGACATGGACTCAGAGCATCCAATTTCGTTGTTTCTCTGTGAAGAATTGTACTTATTTTTCTCCATATTTTGGGAAAATATAAAACATAATTTTGGGGGAAAAATCACTGATTTCATAGGGCCCCCCTTAGAGTTGTTTATTAACCATTATTTTACCAGGTATTTTGACAGAAAACAGTGCACTACTTTCTCTTGCACACTAAGGACCCCGGGAAGAGTTGCAGGGGAGAGCAGAGAAGAATGTGCACATTTGAAAGCAAGAAAAAAAATGAGTAGCTTGTGACATGTTTCATTTTTTAAAGTAGCTCTCATGAAAAGGTTGGAGACCCCTGACATAGAATGACCAGGTGAATCCAGGTGAAAGCTAGGGTATGATCCCTTATTAATGTCACTTGTTAAATCCACTTCAATCAGTGTAGATGAAGGGGGGGGGGCAGGTTAAATAATGATTTTTAAGCCTTGAGACAATTGAGACATGGACTGGGTATTTGTGCCATTCAGAGGGTGAATGGGCAAGACAAAATATTTAAGTTCCTTTTAACGGGATATAGTAATAGGTGCCAGGCGCACCATTTTGTGTCAAGAACTGCAATGCTGCTGGGTTTTTCACACTCAACAGTTTCTCGTGTGTATCAGGAATGGTCCACCACTCAAAGGACATCTAGCCGACTTGACACAACCATGGGAAGCATTGGAGTCAACATGGGCAAGCATCTCTGTGGAATAGTTTTCACACCTTGTAGAGTCCATGCCCTGACGAATTAAAGCTGTTCTGAGGGCAAAGGGGGGGGGGGGGCAACTCAATCATGGCCGCGGGAAGATGTTTTGTGGTGGGGGGTGGGGGTGCTGCAATTACGGGGTGCTGCGGGGGGCATTTCTCCCCGCTCTGCTGACGAGTATTTTGCCCCGCTCATACACGATTAATAAAGGCTTTGTGAACTAATTTATTCATTATTTTTTCACTGTGATTTATCAGGGGGTAACGTAACACCCTCAGCACCCCTATTTCCCACGGCTGTGAACTCAATATTAGGAAGGGGTTCTTAATGTTTTGTACACTCAGTGTATGTAATTGTATATGTATTTATGTTTTTAAAAAAGGGACCACAATGGAAATAAGTCCCCGACTTTACTGTGCAATCTTTACTTTAAAAAATCTTTGTACTGTGTGTATATACAGTACCAGTCAAACGTTTGGACACACCTACTCATTCAAGGGTTTTTCTTTATTTTTTATTATTTTCTACATTGTAGAATAATAGTGAAGACATCAAAACTATGAAATAACATAGATTTTAGATTTTAGATTCTTCAAAGTAGCCACCCTTTGCTTTGATGACAGCTTTGCACACTTTTGGCATTCTCTCAACCAGCTTTATGAGAAATACTTTTCCAACAGTCTTGAATGAGTTCCCTCATATGCTGAGCACTTGTTGGCAGCTTTTCATTCACTCTGCAGTCCAACTCATCCCAAACCATCTCAATTGGGTTGAGGTCGGGTGATTGTGGAGGCCAGGTCATCTGATACAGCACTCCATCACTCTCCTTGGTCAAATAGCCCTTACACAGCGTGGAGGTGTGTTGGGTCATTGTCCTGTTGAAAAACAAATTATAGTCCCACTAAGCGCAAACCAGATGGGATGGCGTATCGCTGCAGAATGCTGTGGTAGCCATGCTGGTTAAGTGTGCCTTGAATTCTAAATTAATCACCAACAGTGTCACCAGCAAAGCACCCCCTCCTCCATGCTTCATGGTGGGAACCACACATGCTGAGATTATTCTTTCACCTACTCTGCGTCTCACAAAGACACGGCGGATGGAACAAAAAATCTCAAATTTGGACTCCTCAGACCAAAGGACATATTTCCACTGATCTAATATCCATTGCTCATGTTTCTTGTTATTGGTGTCCTTTAGTAGTGGTTTCTTTGCAGCAATTTGACCATGAAGGCCTGATTCACGCAGTCTCCTCTGAACAGTTGATGTTGAGATGTGTCTGTTACTTGAACTCTGTGAAGCATTTATTTGGGCTGCAATCTGAGGTGCAGTTAGCTCTAATTAACCTATCCTCTGCAGCAGAGGTAACTCTGGGTCTTCCTTTCCTGTGGCAGTCCTCATGAGAGCCAGTTTCATCGTAGCACTTGTGTCACACCCTGGCTCTGGGACTCTATATGTTGAGCCAGGGTGTGTTCATTCTATGTGTTTATTTCTATGTTGGTAATTCTGTTGTGTTTATTTCTATGTTGGCTAGAGTGACTCCCAATCAGAGGCAACGAGTGTCAGCTGTCGTTGGTTGTCTCTGATTGGGAGCCACATTTATACTGTCTATTTTCCCTTTGTGGTTGTGAGTTCTTGTTCCGTGTTCGGTCATTGTTACCGTGGACTTCACGAGTCGTTTCTTGTTTTGTTTATTGTGGGCTATTATCACTAAAGATAATAAAGTTGAACCATGTTCGTTCATCACGCTGCGCCTTGGTCTGTTCATTACGACGATCGTGACAGAAGAACCCACCATGCAACGACCAAGCAGCGTATCCAGGGGCAGCTCTTGGGCTGGACATGGGAGGAAGCGTCGGGAGAAGAGACGGTGGAGGCGCGCCGTAGAGAGGAGCAGCGGCGCCAAACGGGTCAACGTCGGACAGGCGAGAGGCAACCCCAGACATTTTTTAGGGGGGGGCACACGGCATGGACGACGGGGCTGACGGAGGCAGAAAAGGGGCGGATTCAGAAGGCCACCAGGTTACGGATACACCGCCCTGTACGTCCTGTGCGGATGCCTCACACAGAGTGTGTGAGGGTAGGCATTCAGCCAGGACGGGTTGTGGCCGCTCTTCACTCCAGGTCTCCTATCCGTCTCCACAGCCCGGTTCGGCCTGTCCCTGCTCCACGCACCAAGCCTACGGTGTGCGTCGCCAGCCCGGTCCGGCCTGTCCCTGCTCCACGCACCAAGCCTACGGTGTGCGTCGCCAGCCCAGCCCGGCCTGTCCCTGCTCTACGCACCAAGCCTACGGTGTGCGTCGCCAGCCCAGTCCGGCCTGTCCCTGCTCTACGCACCAAGCCTACGGTGTGCGTCGCCAGCCCAGTCCGGCCTGTCCCTGCCACTCGCACCAAGTCTACGGTGCGCGTCGCCAGCCCGGCCCGGCCTGTTCCTGCCACTCGCACCAAGTATACGGTGCGCGTCGCCAGCCCGGCCCGGCCTGTTCCTGCCACTCGCACCAAGTATACGGTGCGCGTCGCCAGCCCGGCCCGGCCTGTTCCTGCCACTCGCACCAAGTATACGGTGCGCGTCGCCAGCCCGGCCCGGCCTGTTCCTGCCACTCGCACCAAGTATACGGTGCGCGTCGCCAGCCCGGCCCGGCCTGTTCCTGCCACTCGCACCAAGTCTACGGTGCGCGTCGCCAGCCCGGCCCGGCCTGTTCCTGCCACTCGCACTAAGCCAGGGGTGCGAGACGTCAGCCTGGTAAGGCCCGTTCCTCCTCCACGCACTAAGCCAGGGGTGCGAGTCGTCAGCCTGGTAAGGCCCGTTCCTCCTCCACACACCAAGCCAGGGGTGCGCGTCGTCAGCCTGGTAAGGCCCGTTCCTCCTCCACGCACCAAGCCAGGGGTGCGAGTCGTCAGCCTGGTAAGGCCCGTCCCTCCTCCACGCACCAAGCCAGGGGTGCGAGTCGTCAGCCTGGTAAGGCCCGTTCCTCCTCCACGCACTAAGCCAGGGGTGCGAGTCGTCAGCCTGGTAAGGCCCGTTCCTCCTCCACGCACTCAAGCCAGGGGTGCGCGTCGTCAGCCTGGTAAGGCCCGTTCCTCCTCCACGCACCAAGCCAGGGGTGCGCGTCGTCAGTCCAGCACAACCCGTGCCTGGGTCACCGGTGCCTGGTAAGGTACCGGTCAACTGCTCCACTATGGAGCTGAAGCTAACCGCTCCTGCTAAGTCCAGTTCAGCTCCAGCCGGCGGGGCCAGACTGGACCAGGGGCGCTATGGGGGGTGTATTGGAGGGTGGTGGTCAAGGCCGGAGCCAGAACCGCCGCCGAGGAGGTATGCCCGCCCAGCCCTCCCCTGTTTTATTCAAGTTGAGGCGCGGTCGCAGTCCGCGCCTTTAGGGGGGGGGGTACTGTCACACCCTGGCTCTGGGACTCTATATGTTGAGCCAGGGTGTGTTCATTCTATGTGTTTATTTCTATGTTGGTAATTCTGTTGTGTTTATTACTATGTTGGCTAGAGTGACTCCCAATCAGAGGCAACGAGTGTCAGCTGTCGTTGGTTGTCTCTGATTGGGAGCCATATTTATACTGTCTATTTTCCCTTTGTGGTTGTGGGTTCTTGTTCCGTGTTCGGTCATTGTTACCGTGGACTTCACGAGTCGTTTCTTGTTTTGTTTATTGTGGGCTATTATCACTAAAGATAATAAAGTTGAACCATGTTCGTTCATCACGCTGCGCCTTGGTCTGTTCATTACGACGATCGTGACAACACCTGTTAATTGAAATGCATTCCAGGTGACTACCTCATGAAGCTGGTTGAGAGAATACCAAGAGTGTGCAAAGCTGTCATCAAGGCAAAGGGTGGCTACTTTGAAGAATCTCAAATATAAAATATATTTTGATTTGTTTAACACTTTTTTGCTTACTACATGATTCCATATGAGTTATTTCATAGTTTTGACATCTTCACTATTATTCTAAAATATAGAACATAGTAAAAATAAAGAAAAACCCTTGAATGAGTAGGTGTGTCCAAACTTTTGACTGGTACTGTATGTATTTTCTTTTACTGACAAATAAAATCAATCAATCAATCCAAACTGTGCAGCGGCCATTTGATGAATGGAAAGAGACATCTGTTACAAAACACCAAAAGTTGAATGACATTCAGAGATTGTCAAGCCAAGCCTTCAATACTGGGTAAGCCTACAAGTTAGGGAGGGATATCTTTTCTGTTTGTCGAGACTGACAGTCGATTTATTGTGGTGATGAAAACACAAACTATGATACTGAAGTGCCCGAAGTCGGTATGCTTTGTTTATTGGTTGTGTGGTGCATTGGCACAGAAACCTGTTGGTGGAGAATTCGTAGCATATATTTTATATAATTATAAATATGACATCAAAATGTTGAAAATATGATTTCCCCTATCTGATCATTGTCTGCAGCCGGTTATGATCGTAGTGTAATGAAACAGGCAGGGAGAGTGAGCTCGTCCTTGGTGGTCAGAGAACCCTCCACCTTCTGACCCGTAGCCCTGCGTGGCATCAATTGTGCTACAAAAGCATGCTGAAGTAGCAAAGTCAATATCCACATTTATAAACACAGGGTTGCTACAGTTATTGTTATTTGTGGTTGTAAACATTATTTTGAGTTAATTCTAGGAGGGGGGAGGGTGTGCAATTTATTTTGCAGTACAAGGGAAGGGTCAGGTAGGCAAAATACGTTTTTATTTTTATGACACCTTGAGTTGGGCCACCCCACACCCAGTAAATTTCGAACTGTCCCTTATATCATATTTATACCTGCCTTAGGCTATGCTAGGGATCCACTCTGTTCTTTCTACAGTAATTAGAATGTCCATCTGGTTTGTGACTCTTTTTGGTATTTTTGTGCTAATGAAAAGCTGTTGTGTTTCCTTTTAAACAAATGAAAACCATTCCCATAATAATAAATAAGAGGACAAATTCATCTTTAGTTGGCTGCCCTATGTCCTCTGCATATGCTTTCATTGCATGCTGATGAAAGTGATTCGAAGTATGCCTAGTCTTTGCATAACCTTTCACAGATATATATGAAATGATTAATCGGTTGTTTGTTTATTGGTTAAAAAAAAACTCATTTCGTAAAACCAATTAATTTCTAGCTCAGTATTAATTTGTCTGAGATGTGCATCGGAAACCTAGGCAACTACAGCAGTGCATTGGTCTCGGGGCTGAAAGAAATGAGATTGTTGACATTTCATTTCTAATTCCTTGAACGTAAACAGCAGTTTACCGCAGTTTCTCCTCACTCAGTCTGCACCCATTCACCCCTATACCACGAGTCATCACTAACCCCATCCCCAACTATGACAGGCTCTCAGACAGCGAAGCAATGCATCGATTCAGCTGCTAAAATGGCATTTTCAATTCACATGCCATTTCACCCCCCCCTCACTCACTTTACTCCTGCAATTCCATTAACCTCGCCCTCCCCTCTGGCCAATCCCCCTCTTCCATCTCCCTCTCTTTTCAACCCGTCCCCTTTATTCTCATCCCTTCATTTCTGGTTCATTTGAGAGAGAAAGGGTAAGAGTGAGGGATGACCCCCACACTGACCCCCACACTGACCCCCACCCCTAACACCAATTATCATCATCCTGCCCAGCTCTGCCCTGACCGACCACCCACCAGCCCCCTCTCTCTCTCTCTCTCTCTCTCTCTCTCTCTCTCTCTCTCTCTCTCTCTCTCTCTCTCTCTCTCTCTCTCTCTCTCTTTCTCTCTCAGTGCCGAGCAGAGGATGAGACGGCTGCTGAAGGTGTCAAACATGTCAAATTAGAGGAGGAGAGGTGAAGAAGGAGCACACAGAAGAGAGGGTTTCAGGCGGATGCCCTTTGGTTGGTATAATTTCCTAAGAAATAACGACTCATCTTTCTCTCTGTCATTGTTAAGTGCACCTCCCTCAGTATCTGATCTACAGGGCTGTGAGCAGTTTATTAAAAAGAGAAAGTCATTCTAAATGAGCTTATAATGCTCACCCCTCTCTGGAAACAGCAGACAGACCCTAATGGGACACTACAGCGTATCTCTGACAAGGTTAAACACAATGGAACGGACAGAGGGGGAGATGGGGGATGTAGGACCACAGGCATTGGGATTAACTAACCAACACAAGCATATTTCTGTCCTCAAATAAACAAGCTGACCCACCCATTAGTACCTTCTAAGTAGCCTACTGTCACTTGTAAGTGGGGGGACCGTTCAGAGGAACTCATAATGCAGGCCTCAGGGTATCAGACACTGAGGCTGTGAAATGGACAGCCTTGTCTATTGAGATGTGGAGCATTCAAAAGGACAAACTGTCATGAATTGTTGTGTCCATCTGTGATCTAGGTCAAGGCCTTCTCTCTCTTGTGTGTGTGCAATTACGGGTTCGGTCAGGAATGCACAGAGACAACGCGTGCAGCGCCACCATTTGAAAGGCAGCACAATCGACTGCATTGTGGAGACGCCACTGCTCTTATTAGCCTCTCTCTCCATCTCTCTCTATTGAACTGCTGAATCTCAGTGTGGCGTTCACAGTGCGTACAGTCACTGAGTCCTCACAGGCCTGATGCCTTTAATAGGTTCCTTGTGTGCTGGAGCTAGCTCAAACCACTGAGGGATGCACTGTTGACTACATTCTCGCCCTTGTGCACAAACAGAGTGTCAGTGTAGCATAATGATTACAATTGAGGTGATTCATACCAGGATTGCGAGGCAGGAAGTAGTGGGAGATAAGGGGGGGCAAGGTGACAAGTAGAGTAGAGAGGAACCACACCAAGCAAACAGGAGGAGTGAAGTACAAACTCATCCTTCACAACCAGTCAGTCCCCCCCCATCCCTCCCCTCATCATCATCATCATTAGGCTTGATCTAATACAATCTAGTGTATGTGTCAGGATAAAACAGTTTGGGGCAGTCATCATTACAGTTGTGCCCAGCAGGAAGAGCTCAGAGGGATTTTAAAGTAGACACTCCCTCACTCTGCCAGCTGGACTGAAACCTTTAGAGCTGTTGTGTCATCTTCTCAATGGAAGCCTGTCAAGTGCTTTCTCTGTCAGTCAGCCACTCTGACAAGCCCACCAGTTTAGTGGGTGTTTGTCCAACATGTGATCTGAACAAGGGAGAGGATACTGAAATAGAAACTCTACAATTTTGTATTTTTGAATAATTGTATGATTGTATTATATGGTAGTAATATACTGGTAATTTGCTGTAAAATAAATACTATGAATGGATTACAGTACTGGATTGCCCATTAAGGATTGTATTCTGGGGTTCCAAAAGTGTTCTCCGGCTGTCCCCATAGGAGAACCCTTTGGTTTCCAGGTAGAACCCTTTTTGGTTCCAGGTAGAACTCTGGAAAGGGTTTTACATGGAACCCAAATGGGTTCTACCTGGAACCAAAAGGGTTCAACCTGGAACCAAAAAGGGTTCTTCAAAGGGTTCTCCTATGGGGACAGTGTAGGATAAGCACACTGAACCTTTTTGTATACACATGTTGATAGCCAAAATGTGGCCTTAGATGCTGGTCTTTGATATGTAACCCTGTCATGCTATAGTAGAATTAGATTGAGTTGAGTGACAGGGATTAATCCAGAGATGTCTGATGCAGTAAAGCGAATCCAGTTAAGACAAATTCTGGACTACATATCAGAAAGCATTCTATCAAATTCTCAACAGACACACACCCCTTCTAACCATATGCATCTATGGCAACTCCTCCAACCTTCTCCACCTCCCATATTTCCGTCCCCTACTGACCCAGTGATGTGGAAAATTAGATCTCTAATTGGGAATCTTCAAGAAGGAATCCTTAACTAGTGATTTCACATGTCTTTGGAGTCTGTGGGGGGGTGAGCCCTGTGTTGAGAATAACTCACCCCCCAGACAGGCGAGGGGTTCCACAGACAGACAGGGTGTGGTGTTGCTGAGACACTCCTCTTTCTGCTCCCCCACTGTTCCCTGTCTCTCTCTCTCTCCACACCCTGCTGTGTGTGCTTGTACCAACCTCAGGCCCTTCTCTCTCTCTTTGTGTCTGCACTGAATGGCTATGTGGGTGCTGCATGCACACTTTTGATATATCTGTGATTTATGTTAGCCTCTGTGTGATGATTGGCTTGTTCGTATAAAAAGGTCAGGCAAGACGTGTGCGCTGACTCAACACAACTCCCCGTTCCCCACACCCCCTTGTCCTCAACCTTACTATAGCAGTCCCAGTGTGACGCCTTTTACTCTCCCCCCAGCAACAACAACAGCAGGAACAAGGAACCCAGGTGGCGCTACAGAGATGAGAATGTGAAAACAGCCACAATAGACCTGCTGGGATGAATGATATCAACATATTAATCATATGTTGGTTGATTACGTCATATAATATTGCACAACAATGATAACACGGATGACATCATCAAGGCCGCATAACAAACAGCCGATCAGCATTCAGGGCTCGAACCACCCAGTTTATAATAAACAGTATAAAATACTTTGAACGGCTTACTAGTTATCTGTTCATCTCAGTTCTGTGTAGCTCATTGGAGTATTTCCTGTCAAGTCAAATGTTCATTTGATTTGATAAGAGTGGTTGAGTGAGATTTCGCAGTCCACCCCTGGTCCTCTGAAAGGTTTGCGGCGTAACAGAATGGTTGTGAAAGGGGGAAGCGTTTATCATATGCCGTGTGATTTTATTGATTGCATTGACAGGCAAATTAGATATTAAAGCAGGAAATGAAAAATGAACGCCTCCTCTCCTCCTCCGCCCCTTTTTAGCTGTCCTGTTCCTCTGCCATGATGGCTTATTTACAACCTCGTTCCATTCCTGTTTACAGCATCGATTGGCCCTGTGTTTGTTTTACCAGTCACCTAGGCCATACATCAACAGAAAGAGGGAGTAAGGGAGAGAGAGAGAGGGCGGAGAGAGGAGTGGGAGGGAGAGAAAGTGTGTGTGCATGAGAGAGGGTGTGAAAAGGAGAGGGAGTGAGAGAGAGCATTAGCCAATGAAGCAATATAATCTTGTTTGCTCATCAATTTGATCAAAAGAGTGCAATGTGTACAGCACATTCAGTCAATGGAACCCATCAGTAGTTCTGTTTAGTTGTCAGTTATGTCTCAGTACCAGTTAAAATTTAAACATCTCATGTGTGGGCCTCGGATTTACTTGCAGAAAGCCGGTTTATTTAGAAGTGGTTTTACTGTTGTCAGTGGTGATATGGGACAGCGAGATGGCTCACCAGTATCGGCCATCCCCATTGGTGCTCAGCGGAGCAGACACTCTGACCATACAGTGCCACAAAAGCCTCCCTGGCCTCATTCCCTGGGGTTATGTGCTCATTTTACCCCTGTCGTTCTCTCTCACTGTCCTGTCTCCTCTCAGCCCTGTCTCCTCTCAGCCCTGTCTCCACTCAGCCCTGTCTCCTCTCAGCCATGGCCCTCTCCCAACCTGCTCTCTCAGGTGACCGTCAATGAAAATAGAAATCTATAAAGACGAAAAAAGGCACTTGAGTTGAGACCAGATAATAAAATAGATCAATAATTACATTAATAAAAGGAGGGATTTGGTGGCATTTCTGTCTGCCTGTCTGTGAACTTAAATACCTGCAATGCTTTTCTGGGGGGGTTTTCCCTCAAAGCCATACTTAACAATTAAGAAATGTAATATCAAAATGCAGTCAACAATAGAGAAGGCATATTTCAATGTAAAACACGCTCCCTACAGGTGTAGGATCTTAATTTGAGCCAGTTTGCTACAGCAGGAAAATAATCCTGCAGCAACAGGAAAAGTGAATTATTATGTAGATTATAATTAATGGAAATTTTTGTAGTTGTTGATACATTTTTTGTAAGAGAAAATCAAGTCTGAAATTTCAAAGTGGAAATTACAAACTTCAGAAGCCTTTTTAAACCTGAAATACTCTGCAAGTTTTACTGCAACAGGGTGATCAAATTAAGATCCTACATCTGTATATGAAGTGTTGCCGCAAGGTTAGTTAGCTATATATAGCTTTTAGCTACTGTATATGTATATATACAAAAGTATGTGGACACCCCTTCAAATGAGTGGATTCTGCTATTTCAGCCATACCCATTGCTGACAGGTGTATAGAATCGAGCACACAGCCATGCAATCTTCATAGACAAACATTGGCAGTAGAATGGCCTTACTGAAGAGCTCAGTGACTTTCAACGTGGCACCGTCATAGGATGCCACCTTTCCAACAAGTCAGTTTGTCAAATTTCTGCCCTGCTAGAGCTGCCCCGGTCAACTGTAAGTGCTATTATTGTGAAGTGGAAATGTCTAGGAGCAACAACAGCTCAGCCGCGAAGTGGTAGGGCACACAAGCTGACAGAAGCGCTGAAGCACGTAGTGCGTAAAAATCGTCTGTCCTCGGTTGCAACACTCACTACCGAGTTCTAAACTGCCTCTGGAAGTAATGTCAGCACAAGAACTGTTCGTCAAAGCTTCATGAAATGGGTTTCCATGGCAGAGGAGCCGCACACAAGCCTAAGATCACCATGCGCAATGCCAAGCGTCGGCTAGAGTGGTGTAAAGCTCGCCGCCATTTGACTCTGGAGCAGTGGAAACGCGTTCTCTGGAGTGATGAATCACGCTTCACCATCTGGCAATCTGACTGTCGAATCTGGGTTTGGCGGACGCCAGGAGAACACTACCTGCCCGAATGCATGGTGCCAACTGTAAAGTTTGGTGGAGGAGGAATAATGGTCTGGGGCTGTTTTTCATGGTTCGGGCTAGGCCCTTTAGTTCCAGTGAAGGGAAATCTTAACGCTACAGCATACAATGCCATTCTAGACGATTCTGTGTTCCAACTTCGTGGCAACAGTTTGGGGAAGGCCATTTCCTGTTTCAGCATGACAATGCCCCCCGTCGAGATTGGTGTGGAAGAACTTGACTGGCCTGCACAGAGCCCTGACCTCAACCCCATCGAACACCTTTGAGATTAATTGGAACGCGGACTGCAAGCCAGGCCTTATCGCCCAACATCAGTGCTCGACCTCACTAATGCTCTTGTGGCTGAATGGAAGTAAGTCCCCGCAGCAATGTTCCAACATCTAGTGGAAAGCCTTTCCAGAAGGGTGGAGGCTGTTTTAGCAGCAAAGGGGGGACCAACTCCATATTAATGCCCATGATTTTGGAATGAGATGTTCGACGTGCAGGTGTCCACATACCTTTGATCATGTAGTGTGTATATATATATATAATCATTCAAGGGTTATTGTTTATTTTTACTGTTTTCTACATTGTAGAATAATAGTGAAGACATCAAAACTATGAAATAACACATATGGAATCATGTAGTATTTTAGGTTATTCAAAGTAGCCATCCTTTGCCTTGATGACATCTTTGCACACTCTTGGCATTCTCTCAACCAGCTTCATGAGGTAGTCACCTGGAATGCATTTCAATTAAAAGGTGTGCCTTGTTCAAAGTTAATTTGTGGAATTTCTTTCCTTCTTAATGCGTTTGAGCCAATCAGTTGTGTTGTGACAAGGTAGCGGTGGTATACAGAAGATAGCCCAATTTGGTAAAGTCCATATTATGGCAAGAACAGCTCGAATAAGCAAAGAGAAATGACAGTCCATCATTACTTTAAGACATGAATGTCAGTCAATCTGGAAAATGTCAAGAACTTTGAATGTTTCTTCAAGTGCAGTCGCAAAAACCATCAAGCGCTATGATGAAACTGGCTCTCATGAGGACCGCCACAGGAATGGAAGACCCAGAGTTACCTCTGCTAGAGAGGATAAGTTCATTAGCGTTAACTGCACCTCAGATTGCAGCCCAAATAAATGCTTCACAGAGTTCAAGTAACAGACACATCTCAACATCAACTGTTCAGAGGAGACTGCGTGAATCAGGCCTTCATGGTCAAATTGCTGCAAAGAAACCAGTGCTAAAGGACACCAATAAGAAGAAGAGACTTGCTTGGGCCAATAAACATGAGCAATGGACATTATACCGGTGGAAATCTGTCCTTTGATCTGATGAGTCCAAATGTGAGATTTTTGGTTCCAACTGCCGTGTCTTTGTGAGACGCAGAGTATACGCATGTGTGGTTCCCACCATGAAGCATGGAGGAGGAGGTGTGATGGTGTAGGGGGGCTTTGCTGGTGACAATGTCTGTGATGTATTTAGAATACAAGGCACACTTAACCAGCATGGCTACCACAGCATTCTGCAGCGATACGCCATCCCATCTGGTTTGCTCTTAGTGGGACTATCATTTGTTTTTCAACAGGACAATGACCCAAAACACACCTCCAGGCTGTGTAAGGGCTATTTGACCAAGAAGGAGAGTGATGGAGTGCTGCATCTGATGTCCTGGCCTCCACAATCACCCGACCTCAACCCAATTGAGATGGTTTGGGATGAGTTGGACTGCAGAGTGAAGGAAATGCAGCCAACAAGTGCTCAGCATATGTGGGAACTCCTTAAAGACTGTTGGAAAAGCATTCCTCATGAAGCTGGTTGAGAGAATGCCAAGAGTGTGCAAAGCTGTCATCAAGGCAAAGGGTGGCTACTTTGAAGAATCTAAAATCTAAAATATATGTTGATGTGTTTAACACTTTTTTGGTTACTACATGATTCCATATGTGTTATTTCATAGTTTGATGTCTTCACTAATATTCTACAATGAATAGGTGTGTCCAAACCTTTGACTGGTACTATATATATATACATATACACTCACTGGGCAGTTTATAAGGTGCAGCACTCCGTTCACGAAAATGGATTGATCCTGCAGACAGTGTAGCTGTGGCTTGCTATATAAATCAGGCAGACAGGCATCGAGGCATTCAGTTACTGTTCGATTTAACATTATAATGGGCAAAACAAGTGACCTAAGCGACTTTGAGCGTGGTATGATCGTCGGGTCCAGACGTGCCGGATCCAGTATCTCAGAAACGGCCACCCTCTTGGGTTTTTCACGCACGGCAGTTTCTGGGGTTTACAGAGAATGGTACGACAAACAAAAAACGTCCAGTCAGCGGCAGTCCAGTAGGCAAAAACAGCTAGTTGATAATAGAGGTCGAAGGAGAATGGCAAGATTTGTGCAATCTAACAGGTGGGCCACAAACAGACAAATAACGGCGCAGTACAATAGTGGTGTGCAGAATGTCATTTTGGAATGCACAACTCGTTGGTCCTTGTCATGGATGGGCTATTGCAGCAGATGACCACACCAGGTTCCACTCCTATTAGCTAAAAACAAGAAGAAGCGGTTCCACTGCACACGCGATCACAAACACTGGACAATTGAGGAGTGGAAAAACATCGCCTGGAACATGACAGCGAGTTCAGTTTACTTGAGTGGGCCTGAACAGTCCCCAGACCTCAACCCAATAGAGCATCTTTAGAAGGAGATAGAGCGGGCTGTTTGCAGCTTGAATGTACCACCGTCCAATCTGCAGCAACTGCGTGATGCCATCGCGTCAGCATGGACCAACATCCTTGTGGAACGTGTGGTGTCGAGAAAACGTTGCTAATTATGCTGTGAAAATCCAAGGATTCCAGCGTCACTTTACAGATATCTGCCGATATCTGGAGAATAACCGGCTCCAATCTGTAATATGTTATTCTCCCCGTCCTCTGTTTTAACCGTGGTATTTATCCTATGCCCTATGTAACATAATATGGGTGTTTTCCCCTACAGACCAATCCCAGGACTCCACCTAATAGACTTCCTCGGCTTTAGGGTGCCCCTATAGAACTACTCTCCAGATGCTCCCCTTAAGCTGAGTCAACATCCTCTAAAACCATTTGAAACCATTAGCAAAGTCATAAATTCCTCAGATACCACAAACGTTTGCGACACCTTGTAGAATTCCTCAAAGAATTCAGGCTGTTCTGGAGGAAAAGGGGGGTCCGACCCGGTAGTGTATATTTTATACAAACATGGTATTTATGTTGGCATTATAAAAAACTATTTTCATGCAGATTACAATAGATAAAAGGAAGGAGAAAGTACTGTTAAAAAAACACTCTAGACTAGACTGACAGGAGGAGCACAGTTGACATGACTCATTGTAACCAAAAATTGTGTGACAATGACAGACAACAAAATAACAGCACCAAATATGGGATCTGAATTTTATAAATGCTTTAAACCTCGTTCTCTTTTTAAAATGTAAATGTGTAACATCATTGATGTTGCCTGCCTAAGAAAGGGTTTCATTCGAGTTAAGTGTTGCATTCATCAATTGTCTTCATGCTTTGATACATGCTGAATATCTTGCATGTCATTAACAGTGAACATAATTCAGAGAGAGTGAGAGTGAGAGAGAGAGAGAGAGAGAGAGAGCAAGAGAGAGAGAGAGAGAGAGAGAGAGAGAGAGCATGTATGATGCATCTGTACACCAGCAACTTCCTTTGTGAGAAACAGAGATGAAAGGTTGGGGATGTGCATGTGTAAGGACACGTGGGCGTTCACTGATGTTAATTAGCCACATAGGGCAGAGAGATCAGACGCTGAGTCCCCATGATGATGCTGCTGTTTGTTCCTCTCTCTCTCTCGGCTCCATTGGGGTGAGCCTTCCGGTGGTACACAGGTTGGCTCAGGGACCCCTATCACCAACAACAAATCCCCAAAACACCCGAACAGTCTCAAACACAAGACCAGACCCCTCATGTATTTTACTACCTTTCAACTCTAAACTAAACAACCTGCTGCACATACAGTATCCCTCCTGCCGCCCCACCGCCCCTTTCCCTCACTAGGAGCAGCCCCATACACTGGTACAACACCCTCCAGAGGCCACCGGGCCAGCTAACAGACCAGCAACTCCCACTCCCTCTCCCCATGCTCAGCTAGCTACCTCCCTCTCCCCATGCTCAGCCCAGGCTATCCCCATGCTCAGCCCAGGCTCTCCCCATGCTCAGCCCAGGCTCTACCCATGCTCAGCCCCTCCCCATGCTCAGCCCAGGCTCTCCCCATGCTCAGCCCAGGCTCTCCCCATGCTCAGCCCAGGCTCTACCCATGCTCAGCCCCTCCCCATGCTCAGCCCAGGCTCTCCCCATGCTCAGCCCAGGCTCTACCCATGCTCAGCCCAGGCTCTACCCATGCTCAGCCCAGGCTCTACCCATGCTCAGCCCAGGCTCTACCCATGCTCAGCCCAGGCTCTACCCATGCTCAGCCCAGGCTCTACCCATGCTCAGCCCAGGCTCTACCCATGCTTACACCAGAATAGCGAACTTCTACTTTACTGCCACATCCATGTCTGACACATGATGTCTTGGGACCGGTTCCCTGGACCCAGATAAATAAGCTTACTCTCAGGCTTAAAAGTATGCTGACCTGAATGGAGAACCTTCTCCCTTCTTCCTTAAAGTAACAGGATGGTTAGGATGTTAACCCCCATCTGGTGGTACACCATGCATCTCCCACTCAAAAGTGTAACCCAATTCTAATAAATACAAACACTTTGGAAGCCCATGGAAAACACACACATGAGCACATAACACACTCTGGCTTCCCCCCTGGAGACAGAGACTCTCTGTAAATATGAAGACCAAACACTAAAAAGCTTGACGGACGACACCACTTAATGCCCAGACAGAGTGCCTCTTTCTCATGTGCACCCATGCTGTTTGATCTGGCCTCCGTGGTGAATGGGGGGTCCTCTGACTGTAAATAAATGTATGAAGTGCTAATGCCCACAGCAAGACTGACATTAGCCACACTGACTAATGGCCACAAAGTCATTGATCGTTTTGGAACCACATTGATAAACGTGGCGTTTGACGTCATCGAACACAGTATCTGAAATGTCATTGCAGGCCGTCCAGCTTGTTACACTGGATATTAATATTAATAGCTGATATTAATAAAGCTTCAACAGTCAGCACACAAACACCACATATAGTGCCTTGCAAAAGTATTCATTCCCCTTGGCGTTTTTCCTATTTTGTTGCATTACAACCTGTAATTTAAATTGATTTTTATTTGGATTTCATGTAACGGACATACACAAAATAGTCCAAATTGATGAAGTGAAATGAAAAAAATTACTTTTTTCAAAAACGTCTAAAACATAAATAAAGGAAAAGTGGTGCGTGCTTATGTATTCACCCCCTTTGCTATGAAGCCCCTAAATAAGATCTGGTGCAACCAATTACCTTCAGAAGTCACATAATTAGTTAAATAAAGTCCACCTGTGTGCAATCTAAGTGTCACATGATCTCAGTATATATACACCTGTTCTGAAAGGCCCCAGAGTCTGCAACACCTCTAAGCAAGGGGCAACACCAAGCAAGCAGCACCATGAAGACCAATGAGCTCTCCAAACAGGTCAGGGACAAAGTTGTGGAAAAGTACAGATCAGGGTTGGGTTATAAAAAAATATCCGAAACTTTGAACATCCCACAGAGCACCATTAAATCCATTATAAAAAAAATTGAAAGAATATGGCACCACAACAAACCTGCCAAGAGAGGGCCACCCACCAAAACTCACGGACCAGGCAAGGAGGGCATTAATCAGAGAGGCAACAAAGAGACCAAAGATAACCCTGAAGGAGCTGCAAAGCTCCACAGTGGAGATTGGAGTATCTGTCCATAGGACCACTTTAAGCCGTACACTCCACAGAGCTGGGCTTTACGGAAGAGTGGCCAGAAAAAAGCCATTGCTTAAAGAAAAAAATAAGCAAACACATTTGGTGTTCGCCAAAAGGCATGTGGGAAACTCCCCAAACATATGGAAGAAGGTACTCTGGTCAGATGAGACTAAAATTGAGCTTTTTGGACATCAAGGAAAACGCTATGTCTGGTACAAACCCAACACCTCTCATCACCCCGAGAACACCATCCACACAGTGAAGCATGGTGGTGGCAGCATCATGCTGTGGGGATGTTTTTCATCGGCAGGGACTGGGAAACTGGTCAGAATTGAAGGAATGATGGATGGCGCTAAATACAGGGAAATTCTTGAGGGAAACCTGTTTCAGTCTTCCAGAGATTTGAGACTGTGACGGAGGTTCACCTTCCAGCAGGACAATGACCCTAAGCATACTGCTAAAGCAACACTTGAGTGGTTTAAGGGGAAACATTTAAATGTCTTGGAATGGCCTAGTCAAAGCCCAGACCTCAATCCCATTGAGAATCTGTGGGATGACTTAAAGATTGCTGTACACCAGCGGAACCCATCCAACTTGAAGGAGCTGGAGCAGTGTTGTCTTGAAGAATGGGCAAAAATCCCAGTGTCTAGATGTGCCTAGCTTATAGAGACATACCCCAAGAGACTTGCAGCTGTAATTGCTGCAAAAGGTGGCTCTAGGTTCCAGGTTGTAATGTAACAAAATAGGAAAAATGCCAAGGGGGGTGAATACTTTCGCAAGCCACTGTACCTTCCAGGGACATGAATGAATGGCCAGATTTATGGTTCATTTTAAAGTAGATCATTGGGGTTATTTTCCTTTCTTATGGTTTGTTCTTCATGGAATTGAAAACATTCCACACCATTGTCTGTCTCTGGAGGAATCCACTATTGAACAGATTATATTCCCTTTCGGTTTGAGGGCATTCCAATTGGTTTCAACAGAAAAGGGTCACATCCCTTCCAATTTCCTGTCGGTCAAAGTATTTCAATAGAACTGAGACATTCAATGAAAAGGCCTAGTAAATCGGAAAAATATTGTTAAATCTCTTAAAGAGGCAATCTGCAGTTGCTACATACGTTTTTTGACTTATAAATTAATGATATGTACTCATTGATTCTTGAAGAATATAACTTAGAAATGCCTCATAAGGTTAGTTCAACTGTCATAACCCATCAGAACCCATAATATAAGCTTCTTATACTCCAATGTTTGTAAAAAAAAAAAAAATGTAAATGTAAACAAACACTATATAGCATTAAAACATGGTTAAAACTATAATTTTGATATCATGGATGGTCAGTCCTTGCATCCATAGCTCTGTCTATGAATTTGAGAGTGGTTACATTTCTCCAATCCCATCCCCTAGCTTTTTACCGAAACAGGGGTGGGGAGTGGCTTTGTTATTGTTTCAACTACTGATTGGCACTTTAAAGCATGGTATGGTAAGCAGGGTAGTGTACAGTGTGTAGGGTCAATACTATAATACTGTATATGCTCTCTCTCTCTCTCTCTCTCTCTCTCTCTCTCTCTCTCTCTCTCTCTCTCTCTCTCTCTCTCTCTCTACTCACTCACTCACTCACTCACTCACTCACTCACTCACTCACTCACTCACTCACTCACTCACTCACTCTCTCTCTCTCTCTCTATCTCCATCTCTCTCCCTATGGGGTGAGGGAGCTATAAATTAAAGTGGGGAATTACTGCTAACTGTTGGAATAAATTAAAGTGCTTTTGCATCTGTAAACACAGTCTGACTATGTAATTACTGCACACTCCCACTGAGAGCGTCGGAGGAGAGAGAGAGAGAGGGATGAAGGAAGAAATGTGATAGGAAAGCGAGAGAGGGTGGCGTTTGGAGAACATGGAGGGGGAACTGACTTGGGCCTCGTGAGTGGAGGATTGATAGTAGATTTATGTACTAATTTTGTTTATCTTGTTGTTAAGTGTAAACGAGAGTGATCTGAATAATTGTGTTAATTTATTTGAGCATGTATCCGAGGCTTCTGTGCAGATGTGTACTCTGCTAAAAGTTAATTAATTCCATCTTCATTTATATGAGTTATGTCAGATGTGTGAGGTCATAATAAAGGCAGAGATTAATAATATAATTATGACACACATTAACAATAGCTGCATCCTCATGCTTTTGAAAGACAGGGCTGCTACCTTGTGTGTGGGCTTAGCCAGGCATTCATGGGATTCAAACAGAGGTAACTGAGCCAATTGTCATTAAGTGTAACATTTTATAACGTATTTTGTTTCACTGTGATTGGCCATGTGAAAAAAAAACATTTGATTTTGGTTCAATTTATCTTTACTGCCCAGCAGGTAGAATAAGAGTTTGAGTTAATCAAGCAGGAACCAAAGGGCTTGAGAATGCTCAATCAGTAATCAAAGAGAGAAGGATTCTTCACATCACTCAAACTCCAAGGAAAATGATGACAGCCACTTAAATAAGATATAGGAACATCAGGCTGACAGGAGGGGGAGATATCATGAAGGCTCGAGGGAGAGATAAGATGAGGATGAGTTGATGTAGTATGTGAACAAAAACACAGTGGTATAACATGGTGAGGATGAGGAAACATGGATACTGCAGTAAGAAAAACCATAGAACTGGATGAGAACAACGTAAACACAACTGGTGATGTTAACAGGGGAGCTGGGGGGTGTAGAGGACGGAGGGGGAGCTGGGGGGGTGTAGAGGACGGAGGGGGAGCTGGGGGGTGTAGAGGACGGAGGGGGAGCTGGGGGTGTAGAGGACGGAGGGGGGGAGCTGGAGGGGGAGCTGGGGGTGTAGAGGACGGAGGGGGAGCTGGGGGGTGTAGAGGACGGAGGGGGAGCTGGGGGGTGTAGAGGACGGAGGGGGAGCTGGGGGGTGTAGACGACGGAGGGGGAGCTGGGGGGTGTAGAGGACGGAGGGGGAGCTGGGGGGTGTAGAGGACGGAGGGGGAGCTGGGGGGTGTAGAGGACGGAGGGGGGAGCTGGGGGGGTGTAGAGGACGGAGGGGGAGCTGGGGGGTGTAGAGGACGGAGGGGGAGCTGGGGGGTGTAGACGACGGAGGGGGGAGCTGGGGGGTGTAGACGACGGAGGGGGGAGCTGGGGGGTGTAGAGGACGGAGGGGAGCTGGGGGGTGTAGAGGACGGAGGGGGAGCTGGGGGGTGTAGAGGACGGAGGGGGAGCTGGGGGGTGTAGAGGACGGAGGGGGAGCTGGGAGGGAGAGAAAGACTAAACATGTTGGAGCTCTTATCAGTGCCGAGTTGATTGAGGGGCTGTGCAGAGTGCGTCAGATAGTGAGAGTGCAGCAGTTGCCTTGGGGATCATTGGCTTCTCCGTGTCACATACACGCCACACCTCCTCTTCACACGCACACGCACACGCACAACGCACGCACACACACACACACACGTATACTCACACACTCGCACAGACACAGGCTCCTTAGCAGGTGCAAACAGGCCCAGCACTAACCAGGTAACAAGGCCCGGAGCCTGTTAATTTCAAAACGCTATAGATCCATTTTCAGAAATGTTGGTAAATTAGCTTTTCTTGTTTAAAGAACTTATGAAAGAGATTGGTGTGTTTTTTCTCTATCTAATCATGGCATGGGGTTGTTCAAGGTATCACCCTTTCCCTCTCCCTTTCAATGACAGACGTATTTGTTTGAAATCTATCATTTGATGGTTTCATTTCAGAGAGACAAATATCATGTTTATTTGCAAAATGCTATATATCCTTGTCACTCTCAAAGAAATAAGTATTTAAGTGGTAATATGTAACTTTTTGGGCGACCTGACTAAATTCACATAGAAATGTGAGTTATACTGTAGATCTATCATTCTACTTGAAAGCAAGTCTAAGAAGCAGTAGATCTGTTCTATGTGTGCTATTTCTATGCTTCCCATTGTTTTTGTGTCTTTTACTTTTGGTTTTGTACACCAGCTTCAAACAGCTGAAACAACAATATTTTTGGTTATGGAAAATATATTTCACAGCGGTTTAGACGGTACAATGATTCTCTATACTATACTAGCTTATTTTGTCACATAAACTGAAATTAGGCAAACTATTAGAGTTTTAGCATCCAGGAAATGGCGGCGTGATTTCTGCATAATGCAACTTTAAGAGAGAGTGGGGTAAATTTAGCAATTTTTTACATTCAGCATCACTTCGTCAAGGGAAATATAATATTATTTTCTAACAAAGATCTACATAGTGTATATTTCAGGACGGTGTTTATCCCTGGAAATAATCCGCATTTTTAAAACATAGCTTGTCCAAAAACAGTGGTCTCTTGGCATGGGTATGGGGTAAGTCGAGCCGCGGAACTGGGTAAGTTAAGCCGCATACACAATTTTTTGACTTCCTTTCAATGAGAATGACAGATCTATAACTCACATTTCTATTTGAATTTGGTCGGGTCGCATAAAAAGTTACATATTGCAGCTTTAACAACTAACAAAAACGTACTTTTTAAAACACTTTTAACATAGGCCAGGCCCTGTTGTTACCTCATATCGTTGCATTACGCCTGGGAAGAAAACACTTCAATTTGCTCAACTTGCCATTGGTTCAACCATGGGCTCATCTTACCCCATGGCCATTGGCTCAACTTACCCCAAGGCAAACATTTTGACTATATTAGCCCACACAGGTACAAGGATGCACTTTCATGCTAGGTTTAGGGCCTCATATTGAAGCTTATAGAGACCCCAACTGATGTATTGATCAATCTTAAAATGAACTACTTTGGTTTAGAAACCTCACATTTTGGGCAAAATCCGTTTTTTAGACCTAACTTGTTTACCACTTTTTCCATGTGGTTTCTTTCTTCACAGACTCCATGAAATGATGACCTGTTCCTAAATATTTGCTCAAATTATAAATGTTTTGTATGGTTTCCTAGAAACAAGGGTGGCTCAACTTACCCCTTTGCAGTGGTGTAAAGTACTTAAGTAAAAATACTTTAAAGTACTATTTAAGTCATTTTTTGGGGTATCTGTACTTTCCTTTACTATTTATATTTTAGCGAACTTTTACTTTTACTTTACTACATTCCTAAAGAAAAGAATGTACTTTTTACTCCATACATTTCCCCTGACACCCAAAAGTACTCGTTACATTTTGACAGGAAACTGGTCCAAAATTGGTCTCCTGAGTGGCGCAGTGGTCTAAGGCACTGCATCGCAGTGCTAACTGTGCCACTAGAGATCCTGGTTCGAATCCAGGCTCTGTCGCAGCCGGCTGCGACCGGGAGACTCATGGGCGGCGCACAATTGGCCCAGCGTCGTCCAGGGTAGGGGAGGGAATGGCCGGCAGGGATGTAGCTCAGTTGATAGAGCATGGCGTTTGCAACGCCAGTGTTGTGGGTTCGTTTCCCACGGGGGGCCAGTATAAAAAAAATATATATATGTATTCACTAACTGTAAGTCGCTCTGGATAAGAGTGTCTGCTAAATGACTAAAATGTAAATGTAATTAATATTCAAGAGAACATCCCTGGTCATCCCTACTGCCTCTGATCTGGCAGACTCACTAAACACAAATGCTTTGTTTGTAAATTATGTCTGAGTGTTGGAGTGTGCCCCTGGCTCTCCATTTTATTTTTAATTGTGCCGTCTGGTTTGCCTAAAATAAGGAATTTGAAATGGTTTATACTTTTACTTTTACTTTTGATACTTAAGTACATTTTAGCAATTCCATTTACTTTTAATACTTCAGTATATTTAAAACCAAATACTTTTAGAGTTTTACTCAAGTAGTATTTTATTGGTTGACTTTCACTTTTACTTGAGTCATTTTCTATTAAGGTATCTTTACTTTTACTCAAGTAAGACAATTTAGTACTTTTTCCACCACTGCCCCTTTGGCTCAACTTACCCCATTCTCCCCTACTGCTAGATTTTACACAGTCAAATGTGACAAATAACTACATTTTTAAGAAAGAACTGAGAACAGTCATATTTTACACACACATGAAGGTACCCATAAGCAATAATTTCTAGTGAAAAAAGAAATGTGAAAAATGTGTGGATACAGCGTTTTGGAAATAAACTCTTCATGTACATGTAACCGGTGTAATGGCTAGCTAGTTAGCGGTGCGCACTAGTAGCGTTTCAATCGGTGACGTCACTCGCTCTGACCTTGAAGTAGTTGTTTCCCTTGCTCTGCGAGGGCCGCGGCTTTTGTAGAGCGACGGGTAACGGTGCTTCGAGGGTGACTGTTGTCGAAGTGTGCAGAGGGTCCCTGGTTCAAGCCCAGGTAGGGGCGAGGAGAGGGACGGAAGCAAGACTGTTACATTGGTGCCGTGACCCGGATCACTGGTTGCTGCGGAAAAGGAGGAGGTCAAAAGGGGGGTGAGTGTAACCGGTGTGAAATGGCTAGCTAGTTAGCGGTGCGCGCTAGTAGCGTTTCAATCGGTGACGTCACTTGCTCTGAGACCTTGAAGTAGTTGTTTCCCTTGCTCTGCAAGGGCTGTGGCTTTTGTGGAGCGACGGGTAACGGTGCTTCGAGGGTGACTGTTGTCAATGTGTGCAGAGGGTCCCTGGTTCAAGCCCAGGTAGGGGCGAGGAGAGGGACGGAAGCGAGACTGTTACATACAGATATATTACGCATCTTTCTACATTTCCATTGGCTGAATAGTTCTAGGTGCTGACATGTCTTACTGACTTTTCCTGATGTTTTATCACAACTTCACTTTGGCTCTCTGACACACTCTCTCTCTTTCCTCGCACTCTACCTTTCATTCCCCATCCCCTGTCTCTCGCTCCATCAGGCAAACTGTATCCCCTTGGAAATGATCTCTCTTCTCTCTCAGTCCCTCAATAATTAACACCAAGGTTCTATGCTTGTCTGCTCTCAGCAAACCTCAGGAGGACATGAGAGAGAGAAGGAACGAGAGAGAGAGAGAGAGAGAGAGAGGGGGGGAGACAAGGAAAGAGAGATGTAGGGATGATGTACTTTTCACTCCTACTCTAAAAGCACAGGTACATGACCAGCAACCATCAAGGCATTACTGAAACTAGTATTGTTGATAAAGTACATGCTCCATCAATAGAAACATCAGTTTAAATTCTGATCACTTTCCCTCTGAACAGAGAATACTCATTCTGTCTCCATCAGTGAGTTAGCTTGAAAAATATATACGGTCGGAATTGAATGTGTATGGGTTGGTAAAACTGCATGTTACTAGAAAGCCTGTACTGCCTGTGAATGTGACATAATTATGACATTTCTGAGGCACTTCAAGAGTCTGGGTCACAAATGGAAACAGAAATCTATACTTACTTGTATTCTATATTCAATTGGCCACAGTAACGCCAGGAACTGAAACAGAACTCGCTATGAAAAATATGGTCACAGCCACTGACAATGACCATCGCAAACATTGAAATAATGTCACTGTACTGTGTTCACAGGCGGGTGATAAACTGAGCCTGCAGTGCAAAATCGCATAGGTACTGCCTCCTAGATATCAGTCCTGAAAAAGAGCAGCATGCTCTTAGATGCCTCTTCAATGAGTTGACCTACTATCTTACTGGCACATTACAGAGCACCACACAGCTCTCCCCAGAGAGACCACCATGCCAGTGTACACTATTCCCACCACTGGGCTCCAAAGATAAACTCCCAGCAGGGAAATCAAACAAATGCATCTGCCAATGCAACAGTGTATCTGCTGTAGCAAAATATAGCATGATGAAAGGCAAGCACAATCAATCTTGAAAAAGTGGAAATCTTATTTTGTCTAGAGGCAGTTTGTTTGAAATTGTTTGTTGATCTATCGGCAAAATTAAGTTGACAGGCTAAGAGAAGTATAAGCGAGAAGGTCAAAGAGAAACAGAAGCGTGGGAGGGGGTGGAGGAGGAGGAGGAGGAGGAAGAGGAGGAGGAGGAGGAGGAGGAGGAGGAGGAGGAGGAGAGTGATGGTTTTGATGATTAGGAATTAGTAGTGCAGATATATCACTGGTATTGATCAGTGCACAGCTAGGCACTTAACAGCCCCCCCACCCCACACACACACATTCACACACCAGCACAACACCCCAAAGAGAACTGAGTCAACACTCAGATATAAATGAATATTTAAATACGGGACACTTCACACCATAAATTACACTTGCATGACACACAAAGGAAGTTGCTGACGCACAGATGCATCACACATACTATATTTCTCTCTCTCTCTCTCTCGCTCTCTCTCTCTCTCGCGCTCTCTCTCGCGCTCGCTCTCTCTCTCTCTCTCTCTCTCTCTCTCTCTCTTTATCTCTCTCTCTCTTTATTTCTCTCTCTCTTTCTCTCTCTCTTTCTCTTTTATCTCTCTCATACATACAAATATTGTGAAACCACAAAACACAGCTACAAATAGAGCTGTTGTTGAAAGAGGGCCCACTCCCAGTATATGTTTTCATTCATCGCTAATGCACATTTATATGACGGTGTGCCCTATCAGACACACCATCACCATTGCACCTCCGGCAGAGCCATTTGTAGATACCACCAGTATGCATGCTAAAAGGACAGGATAACATGAAAGAGCAAAGGGGGGGGGGGGAGCAGAGCAAACCACACAGTAACTGTGGCGTACATGAAGACAGCTCATGCATCATTGATCACACTTGCACTAATTTACACTATTCATGCAGAGGTTGATATTCACTATCATCAACCCTGGTTGTACAACTGACTAGGTATCCCCCTTTCCCTTTCCTTTCCTGCTGTCTTTACAGCGTGTCCTTTAGGAACGTCACCACAGTGTCCTAACCACGGTCATTAAAGGTCCCTGGACAGGGAGGAAGGGTGTTACAGTAATCAAGAACCCCTGGCCATCCACATAATTGCAGTACCTTTGCCAGCCAATCAGCGACTAGTGTATCTGGTGCTCTGATTGGATGCCCAGCCTCTGTAGCCCTCCACCCCCATGGTGAACACTTCCCAATCACAACCCCAGATGAGATGTAGAGTGGGATACATGAAAGAGATGGAAATAAACGGACTGACGTCATCCTTTATCTACTGTCGTCCTTTTGATGTGGTCTTTGCATGGCCACCTTGTCCACTATGGACCCTTTGTAAGAAATGAACAATGGTAACCCAGGTAGCAGAGAGGAGATAGTGAGATTATACACAGATGGTTACTACTATATAACACCAACGGGCAATATCACTATCATTATTACAGTGTCAGTGGAATAATAATGATCATTATTTGTATTTGGCTTTGAAGTTATGCTCATGTATAGTTCAAAAAGCCCATGCGGAGACTCACAGATGTAGGATCTTAATTTGACCTATACTGTCACAGCAAAATAATCCTGCAGCGACAGGATTTTACCGTTTAGTCCATAATGTTGCTTGATCGGTGGTAAGGCTATCGGCTGGCCAAAAGTAGGCTACATGAGAAGTGCAATACTGTTAATATAACCGTGTGTTAGTGTGGGTTTTCAGTGAATTTATGTAAATCACGAAGCTCATCTGCAACAAAAGAGTGATCAAATTAAGATCCTACATCTGTGCAATATGAGGTTTGCTGAGATTCAAACCTACATGAGTCCAAAGACTAGGCTGGGGCAGCAGGTAGCCTCGTGGTTAAGAGCGTTGGGCCAGTAACTGAAAGGTTGCTGGTTTGAATCCCAGAGCCAACTAGGTGAAAAATATGTTGACGTGCCCCTGATTGCTACTGTAAGTCGCTCTGGATAAGAGCGTCTGCTAAATTACAAATATGTAGGTTTGAGTTGTGAATCCTTATTAAAATGATAGGCGGGCTACGTGTGTGTGTGTGCAAAAAAGAGTGGGGAGTGTGATAGAGAGGAGGAGGGACTATCCAAGCACATACACAGTCAGACACTGTTGAAAAATATTGGGGATGGAGGTAGCCATGGCAATGGCGAGGCCCAAAGTAGAGTTAATTATGGAGAGGCCTTTATTTGTCTCTGGAGGCACCTCTCTCTCTCCCTTTACTCTGTCACTGCAATACTGACAATTGGCAAAAAGGTAAGAAATTGTTAAAATGATTGAAAGAGAGAGCTAAAAAGATATACAGACAGAGAGAGGAAGATGATGGATTGACGGCTGGGAAAGGATGTGTTGAGATGCTGCTTTTACCCTGGATATGGAAGACTGTCTCACAGCATGGACTAAGGGTCTGAATGTACTCAACAGTGTGCGCATTTACACAAGTTAAAGTATGCACTGTTACACTTTTATTTTCAGAAAATAAGAAAATCAGCTAAACCATGAAACTGTCTTTATTTACACTTAACTTTACTTAGATGATGCTCAAAACAATTATATTAGATGGTTGTTGTTTAGGCCCCATGTCCCAAAAATGTTCCTGCTATGATGTAAGATTCTCTCTCTCTCTCTCTCTCTCTCTCTGTGTCTGTCTCTCTCACTCTCTCTCCCTTGTTTACATGCCCATTGAGACTATTACCAAAATGTTCCTGCTATGATGTAAGATTTACAAGTCCTAGCCCCCTTTCTTCCATCCATCTTTTCTTCCTCCCTCTGCAGATGCTGCCACCACTCTCAGTTTAATTGCTTGCCATTGTCAATTCCACTCTTTAATTGTTCTGACATAACAGGAAGAAAAACAATTAAGTGCCATAGCCAATCTTTATCTCTGTATCTTCTTCTCTATGCTGCAAAGAGAAACAAACAAATGCAAAAAGTGAGGGAAAGAAAGAGAGGGAGGCAAATAAGAGAAAAATGCATTTATATAATCACTCAGGCTGATGTATCTGAACATCTCCCAATTGGACTACATACAGTGCATTCGGAAAGTATTCAGACCCCTTGACTTTTTCCACATTTTGTTACGTTACAGCCTTATTCTCAAATTGATTAAATTGTTTTATCCCCCCTCATCAATCTTCACACAATACCCCATAATGACAAAGCAAAAACAGGTTATTATAATTTTTTGCACATTTATTAAAAATATAAAACTGAAATATTACATGTACATAAGTATTCAGACCCTTTACTCAGTACTTTGTTGAAGCACCTTTGGCAGCGATTACAGCCTTGAGTCTTCTTGGGTATGACGCTACAAGCTTGGCACACCTGTATTTGGGGAGTTTCTCCCATTCTTCTCCGCAGATCCTCTCAAGTTCTGTCAGGTTGGATGGGGAGCGTCGCTGCACAGCTATTTTCAGGTCTCTCCAGAGATGTTCGATCGTGTTCAAGTCCGGGCTCTGGCTGGGCCACTCAAGGACATTCAGAGACTTGTCCCGAAGCCACTCCTGCATTGTCTTGGCTGTGTGCTTAGGGTCGTTGTCCTGTTGGAAGGTGAACCTTTGCCCCAGTCTGAGGTCCTGAGCATGTTTTCATCAAGGATCTCTGTACTTTGCTCCGTTCATCTTTCCCTCGATCCTGACTAGTCTCACAGTCCCTGCCGCTGGAAAACATCCCCACAGCATGATGCTGCCACCACCATGCTTAACCGTAGGGATGGTGCCAGGTTTCCTCCAGACGTGACGCTTGGCATTCAGGCCAAAGAGTTCAATCTTGGTTTCATCAGACCAGACAATCTTGTTTCTCATGGTCTGAGAGTCCTTTAGGTACCCTTTGGCAAACTCCAAGCGGGATGTCATGTGCCTTTTACTGAGGAGTGGCTTCCGTCTGGCCACTACCATAAAGGCCTGATTGGTGGAGTGCTGCAGAGATGGTTGTCCTTCTGTAAGGTTCTCCCATCTCCACAGAGGAACTCTGGAGCTCTGTCAGAGTGACCATCCTGATTGCTCAGTTTGGCCGGGCGGCCAGCTCTAGGAAGAGTCTTGGTGGTTCCAAACTTCTTCCATTTAAGAATGATGGAGGCCACTGTGTTCTTGGGGACCTTCAATGCTGCAGAAATGTTTTGGTACACTTCCCCAGATCTGTGCCTCGACACAATCCTGTCTCGGAGCTCTACAGACAATTCCTTCGACCTCATGGCTTGGTTTTTGCTCTGACATGCACTGTAAACTGTGGGACCTTATATAGACAGGTGTGTGCCTTTCCAAATCATGTCCAATCAATTGAATTTACCACAGGTGGACTCCAATCAAGTTGTAGAAACATCTCAAGGATGATCAATGGAAACAGGATGCACCTGAGCTCAATTTTGAATCTCATAGCAAAGGGTCTCATAGCAAAGGTATTTCTGTTTTTTATTTTTTATGAATGTGCAACATTTTCTAAAAACCGGTTTTCGCTTTGTCATTATGGGGTATTGTGTGTAGATTGATGAGAAAAAAAAAGTTATTTCATCCATTTTAGAATAAGGCTGTAACATAACAAAATGTGGAAAAAGTCAAGGGGTCTGAATACTTTCCCAATGCACTGTACTAGGCAAGCCTATGACATACTCTATCTACATACTAACAGTAGGTGCTTGCAGCACATATGCAGTTAATCATTCATATGCTATGGGTACATTTTACATTGGTTACATTCAGGGTTGGGGAGAAACGGATTACATGTAATTGTAGCTTGTAATCAGTTACGTTACCACCTAAAATATTGTAATCAGATTCCAGACACTCAATGATTACTTCTTGGATTACTTTTATATTCAGAAAGGATGTTTGTGAAAGAATACATTATGACACCTTTCTGTTTTCTCAATTATATTATATTCACTATGAGACCACTATGATGACACACCAAATGCGTTTGATGGATCTTTTTTGTCTTCTTCTAATGCATCTTAAGTCGAAAGTTATCCAAAAGTAACTGAAAGTAATCCGATTATGTCACTGAGTTTGGGTCAGTTCAAAAGTTACGTTACTGATTACAATTTTGGACAGGTAACTAGTAACTGTAATGGATTACATTTAGAGAGTAACCTACCCAACCCTGGTTACATTTGACTTGTAATATAGATGGGCATCCAGAGAAGCATTGTAAATTAGGTGTATCACTCTAGGTTACAACAGCCAACAACTCAAACACATTTTCAAAGCTTTATAATGGAGGAACACTTAAATGACATTCACTGATACAGTTTCCCATTGTGACTCTAATTTGTCATAAATGGTTAAAACCAAGTTCCTCATACTTTATTTGAATTTTATGTACCCACCAGAGCATTCCATCCGACTAACTCTAATTCTATGCATATTAAATCCCTAAAACTGTATGAGTGTAGTATTGAGAATGTATGTGCGTTGATCTTGTCATATGTGTTTAATCTCTAAATGTTATTATTGCATTTTAATGTTGCATAACAATGCTGTGTTGTAATTATTCATGGAATATCTGATGACGCTATATTATAGGAAATGAGTCATAGACTACAGCAGCAACAGTATGCTATGCAATATGCCCTAAGGACATTTTAGGAATGCTATCTTATCTCCAGACAAATTGCATCAAAATTGCCCTCTCTCAAGTTGAAGGCAGTCACACTGTCTGGGCTGGAGGGAAAGATTGCCTCTGCACCTCATCCAATCACACTGTGTGATAAAATAGAAAACCAGCCCATCTACCATTGGCGATGTATCAGGTAATAAAACATTGACTTAACTGTAAAAATATATATAAAATCAAAAACATTGTTCTGAGCATGCTGCTACCTGTGGGGTTCACAACACACACGTTGCTGTGCAGTCTATTATCTGCCTAAAAACGTCATCCTGTGATATTTATGCAAAAAGATAAGCATTTATGTCAATCATGTTTATGTCAATACGTTGCAGTCAATGAGAAAATATGAGTGTCACAGGGTTGAAGATTACACTGAGTATACCAAACATTAGGATCACCTTCCTAGTATTGAGTTGCAAGCAGGGAGGCAAGCAGGGAGGCAAGCAGGCAGGCAGACAGACAGGACACACAAAAGGCAGACAGACAGGGACGCAGGCAGGCAGGCAGGACATAAACCTAACCCTAACCCTAACCCTAGCCTAACCCTGACCCTGACCCTGACCCTAACCCAGCTTAATGTCCACATCCTGGCTCAACCCTAAACCCTAACCCTAGCTTCATGTCCACTTCCGGCTCAACCCTAACTCCAACCTCAACACTAAGGGTTAGGGTTAAGGTTGAGCTGAGCCAAGATGTGGAGGGTTAGGGTTAGGGTTAGTGTTGATCCAAGATGTGGAGACGAACCTAGGGTTAGGGTTATGGTTAGGGTTGAGCCGGGATGTGGATATGAAGCTAGGGTTAGGGTTAGGGTCAGGTTTAGGGTTGAGGTTAGAGTAAGGTTTGAGCAGGGATGTGGACATGAAGCTAGGGTTGGGGTTAGGGTTAGGTTTAGGGTTGAGTTTAAAGTTTGCCTGCCTGTCTCTCTGTCTGTCTGTGAGTGGGCCTATCTAGGCGAGAGATGGAGGTGGGAGCGAGGAGGGAGAGAGGAGGGAGAAAGTGCGAAATGGGAGAGAGAGAGAGAGAGAGAGAGAGAGAGAGAGAGAGAGAGAGAGAGAGAGAGAGAGAGAGAGAGAGAGAGAGAGAGAGAGAGAGAGAGAGAGAGACTTTTTGACTTTTTGTCTATGTACTGACATAAGCATCAACCATGTGACACTCATCTTTTCCCATTGACTGCAATATATTGATGTGAAGTTTCAGTTGGTTAACACAGATCTTTCCCCATTGAATGCAATGTATTGACATAACCATCATATGTTGTGAAACTTATCTTTTTACAAAAACATCACAGGATGACGTTTTCCAATGATATCATGTTGTGTTGTGAGGCTAAACCCACCCTGTGAGCCAAACAGTCTTAGGTGTTCTGAGGTCCACCCCAATCAGTGGACTGCAACAGATGTCCAACCTCTCCGTTAACCTAGAAAACACCCTGTTCCAGCTTTGACTGACCGCCATGTTAGTGAATCTATCATCCACATTCATCATCCAAAATGGCCCTGTCCTGTTCCAATACTCTCAAACTGCACTCTTCCCTTCTTAAGCTCTTCCTCTCTTTCTTGTTGTAGGCTAATTACTGATCTGACATGACTAGATGGTTGAAAGCTATGCCTACAATGTGAAGTTAGTATTTTATTATTTTGAAAGGAAAATAGGGCATTGTGGTTAGAATGAACAAGATATTATGGTGTGCATGTTTTCAATTAGTGTATTTTTTGTAATTTCCTTCTGAAAACAGCAGACGCAAACTTTACTCAAGTACACACACTTAAATAAATAATCTACACTCTAAAAATTAGGGGTTCAACAAGGGTTCTTCTAAGATCCTCAAAGTTATTTGAATAACCTTAGGGTTCTTGGCACTGAAAATGGCCCCAAAAAGGTTCTTCCAATAACCCCATAGGAGGTGGGGTTCATCGAGGGACCTCCTTAGTTGGTGGGGGTTCTTGCAGGAACCTAACTGCCCAACTGAAACATTTGGATTTGAAAGGACAGCAGGTACAGGCACTTAACTGAAAAATGTAAAGATCTCCTCAATTTAAGGTAAGGTTTGTCCCTTGTATGATCTAAATTGATATTGTTTTATGATGATACCATCTATCTTTTCATATTTGTGCAAATCTTTCTAAAACAGAAAATGGACACAATTCCACAGTTATCAATCAACAAAGAGGTAAGAATATGTAGGCTATAATAATATGTTGAAGGCTAGCTGTATTGGGGGCAGATGACTGAACTGCTCACTTTTGTGTCTGCAGGTATAGAGACAAGGAGGCATACAAAGGTATGTCAATTGGTATTGGTATGTTATGCAGATCACATTTACTATCCTCCTTCCTTAACTCTAAATGGCATATTATTATTTATTATTATTATTAACTCTTCAATGAATATTCCATAGGCCTCTACATTATGGACAAGGTATGTGTATGAAAACCATTATCAAAACAGTTTTCTTTCATTCACATTTACCACAAAAAACAAGATATGAATTCTGTTGTGTGCATGTTTTGTTAATCATCTGTATAATTACTATTTTTTGGATTCACAGACTTCACCCTCCCTACACCTCTGATGAATATAACAGGAAACCTGTTCAATCATCATGCACTGCAAAATCATTCTGGCTATGGATACGGAGAACATCAACATGCAGGAGGATATACCCATTGGACTTGGGGCTCTGCTGGGAGTTTACCTCATATTTTGATTTTTTATTCTGCTTTGCCACTAAAATCATAATAAACACTGAGAACTAAAATATTGTGTTGTTGTTGTTATTGTTATTATTGTTATGTGTATTATTATTATTAATAATAATAATAGGGGAGGGGAGGGTTGTTAAAAAATTAACCCCAAAAGTTTATTCAAAAGGTTCTTTGAGGATCCATTAAAAGGGTTCTTCCAAGAACTTAAAGGGGTTCCCCCACAGTTTCAATTTGAAGATCCCCTAAAGGATACTCCAGGAACCTTTTCTTTTTAGAGTGTAGGTCTATGTGAGAGAAAAAAAGACTAGATATGGGAATGATTAACCACATTTGACATGTATTTTCATGTTAGAGAGAGAGAGAGAGAGAGAGAGAGAGAGACATCGAGAGAGAGCGAGAGAGAGAGAGAGAGAGAGAGAGAGAGAGAGAGAGAGAGAGAGAGAGAGAGAGAGAGAGAGACATCGAGAGAGAGAGAGACATCGAGAGAGAGCGAGAGGTCACATCTCTTTTCAGGCACATAAAAAGTCCCCTCTCTCCTTTGACCACCCAATCCTCGCAACAGCAGTCAGTCTCACTTGCTTTCCTTCAGCACCCCTTCCATCCTATTCTCACGCTTTATATCCCCGAAACCCTTACCAGCTAGCGTCAGCGCCAATGGTCAGTGCATAGAGATGAAGAGGGTAAATACATCACGTTTCAGTACAATTTAGGCTATGCCTTCGAAAAATTGCGGGTCCTGAGAATTTAGAGGAAAATGAAATAGGGAGTGAAGATGGATAATGATTAATCACAAATTCTTATAACCTAACGCACAAGTTGATCAGAGCGGTCCACCTGTCTTGGCATAGCCTATTTAATTTATTTCGGTTATGATTGCACATTTACTGTAGGCTATGTCGCAGCGGGAGGATATTTGAAAAGCGCAGAGGGATGTAGGTTGCTAAGAGAGAGAGAGCTAGAGAGACTTGGCAGCACATTATTATAATGATGGTGAGTGACTGATCCACACTTGACGCTGGCGACTTAATTTGGAACTACAAGCAAGGGCGATTTTGTAGTTTCGTCTGCTTCTGGAGGGCATCGGGACGAACCTGCAAATTGCCTGAACAACGCTCTGAGAGGCGCAAGAAAGAAAGCCTTGGAGAAAAAGACGACTGTAAAGGCGGTAAGGTGAATGTTGATCGTTTTGCCAGGGGAGGATTGTTAGTAGCCTAGCTATTGCACTTATTTAATTGTGCATCAGTTTGGGTGAGGCTTGCTTGCACACAGTCTTGACAAGTCAAAGCTACGGTCTTGATAAAGTAGGCTAGGCTACTAAATGCACAAATGCAGTAAATGTGGTGAGCCACTTGGTTTCGCATTTTACCAAAACAAATCAAGCGATTTTTTCAAAACGTATGCTTGTTCCATTGACTAACTAAATAATTATACCAGAGGATCAATTGATGGAAGCATTTTCGATTTCAAATTCACGCACACCTAAATAGCCTATAGAACGTTTAAATTACATTTAATTTTGCCTATACAGGGGGTAATGGCCGCACGAACAAGTTGGGATAGTGGAGAGCGGTTACTTACCTGTGTGTGACAAATTCTGCTTGTGTGTTTATGTTTGCGCGTTTTTTTATTTATTAATGCGGCACATTAGCAGAGAAGACAGTCAACCAGGGTGCTGTAACCCTTGGTGACGATGAAGTTGGTTGTGGCACACATTTTCTGTGATACTGTTGTATCCTTTTAGGCACTCTCCCCTCTATGACAGGCCCTATGGGGGTACCAGTAAAGGTTGAAAGGCTCGACGACCTGGCACATAGCACCTTTAGAATATCCCACTTACAAGTGTTCAGGCCAGCAACAGCCCAAATATAAATATTTCAATTGCTTGACTAAACCAACTAACTGAAATATCAATGTGTAATGATGATAAATACCATTGGAATATAAGCCTTAGGGCTATCCCTTGGATTCTGCAGACTCACTTGTGGTTTAAAGATTACAGCCCATATATACACTACATTACCAAAAGTATGTGGACACCTGCTCATTGAACATCTCATTCCAAAATCATGGGCATTAAAATGGATTAGGCCCCCCCTTGCTGCTATAACATCCTCCACTCTTCTGGGAAGGCTTTCCACTAGATGTTGGAACATTGCTGCAGGGACTTGCTTCCATTCAGCCACAAGAGCATTAATGAGGTCGGGCACTGATGTTGGGCAATTAGGCCTGGCTCGCAGTCGGCGTTCCAATTCATCCCAAAGGTGTTCGATGGGGTTGAGGTCAGGGCTCTGTGCAGGCCAGTCAAGTTCTTCCACACTGTTCTCGACAAACCATTTCTGTATGGACCTTGCTTTGTGCACAGGGGCATTGTCATGCTGAAAGAGGAAAGGGCCTTCCCCAAACTGTTGCCACAAAGTTGGAACACAGAATCGTCTAGAATGTCATTGTATGCTGTAGCATTAAGATGTATCTTCACTGGAACTAAGGGGCCTAGCCCGAACCATGAAAAACAGCCCCAGACCATTATTCCTCCTCTACCAAATTTTACAGTTGGCACTATGCATTAGTCTGTTGGACTGCCAGATAGTGAAGCGTGATTCATCACTCCATAGAACGCGTTTCCACTGCTCCAGAGTCCAATGGCTGCGAGCTTTACACCACTCCAGTCGACGCTTGGCATTGCGCATGGTGATTTTAGGTTTGTGTGCGGCTGCTCAGCCATGGAAACCCATTTCATGAAGCTCCCGACAAACAGTTATTGTGCTGACGTTGCTTCCAGAGGCAGCTCTTCAGTAAGGCCATTCTACGGCCAATGTTTGTCTATGGAGATTGCATGGTGGTGTGCTTGGTTTTATACACATGTTAGCAACGAGTGTGGCTGAAATAGCCAAATCCACTAATTTGAAGGGGTGTCCACATACTTTTGTATATATAATGTATTTCAGCCTCACACCATATATCCTCTGCTCAGTGTCAGTCCCACCTAGGGTGGCAAAATTCCAGTAACTTTCCCAAAATTCCCCAGTTTTCCAGAAATCCCGGTTGAATACTTCCTGGATTAGGGATGGAATAAGCAGAAAATCCAAGATTCCGCCACCGGGAATTCTGGAAAACCTGGGAATTTTGGGAAAGTTATCGGACTTTTGCAACCCTAGTCCCACCCCTTTACTCAAAAACATGTGTTATTTCCTACAGCAACACATCTGGGAGATTGACTGACACTGGCCCCAACAGGTTTAGCTTTGGAAAACAGGGATACATACAGGCCATCGAGGAACTCATTCTTTGTGAGATTGCTTTTCCTTGACATTTTTACGTGGTGTGTGGTGAGAGCTTAGGTTGTTCTTAAGGTTTTCCATCACAACAGAGCAGCTCTAAATGCCTGTAGATGTATTAGTTGCAGTGTAATGATTTTTCTAGTCTTTTTGGGGCTGAATTCCCCCATGAGCCCCTTCTCTCTACTGGACCCCCATCAGCCTACCTTCTCCATTTCTCTCATTCTCATTTGCTCTATGTCCTTCCCTCTCTCCTCTCTCTCCCTTTACTTCTGTCTGTTCCTCCATAGATGGTCACTTGCATCATTTATGGCTGTTGGAGGATGGTAAATTCCCCAGGTATTGACAATGGCTTAAGTATAGCACCTCATCCATTGAGTGGCAGAACAGCAGGCACCATTATGAGCGATCAATCACACTCTTTCCTTCCTTCCTTCGCTAAATGGAGTATACTAGAATGGGGCTGGAGGCACGCAGGAATGAATGAATCGCTTTGGGAATGGGTCTTGATTTTTCATGCAAATGTACCTTTCTTAACTCTCCGACTCGGAATATAAATTCCTCCCATTTTAGCTCTGTTATTATGGCTGACTTTTCCTGGTGTCATTTGGGGCTATTAGAGAATCCTGGAATTTTCTATTTATACAGAGAGTGGAACCACATTTATTCTTGGACAGTTTATCCTTATTAATCAGTGAAGTCATCTGAATATGGGCACTTTAACGGAGAGAGGTTGAACACGAAGTTCCCCATGCAAACACAGTGATGCAAATGTGTGCATAATGAATGATAGCATATTATATTTAAATGTCACTGAGTCCCTCTGCATACATGAACATAACTGACACTTTAATCAGCATCTGCATTTACCAGTACTATGATATGCTAATTACATTACTACTCAATGTTCAGTATTGTTAGTGTGGGACCGCTATTGGATGAACTTCATTGTGATACCGGATGCTGTTGCTCTGGGTATAAAGATCAGGGGTTTCTGGGATATCTCTTCAGTTTAGGGTTTGGTGCCATAACAGGTGCCAGCTCTCTGTTCACGTGATTTCTCCTTCTATTTTATTTGTCCCCTGAAGTTGTGTAGCTTGCTCTAATTAAACCTTGAGACATATCTGAAGTCGCAGTGTCCATGGATAATAATTCCTTACCACGTACTTACATTAGCATTAGCAGTAATAGGCAGTTGCAACTTTCTGTCAAACTATTCTCCCCCCTTTCTCTCTCTTCCTCTCATAATCTCTTCCCTATTTTTCTCTGTTGTGAATGTTCTCTGTCTGTCTGTCTGTCTGTCTGTCTGTCTGTCTGTCTGTCTGTCTCCCTCTCCCTCTCCCTCCCTCTCTCTCTCTCTCTCTCTCTCTCTCTCTCTCTCTCTCTACTATCTGCCTCTGAGTAGCCATGTTGCTGATGTCATCAGGAAGGTGAAAAATGAGAGGAAAGAGAGAACGAGAGATTTAGGGTTTGTGTCTTCACATTGACACCCCTCCCTCTATCCCTCTCTTCTCTTCTCCTCCATCCTCAATCCTCTTCTCTCACTCAGTGACAGCTGGCAGCCAGTAGGGCACAGTGGACATGCCAGCACAAGTACAGACATTTGCCAACTCCCAGAGACATACACATAGAACATAACTAATTCATACACAGCTCTCTATCGCTCACTCACTCTCCTTTTTCTCACACACTCAAACTGTACACACTTAATGGAGCATACATATATGTATTACGTACATGCGGTCATGTATGCAGTCAGAGTTCACAATAAATACACTGCACCCTATTGAGCAACTGTATTATAGTAACTGGATTCAGTACTCTAATTATTGATAAAGTGCACTCAGTATATTAAGACCACACTGGCTGAGCCGAGTGTCTCCTTCCTATAAAGCCCCGACATTAGAGAGTACAGTCGATTTGAATCCCTGCTCTCCTGGTCTAGCCCTTTAGAGCATTGACCCCATTAATTCAACAACTTACACAAGGAACACATGCTCAGATCACTTTAGAATGGTACAGACCATTCTGTACAGCATGTAGTATCTCAGGTCCTTTAAGTCGAACAGTAAAGCTCCTTTTAGGTTATTCCTTAGATATAGTTAATTGGTCCAGGAAAGTCACATGAGACTTTTGAAGAATGCACAATTACTGTTGATTAAGGGTAGGATTAAAAACAGAACCTGCTGTTGGTTGTTTATTTTTAATTGGTGTGTCACACTTACAGTTCTTCAGATCGCTGCGCTGGTTTTAAGAAGACTTTCGGAAGATATATAGTGTTGCTAATGAAAATGAGTGGGGTTTTGTTTTCTGTGCATTACAATGACCAAACCATCACTACTGCTGCGGAGGTGAGAATATATTTCCATAATTAGCCTAAATGCATATCAGCGGTGCATGTTGGCCTGAAGTGGAAATTCTGCATTTTACTCTGAAACCCTCAAGTGTTTTGAGACTAGATAAGAAGAAATACTGTATAATGGCATACTATTTTAGATGCTCCCGAGTGACCACAAAAAGTAAGAGGAAGACATTTAAGCAATAAGGCCCGAGGAGGTGTGGTATATGGCTAGTGCCTTGCAAAAGTATTCATCCCCCTTGGCGTTTTTCCTATTTTGTTGCATTACAACCTGTAATTTAAATGGATTTTATTTGGATTTCATGTAATGGACATACACAAAATAGTCCAAATTGGTGAAGTGAAATGAAAAAAATTACTTGTTTCAAAGAATTCTAAAAAATAAATAACGGAAAAGTGGTGCGTGCATATGTATTCACCCCCTTTGCTATGAAGCCCCTAAATAAGATCTGGTGCAACCAATTACCTTCAGAAGTCACATAATTAATTAAATAAAGTCCACCTGTGTGCAATCTAAGTGTCACATGATCTCAGTATATATACACCTATTCTGAAAGGCCCAGAGTCTGCAACACCACTAATCAAGGGGCTCTCCAAACAGGTCAGGGACAAAGTTGTGGAGAAGTACAGATCAGGGTTGGGTTATAAAAAAATATCAGAAACTTTGAACATCCCACAGAGCACCATTTAAATCCATTATTTAAAAAATGGAAAGAATATGGCACCACAACAAACCTGCCAAGAGAGGGCCGCCCACCAAAACTCACGGCCAGGCAAGGAGGGCATTAATCAGAGAGGCAACAAAGACACCAAAGATAACCCTGAAGGAGCTGCAAAGCTCCACAGCGGAGATTGGAGTATCTGTCCATAGGACCACTTTAAGCCGTACACTCCACAGAGCTGGGCTTTACGGATGAGTGGCCAGAAAAAAGCCATTGCTTAAAAAGAAAATAAGCAAACGCGTTTGGTGTTCGCCAAAAGCCATGTGGGAGACTCCCCAAACATATGGAAGAAGGTACTCTGGTCAGATTAGACTAAAATTGAGCTTTTTGGCCATCAAGGAAAACGCTATGTCTTTCGGAAACCCAACACCTCTCATCACCCCGAGAACACCATCCCCACAGTGAAGCATGGTGGTGGCAGCATCATGCTGTGGGGATGTTTTTCATCGGCAGGGACTGGGAAACTGGTCAGAATTTGAAGGAATTATGGATTGCGCTAAATACAGGGTGAATAGTTATGCACTCTCAAGTTTTCTGTTTTTTTGTCTTCTTTTTTGTTTGTTTGTTTGTTATTTTGCATCTTCAAAGTGGTAGGCATGTTGTGTAAATCAAATGAAACAAACCCCCAAAAAGTCAATTTTAATTCCAGGTTGTAAGGCAACAAAATAGGAAAAATGCCAAGGGGGGTGAATACTTTTGCAAGCCACTGTACCACGGCTAAGGGCTATTCTTAAGCACGACACAACGCGGAGTGCTAGGACACAGCCCTTAGCCGTGGTATATTGGCCATATATCACAAACCCCCGAGGTGCCTTATTGCTATTATAAAGTAAAAATACATGTTTTGTTATACCCATGGTATACGGTCTGATATACCATGGCTGTTAGCTAATCATTATTCAAGGCTCGAACCACCCAGTTTATAATTATTGATATAACACAGCAACATAATAGACCTTTACTAACCTGTTGCTCACACAAAAACCAAGAAGCAAAGCTCAATAACATGTTTTTTTCAGATTTGTAAAAGATTTGTAACAAACAGCTAGCCTACAGAATGATTTAACGACATAACAGGAAAAGAGGAACTGAACGTTCAGTTATTAGGACCAGCTGGAATCATTTCAGGCAGAATTTCCTCAAGCCCCATAATTTATCTGAAGTCATCAACACCTGGAGTAAAGTACTTCAAATCAAACTGAGCTCGCTGCCATAAAGCACACATGAATACAGTTGCAAGTTTCATTGAACAAACCCGCAGACAACTCTGGAAAAGTATTGATAAGGAATGATCTCCACAGACTGTCTGGTTCTGATAATTATATTTCATCAACTCTTCATGGCAAGATTTTAATATCACAATTCTGACAGACTGTTGATTCAGATTCCCAGAGATATGTTCAGCCCTCTTCCACAAATGGGACCTGACATTTGGGTTGGTTTGATGTTAGTGAGGGGGCTGGAGGGGCTATTTTTAACCACAGTATTAAAAACATGGATCTGATCTCTCTGGGCTTTCTGGAGGGCTGGGTTACAGACCTCTCCACCAGATTATGAAAGTACAGATGCCAGCCATTGCAAACACATGAGATTATGGCTACACAAATGTAGAGTGGCAGCAGACAAGATTATAGTACAAGATTAGGCCCATGCATGTGCCCACACATAAATGGATATGTATGCTCTCTCTCTCTCTCTCTCTCTCCTCTCTCTCTCTCTCTCTTCCTCTCTCTCTCTCTCTCTCTCTCTCTCTTTCCTCTGCTCTCTCTCTTCCTCTCCTCTCCTCCTCTCCTCTCCTCTCCTCTCCTCTCCTCTCCTCTCCTCTCCTCTCCTCTCCTCTCTCTCCTCTCCTCTCCCTCCTCTCTCTCCTCTCCTCTCCTCTCTCTCCTCTCCTCTCCTCTCCTCTCCTCTCCTCTCCTCTCCTCTCCTCTCCTCTCCTCTCCTCTCCTCTCTCTCACTCACTCACACACATTAATACAAAAAAATTGTTACAGTTGTGCCCAGAAACACACCCACGTGAGTTCCCACTTGTAAAACGCACACACACATAAACACATACACTCAATAGCTATGTGTAATCTGGGATTATTACAGTACAGAGAGGCAGTGCTTGTCCGACACTTCATATTAAAGCCACCACACAATGCAGCAGCAGATTAGAGGGAGGCAGAAATAAAAATAAAAAGTAGAGGACAGGATCAAGCTGAAGATGAACATGGAGGGATGAGAGAGGAGATACAGTGATGAAGAGAAAGAGGGAGGAGGACTTGTTGAGAGAGAGAGAGAGAGAGAGGATTTAACAGGGCTGTGTGTAAATGTGAGACAGTTTGCATGCCTTCCAGCTGCACTATCAGATGGATATCATTGTGACCGCAATTTTTATCATCAACACTAATTAATGACAGGCGAGCTGGCATGTTTGCGCTAATTTGGCTTGGCTTTCAGATGTTGTGAGTTGCTTTTCAAGGATTTTGTCCCCTGAGGCTTCCGTTACCTCTACTCCTCTGGGGAACTACAGGTTTTTGGGTTAAAAACATAGATCAAATGCTGATGTTTACAACGCTGACAGATCAACACTCAAAGGTTGTGTTCATAAAACTCTTATATTTACGATGTCTTTATTTTCTTCTTTTTTCTAAGTGGTAGATAATAGTTATGTATTCCCCTGTGCCTGGTTATAAAGTATCTGGGAAAGAAGCATGCATTCATCCAATCACAAAGTGAATTTTCCTGTACTCATAAATAAGTTGAGCAGTGTAGAATAATGGTTTCTTGGATTCCATCAGTTACCCTCTATAGCTGGTTATTTCTCAACCATTTTCCAGAGAGACCCATTCTGAGCCGCAGTTTGAGGATATGACAGTAGACTGAGTGTAGACTAGAGAGCTATTCCGAGGTAACTGAGCCCACATCCCGTCCAGCTGTTTTCCCCCTGAGACATCTGTGTGTGGATTACCTCAAATTACGCCCTTCATCTGAACCCTAAATAAATTATACCCACAATTGTGTTTTACTTGCCATATGGGGATATTTTCTCTACCAACCGACCAATCAATCATTCCTTCAATTCAACCCCTCGATCAATCATGTTTTAGTGGATGATGTGTGTTAAGCGGCAGACGAGCCGTCACAGGGAGCTTAACGTAATGAGATAAGGCAGGGGACCGCACCTAATTGGATTACATTAGTAGATCGTATTCACAACAACAAAGAAAGGCCTGAATGAAATAAGTCCCATTCAAATACGGTTTGTTGTGAAGATGAGACTGGATCAGGTGCAGGTGGATGGCCTTCCGGAAAGCAGCGCCGGGAGGCGTATGTGTGTGTGGCAAGTAGAAACAGGCCCATGTGCACACAGACCTGTCCCTCCTGCAGCTTCGACAGGTTCATTCCTCTCTCCCTCCCTCCCCTCCATCCCATCCCAAATTCTTTCCTGCCATTTAGAAATAATCTCTGTGCTTCAGGCTCTCTCGTCATCTCTATGCTTCAGGCTCTCTCGTCTCGTTTGTGAAATTAACTATGATGATCAGTTGTGCAGAAAATGTCGCAGAAGGGTTCAAATTGAGTTCTGTGGCACTGTTATGTCTCCTGGATGTTTTTTTTTGCTCTCTGTCACGTATAGCCGGAGTGAAATTTGGACCAGGCTTGGGAATGAAACGTCCCACCACTAATTATTTATTTATCAGTCTAGTGTGTTTCCATACTAGAGGTCTTCACGGAACCACATGTACCTGAGACCCGATCTGGGACCCGAGCGGATCTGGATCCATAATTCTAAATAATGTCACGGGTTTGTGTCGGATCCGATATGATTTCATCATATATTCTGCTGCTCTTGCTTTTCACGAGTGGCGCGTGTAGCTTGTTGTTGGCCAATCATGAGTCATCAAAGCGGCAATAGGCTACAGTCATAGAGCCTAGCTCCGTGTGTGGCAAAAGTTAGGAGATATCTAATCAATGGAAAATGGAATCAATATGCTGGATTTAAAAGTTAAAGGAGAAGGATAGGCTGGAACGACCAAGAGCCAACAGGTAGTCTGCTACTTAATATTCTGAATGGAGTTGTTGTTATTTGTAACTGTAGGATGAGAAAGCGCATGCACTGCAGCCTCAGTTAGCCTAGCTAGCTAATGTTAGCTATCTTAACTAGCTTCTCCCCGTTTGATGCAGTCAAGAGTTACAACGTAATAATATTTGATGATAAATAGATAGCTATGGCAGCTATTAGTCTACTATAGCGCGAGTCTCTTGCTCCCTCCTCCCAGGGTCACTCGCTCACAGTATGGCCCCTTCCCGCCTGCTAGAACTGCACTTCTCTCCCTCCTCTCGCGCTTTATCAGCTCTGGTTAATAAAGTAGCTTTAAAAATTAATTTTCTGCTGCTTCACTCACTTGGATCGGATCGGACCGTGTCTGGATCCGACCAGGTCTATACGGAAGGGGTCTAGTTGTCCTCGGGTCCGTTCGGAATGGGTCTCTCTATTTTAAAAATGTATTTATGCATAACGGGTCAGGGTTGGAAAGCCCCAGGTCCATTTCGGAACGGGTCCAATACCCACTGGGCACACACTGGTTGAATCAACGTTGTTTCCACGTCGTTTCAATTAAATTACGTTGAACCAACGTGGAATAGACGTGGGATTGACATCTGTGCCCATTGGGTAGTAGTTTGGATGCTGCATTTCTGTTAATACTCTAATACAAAGGTTCCAGTGTGTAGTCAGGTTCAGGTGAATACTATTGTCACACTGAGAGATGCATTGGTAAAAACCAAAGTGGATCACCAGAATACCTATGAGAGCGTATTGTACAGGCCTGTCACTGTGCAGCTCATCTTGCTGAGGTGGGAGGAGGTGGTGTCACTATAGCGAGCGTCTTTTCTCAATTTTACAGAAATAATACAGAGTGCCACCAGAATTCTTGATATACAATTTTCCAAAGTGTCAGACAGCTTACAGGCTTCAGTGGAGGACTCATAGGCAGCCATATGAGTGTGAATTTGTTCCAGCGTACATGCTGTCTGAAAAAAATAAAATAAGGGAATCTTCGAGAAACATACGAAGTTGTCTCAACGTTGAAGTGAAGTTATTGCCTTTGTGGCGGTGTTATTAAGGGAGTGGGTTTATGACTAGCAGCTTTTCAAGAGCTAAAGGAAGAGCTGCGCTCACTTTCAATTGTAAAATCTGCAATATAGGCCTAGCTAATGGAATATTGCCTTGTGGTCAGTGTGGGAAAGGACCCACAAGACGAAAGCTGACACAAAGAGAGAGAGAGAAAGTGTGTGTGTGTGTTGGGGTGGAGTGGAGTGGGGGCTTGTTGGAGTCGACCACAGAGAGAAAAGGAATTGAAAGAGAAATAGGAGAGCAAAGGGAGCGAAACAAGAGACAGATGGAGAGTGACAAAAAGTCAATCAAGTGGGCGTGTGGAGACTGAGGTTTCAGAAGCATTAGGGATGTTTTAAGGAGACTGAGGTTTCAGAAGCATTAGGGATGTTTTAAGTCAGAGAGAGAGAGAAAGAATCAGGACCTCGAGAATTAAACGGGGACTCTGCCCAATGTCCCCCTCTTCTCTCTTTACTGCCGTCTCACTCCATTTGTCTCTCTCTGCTGCCTCTTGCTATCCCTCATTATTTTTCTCCATTAGTGTGTGTATGTACAGTATGGTGGCCCAAAGCCTATGGGATGTGTCAACATGCAAACTCATTAAATCATTAGAGCCCATTTATTATTAACTCAGAAGCATACACAACTGGGGCTGCAACCTTTTAATATTCATGCAGTGTGACTGAACAGAACTGATGCTAATAGGGCGAACTGGGATGAGAGACATACACACTTGCAGAGTATCCTCCATCCACACAGCATTCTGGGGTTGGTGGGGTTGATGTGGCTGGTTAGTTCTTCAGACTGGGTGTTTGTGTGTTTGTTGTCAAAGTTAGCTGCAGGCTCTCAGAGGTTGGAAGGGAGTACAGTTTATTGGGCTGAGTGGTTAGGACAGAGTGACCCATCATTCAACCTGATGGAGGGGGGGAGGGAGGGGGGGTAAATGGAAGTCACAGACAGTGCTGCTCACTCAGCTCTCCTCCCACTCTACCTTGCTGCACCATCAATCAAAGCCGATATTTCATTTTTCACACCCTCCAAAATGTGGAATTGACCAAAAACAGTGTCTGTATTGATCAGATAACCTGGGAACACAGGTGGCAACTATGGTTTAGTGGATGACACCCTGCTGCCCTCCTGAGGGGTTGAAAGTTGTAATTTAAAGGTGTCATCCAAATATGAGTCACAGATGAGATTAGCCTGTGTTCTCTGCACGCCCTCTGTCCCTTTGCCTCTCCCCCCTCCCTTCCCCAGTGACTGCCCCTCAGTTTCTCTCCCTCTCTTTCCCTCTCCCCCCTCCCTTCCCCAGTGACTGCTCAACTTCTTTCCCTCTCCCCCCTCCCTTCCCCAGTGACTGCCCCTCAGTTTCTCTCCCTCTCCCCCCAGTGACTGCCCCTCAGCTTCTCTCCCTCTCTCCTTCCCTCCCTTCCCCAGTGACTGCCCCTCAGCTTCTCTCCCTCTCTTTCCCTCTCTCCTTCCCTCCCTTCCCCAGTGACTGCCCCTCAGCTTCTCTCCCTCTCTTTCCCTCTCTCCTTCCCTCCCTTCCCCAGTGACTGCCCCTCAGCTTCTCTCCCTCTCTTTCCCTCTCCTTCCCTCCCTTCCACAGTGACTGCCCCTCAGCTTCTCTCCCTCTCTTTCCCTCCTCCCTCCCTCCCTCCCTCCCTCCCTCCCTCCCTCCCTCCCTCCCTCCCTCCCTCCCTCCCTCCTCCCTCCCTCCCTCCCTCCCTCCCTCCCTTCCCCCAGTGACTGCCCCTCAGCTTCTCTCCCTCTCTTTCCCTCTCTCCTTCCCTCCCTTCCCCAGTGACTGCCCCTCAGCTTCTCTCCCTCTCTTTCCCTCTCTCCTTCCCTCCCTTCCCCAGTGACTGTCCCTCAGCTTCTCTCCCTCTCTTTCCCTCCCTCCCTCCCTCCCTCCCTCCCTCCCTCCTCCCTCCCTCCCTCCCTCCCTCCCTCCCTCCTCCCTCCCCTCCCTCCCTCCCTCCTCCTCCCTCCCTCCCTCCCTAGTGCCGGCCTCTCAGCTTCTCTCCCTCTCTCTCCCTCACTCCCTCCCTCCCTCCATCTCCCCCTCCCAAACTTTTCTCTGTGCATTGACCCTGTCCCCTCCCTCGCTCCACCTGTGTGTGACTGTGTGACTTCAGCATTAGAGGAGGGAAGTAGAGAGGAAGCAGAGATGTATAGAGAGGGGGAGCAGAGAGGAGGGAGAGATAGGGAGACAGAGAGGAGGGCGAGAGAGAGAGGAGGGGAGAGAGAGAGGAGGGCGAGAGAGAGAGGAGGGGAGAGAGAGAGGAGGGCGAGAGAGAGCAGTGAGGAGGTAGAGAGAGAGCAGTGAGGAGGGCGAGAGAGAGCAGTGATGAGGTAGAGAGAGAGCAGTGAGGAGTGAGGAGGTAGAGAGTGAGGAGGTAGAGAGAGAGCAGTGAGGAGGGCGAGAGAGAGCAGTGAGGAGGTAGAGAGAGAGCAGTGAGGAGGTAGAGAGAGAGCAGTGAGGAGGGCGAGAGAGAGCAGTGAGGAGGTAGAGAGAGAGCAGTGAGGAGGGCGAGAGAGAGCAGTGAGGAGGGCGAGAGAGAGCAGTGAGGAGGTAGAGAGAGAGCAGTGAGGAGGGCGAGAGAGAGCAGTGAGGAGGTAGAGAGAGAGCAGTGGGGAGGAGAGAGAGCAGTGAGGAGGGAGAGAGAGCAGTGAGGAGGTAGAGAGAGAGCAGTGAGGAGGGCGAGAGAGAGCAGTGAGGAGGTAGAGAGAGAGCAGTGAGGAGGGCGAGAGAGAGCAGTGAGGAGGTAGAGAGAGAGCAGTGAGGAGTGAGGAGGTAGAGAGAGAGCAGTGAGGAGGGCGAGAGAGAGCAGTGAGGAGGTAGAGAGAGAGCAGTGAGGAGGGCGAGAGAGAGCAGTGAGGAGGTAGAGAGAGAGCAGTGAGGAGGTAGAGAGAGAGCAGTGAGGAGGGCGAGAGAGAGCAGTGAGGAGGTAGAGAGAGAGCAGTGAGGAGGTAGAGAGAGAGCAGTGAGGAGGTAGAGAGAGAGCAGTGAGGCGGTAGAGAGAGCAGTGAGGAGGTAGAGAGAGAGCAGTGAGGAGGTAGAGAGAGAGCAGCGAGGAGGTAGAGAGAGAGCAGCGAGGAGGTAGAGAGAGAGCAGTGAGGAGGGCGAGAGAGAGCAGTGAGGAGGTAGAGAGAGAGCAGTGAGGAGGTAGAGAGAGAGCAGTGAGGAGGTAGAGAGAGAGCAGTGAGGAGGGCGAGAGAGAGCAGTGAGGAGGTAGAGAGAGAGCAGTGAGGAGGTAGAGAGAGCAGTGAGGAGGTAGAGAGAGAGCAGTGAGGAGGTAGAGAGAGAGCAGCGAGGAGGTAGAGAGAGAGCAGCGAGGAGGGCGAGAGAGAGCAGTGAGGAGGTAGAGAGAGAGCAGTGAGGAGGTAGAGAGAGAGCAGTGAGGAGGTAGAGAGAGAGCAGTGAGGAGGGCGAGAGAGAGCAGTGAGGAGGTAGAGAGAGAGCAGTGAGGTGTCCAGCACTTAAATTGCCTGTTTATTTCCAGTCATCGCATCAATTACACTGTGTGTTTGTGTGTGCGTGTGTGTGTGTTGAAGGGGGTGCCAGTGTGTGGCAACCCTGAGATCGGCAGCAGAATCTCTCCTCTCGGGGAAGAAGGGGCGTGTCTGTGCTGTGCGACAGGCTGCAGTGATTAGTAGAGCTCAGCGGACAGCATTTATCCAACTCAGCCAACAATCTTTGCCTGCAACTCTCCAATTTGTCTACCGCTACACATCATATAGGGTTTGTGCACTTTTCAGTCGTGTATTCTTATATGTTTACATGTATGACTGGTAATGTTATTTTTAGCTACATATATGTTTATGTAAGAGCATGTTGATAATTCATTGTTGCTACTATAGTATTATTACAGTGTTACTACACAGGTATAAGAGCAACTCAATGCAAAGGGAATGGTGGATCTTCTGACTTATATCCTGTGACAGGAGGAGATGACAGGAGCTGAACCCATCATCTGAGGAGGAAAGTGCATTAGGGATTCTTAATTAATACTATTTAATTACTTTGCTGAGTGCAATCATTCAGCACATTGGCAAGTGACACCATTTGAGTGATGATGCCTGTTATTAGTGGGTGAAAAAACAGCTTATATATATATATAGTCATTATGTCATTTAGCAGACGCTCTTATCCAGAGCGACTTACAGGAGCAATTAGGGTTAAGTGCCTTGCTCAAGGACACGTCGACAGATTTTTCACCTAGTCGGCTCGGGGATTATAACCAGCGACCTTTCGGTTACTGGCACAACGCTCTTAACCACTAAGCTACCTGCTACCTGCTTATATGTTAAAGGACCAGTGCAGTCAAAAATGATTTTCCTGTGTTTTAGATATATTTACACACTATGAGGTTGGAATAATGATGATAATTCCCTTTTAGTGTAAGAGCTGTTTCAGCCTGTTTTGGTGGCATGGATTTTTGGCCGAGCTGGTGACATCACCAGGCGGTAAATGAGTTAAAAGACCAATAAAGAGAGTTCCAAATCTCTCTGCCAATAACAGCTAGTTTTCACTTTTCCCCTCCCCACTCAGACCACTCCCAGACAGTCCTAGCAAAATTCTTGCTTGAGAAATGTATTTTGCAAAGAAGCTATTTTTGTTTCTTTTTTTTACCATTTTAATTTAAAACAATCACAGTAAGGTACTTAATTGATACCCAGAAATGATTTGATATTGAGATAAAAATGTCTGCATTGGACCTTTTTAAAGTATATTGTGTTTTTTTCCCAAGAGGGTTTGACAGCATTGTGTTTGAAACCTGTCTTGAAAACGTCAAAACAAGCAGTGCTTTTAATCAACTAGTGAATAGCTAATCATAGACTGAGATAGCCTTTAGAAACAGCTCAGTCCTGTAAAATAGAGGAAACATGCTCATTAGATTAGACTAACATGTCCTTGCTTATTGATCACATGTTGGAGCAAAGCAATCACACCCTTTAATAGGGGGATGGTCTCTTCAACCACATCTTACTGGTTGGCTTACCTTTGTGTCACAGGAGGTTAGTGGCACCTTAATTGGGGAGGATGGGCTCGTGGTAATGGCTGGAGCGGAATCGGTGGAATGGTATCAAATACATCAAACACATGGTTTCCAGGTGTTTGATGCCATTCCATTTGCTCCGTTCCAGCCATTATTAGGAGCCGTCCTCCCCTCACCAGCTTCCACTGCTCTGTGTGTACAGTATATTAGCGTGTGGGACATGTTTATTGACCTGTCTTCGTCCCCCAGGGATGCACACACAGCTCTTTTATGACCAGTGAAATGATTCCATCATCTGATAATGAACCTGAGGCTGTTAATTAGAGCTCCATCACAAGGATGAACGTTTAACCAGCTCTCCCTCTATCACCCCCTCTGTTTCTCTCCTCCTCTATCCATCTCTCCATTCTCATTTCCTCCGTCATATCCTGTAAAACATGGCCTGTCTTTCCTTCTTGACCCTCAAAACCCACACCCTCATCATTCTCTGTCCCTCTATTTTCACTCCCTCTGTTTTGTTCTCTCTTTCTCCTCCCTCTATTCTCCCTCCTCTCTTTACCTGAGTCACACTGGCTATCCCACTTGGCTCAGTTCGCACCGAAATGTGTGTTTCCGATAAAGACTGCTCTCCTGCCGCTATCTCATCTATTAATATTTATCCCGCCTCTTTCGTTCTTCACATCTCCACCCGCAACCGCTCTCTCCCCCCCCCCTCTCTTCTCTCCTATGCCTGAATTAGGCACGTCAAAGCTCATCCAGTTGAGCATTTATAGAGAGGCGACTGATCTGAGAGGGGAATAGAGGAAGGAACTGTCTGAAGGGCTCAAAATGGTACCGGCACAAAAGGGGGCATGAAACAAAAAGGGCAGAGTGTAGACAGAGCAGACAGGGGATGGAAGGAGAATTTTATGGAGAGAAATCCACAGATGAGGAGAAACGGAGTCAGCGATAATGATTCTGAATGAGTTTAGAGAGAGGCGGAGAGAGACAGAGAGAATGAGAGAGGGTAAAATGAGCATCACGTATACTGCATATGGGTCTCTTAATTAACTGTGCTAAAATCTTTCTTATTAGGACTGATGCTCCACTCAGCTGTACATCCTGCCCAGCCTCAGAGACACAAAGTAAAGGGGCGAGACAGGGAATCACAAGGAGTGTAAATGTTGTCTTTATTAGGAAAGAAGAAAAGTCTGAGGCCATCTTTTAATGTCAGTTAATCTAATTTAATTTATCGCTTTGCTCTGTATTTATCTTTTTTTTTTTATCCCCCACTCCACTTCTCTCTCTCTCTCTCCCTCTCCCTCTCCCTCTCCTCTCCCTCTCCCTCTCCCTCTCCCTCTCCCTCTCTCTCTCTCTCTCTCTCTCTCTCTCTCTCTCTCTCTCTCTCTCTCTCTCTCTCTCTCTCTCTCTTACGCCACTGCCAGTGAATAGATGTTATGTGTAACACAGTGTTAAAAGTCCAGTCACATCGCAGCATGTCTGTGTGTGAGAGTATTGTCTGTGTGTCCAATCATTTCAGGTTACTGCGCCTCCTCTGTCTCCAGTCACTGATTAATATTAAATCAGAGTGACTAATAAATGGACGCACACTGTATTGTATTCTCAATTCATGTACTCGACACATAAAGGATTTTACTCTTCTGTAATACCCCTTGGGAATAATATAGGCACGATGGAGAGGATGCTTCAATTAAGCAATAAGGCCCAAGGGGGTGTGGTATATAGCCAATATACCACGGCTAAGGGCTGTTCTTGAGCACAACGCAACGCGGAGTGCCTGGATACAACCCTTAGTCGTTGTATATTGTCCATATACCACAAACCCCCGAGGTGCCTTATTGCTATTATAAACTGGCTACCAACGTAATTAGAACAGTAAAAATACATGTTTTGTCATACCCATATACCACGGCTGTCAGCCAATCAGCATTCAGCGCTCGAACCACCCAGTTTATAATGGAATTGTAAGAATAGAATAAGCTATTAAACACTGAGTAATAAAACCGGCACATCTTCACATTTTACTGCTGACTACTAACTGTGTCTGGGTGGCTGTTCTGCTTACAGTACCCACACATCATACGCACAATTAATATGCAGACTGACTTCAAGCCATATATAGAGTTGGACCAATGCAGTTTCTGTCTGAACGTTCCGAGACAGCCCCTTTCTCCTCCATAGCTGCTGCTAAGTGATAATTGACACTTCTGCGTTGTGCTGTTTATTTCTGATAGTTTTCTAAACCTATGATGATGTCCAGTGAAAGCAGATATGCAATTTGTTGACACCACAACACAGTACAAACTTGGATACATATTCTCCCGAATGCTAATCAATGAATAATCTGTTAAATTCACTGCTCTGTTTTGCTTGTTTACAGCGGGTCCTTTCCAATGATTTATATATACACTAGATGACTGATAGGCGGCGCTGTGTTTAAGCCACCTTGCCTCCATTTTGGCACAACCCCACCATTGTAAAACATATTTTGGAAGCTATAGAAATGCATTTATTAATGTCTACATTTGTTTTTTTGCCACATTTATTATATTAGTATAAAAAAATATATATATATTCACTAACTGTAAGTCGCTCTGGATAAGAGCGTCTGCTAAATGACGTAAATGTAATTACAGACACCTTAATGCATACTAAAATAAAAATATATATAAAAACATTTTCCTTGAAGTATAATTTTTTGAGATTACTAATGTTACTGTCCCCACTACAACTTGTAACATGTAATTTTGTCCTTGAAACATTTAATTGAAATACTGTAGAATTCCATTCATTCCTATTGAGGACTGCTCCTTCTGGGGAGTACCAATATGGCCGATCGGTGGCTTTAAAGTCTCAATGGCCAATAAATAGCAACAGCAATCCAGGGTTTATATACGTCATTGGTCCTTTCATAGGGAATTGTCAGAGGTGCTTTCGTATAGTTACATCACAAAAATATAGAGAATAAAGGCGCTAACATGGCAGCCGTTCTAAAACCTAGCTGAACTCTCTACACTCTTAGAAAAAAGAGTTCCAAAAAGGTTCTTCGGCTTTCCCCAGAGGAGAACCCTTTTTGGTTCCAGGTAGAACCCTTTTGAGTTCCATGTAGAACCCCCTGTGGAAAGGGTTCTACATGGAACCCAAAAGGGTTCTACATGGAACCCAAAAGGGTTCTACATGGAACCAAAAAGGGTTCTTCAAAGGGTTCTCCTGTGGGGACAGCCCATGTATCCTTTTAGGTTCTAGATAGCACCTTTTTTTCAAAGTGTGTATACATACAGTATATGACTCTGGACTGACTAATTCAGATGATCACAACATTATCACATATACTGTACACAAAATGCAGAAGACCCACATATATGTGAGCATACACAGCATCTCCATCCACATTTAGAGTACATATACTCAACAAATACCAAAGCAATCATCCACAAAATCACATTGATAAAACCTTTACATACACACAAGGCCGTACGTGTTAAGGATTGTGTTTGAGCAGCGTTAGGTTCTCCTCAGGATTGACCAGTGTCTCTTCCCTGTCCCTGGTTGACTTCAGTCTCCAATTAAGTGAACCGTTGCTCAGGCTGACAGTAATTCCTGCCTCCAACTTATTCTCCAATGAGTTCATGACCCCCCCCTCTTCCCTGTCATCTCCCTTTGCCGCTCCCTCTGTCACTCTCTCTCTCTCTCCCTCTCTCACTCCACCTCCATCTCCCCTCCATCCCGCACTAAATGATCAATTGAGAGGCAGAGATGAGGTGGTGGTGTGAGCAGAATAGTTAAACTGCTAGAGCGAGGATCACACACACTCTTGAGCCGTGCACATAGACACACACACACACACGGCACACATACTCACATACACACACCCTCACAGCTATATACCCTACATAAATGCAGTTTTATTCACACACAGATTTCACACACCCGTATATGTGAATGTTGTTCAAGTCTCTCTCATACTTCCCACTACTTAGGAAGGGTGTTATCACAGGTGTTTCTCACACATCATTGCAGTCCAATGTGAGACATGGGTCTGCGTTCTGAATACATTTCAATGTTAATTCTCCAATGTGCTCATTGTTTCCTGCCGGACATGACCCATTACCCATAGGTGCGTTGGCTAAATGCTGTTCACCGTATTAAAAGGTGCGAAAAGGGCATTTACGTCTGCTAAATCCCTGAAGCATAAAGGACCAAACCTATGTGACAAGATTTAGATTATTCTTGCATCCCGGCTGTTTCTGCTCTCACATCAATGCCTATGTAGAGCTTTGAGATAAGACTGTAATGAAAAGTGCTATATAAATTAAATGTATTATAATTGTATATTATTATTGTACTGTATTATTAGTACAGCACCCACACATGCTTGTGTCTGTTTTCTTCACAGACTGTCAGAGACTGAAGCTACCGCGGAGTACCAAACCACAGGTGTGCCTGGAGAGAGATTTCAGCCACTCTGATCAACACAGAGACGGAGCTGTCTCTACTGACATCAGAACAGGACGACCTAAAATAACCTTTCAAAAGTTTCAAGAACGCTACCCTCAAACAAGCAAGGCTGGAACCGGCATGAAGATATCAAGTCTTTGAAGTGGACTGAGTATCATGTCTTATGATTGGCCTCAGTTTGTTTTTTGAATATCAAGCCTAATGGTTGACATGGCCAGGGTTTAATGCTCCCAATGCTGTTAATTCAAGAACACTTTTCTGTCTTCGTAGAAGATTAAAGTACTTTTTGGTGAAGGAACTGAGGTATAGAATGGGGCAACGGGATCTTACCTGAGGCTAAATCCCTGATATAGCAACCCACTTCTTATCTTTTTAGATCAGTCAAAAATATCCAGTCTCCTAAATATATTCCAGCCCGTTCCGCCCAGCTTTGAGAGGGAAATGGATAAGATGATGTGGACTCAGCTGAGAATGTGGAGTCTCAGCTCCGATCTAGATATGGCTTTGAGATCAGACATTCCGGGAATCGACGCAAAGGCTCTACTGGGATAGAGCGCACCCTGGTACTCACACAGCCAGCAGCATTTTCTCAGTGATTTTTTTTCATGGGAGAATACAAGCCCACACCAAGGCCTAAGGCAAGTGTACAGTAGGGCTGCCTGCGAGCGTGGTAGTCTAAATCCTGGAGGTGGACTGTATCGTTTCATCCACTGCACCAGGACCCACACGCTCCAGAGGAGACAGACTCACAGCTCCAGCTTGGACAAGACAAGGAGAGTGAGAAAGATGTGTTTATATCACTACCCCAAATCTGTATCATTTACAACACAAGGGGTGTTTTTATTCACATTTATATAGAAAATCATCCTGTAGTCGGCTAACAGAAGGATGAATTGTGTTGTGATTTCCTTATTGGTGCGATAAGAATGAGTATACAGGACTGGAAGAGATGCTGAAGGTTATTATCCAGCATTTGTTTACTGGGAGGGTTTGTCATAGGGAGGGTTTCCATGTTCTTTCTCTTTTAGGTTTTCATCAGCTGAAGGAGAAAGGGATCGTGTAAGAAGGGATTAAAGAATCACTGCTGTAGGAGAGAGAGAGAGAGAGAGAGAGAGAGGAGCGAGTAGTGCACTGCTCACAGACCAAAAGATGCAGAGTGAGGAAGAGAGACAGATGACATGGAAGAATCAAAGGAAGAGGAGGAGGGGGAGATGAAGGAGAGACTTACTCAGAAGACTAAGAGAGAAGGAAAGATTATAAATGTTTTGAAATAAATAAATACATGTAAGTGTAGGGAGAGAAAGCGGAGTGAATAGCAAGCCTAGGGGAAAGGGAAGAGAGAGAGGTTGTGAAACCAGGGAAGCAACAGAGGGAGTGTGTGTGTGTGAGAGAGAGAGAGAGAGAGAAGAAGGGAGAGTGTGACTCAAATCAGCTGCCTCATTGTTCACGCAGGACAAGTGCAGTAGAGGAGAGGAGAGTGTGACAAGGAGGCAGAGGGAGGGAGGGAGAGAGCGAGAGAGGAAGGCAGAGGGAGAGAGAGAGGAAGGCAGAGGGAGAGAGAGAGGAAGGCAGAGGGAGGGAGAGAGAGAGACAGGAAGGCAGAGGGAGGGAGAGAGAGGATGGCAGAGGGAGGGAGGGAGAGAGGAAGGCAGCGGGAGGGAGGGAGAGAGGAAGGCAGCGGGAGGGAGAGAGAGAGGAAGGCAGAGAGAGAGACAGGAAGGCAGAGGGAGGGAGAGAGAGAGGAAGAAAGAGAGGAAGGCAGGCAGAGGGATTGGGGGGGAGAGAGAGGAAGGCAGAGGGAGGGAGGGAGAGAGACAGGAAGGCAGAGAGAGAGAGAGAGAGAGAGAGGAAGGCAGAGGGAGAGAGAGAGAGAGGAAGGCAGAGAGAGGGAGAGGAAGGCAGAGGGAGGGAGAGGGAGAGGAAGGCAGAGGGAGGGAGAGAGAGACAGGAAGGAAAAAAATATACACAAAGCTAACTCATCATATTGCACACTAGAATATTGGCCTGAATACAAATTCAGTGCTTCCCACACATGCATAAACAAAGGCAAATATAAACGTACAGTGGGGAAAAAAAGTATTTAGTCAGCCACCAATTGTGCAAGTTCTCCCACTTAAAAAGATGAGAGAGGCCTGTAGTTTTCATCATAGGTACACATCAACTATGACAGACAAATTGAGGAAAAAAAATCCAGAAAATCACATTGTAGGATTTTTAATGAATTTATTTGCAAATTATGGTGGAAAATAAGTATTTGGTCACCTACAAACAAGCAAGATTTCTGGCTCTCACAGACCTGTAACTTCTTCTTTAAGAGGCTCCTCTGTCCTCCACTCGTTACCTGTATTAATGGCACCTGTTTGAACTTGTTATCAGTATAAAAGACACCTGTCCACAACCTCAAACAGTCACACTCCAATCTCCACTATGGCCAAGACCAAAGAGCTGTCAAAGGACACCAGAAACAAAATTGTAGACCTGCACCAGGCTGGGAAGACTGAATCTGCAATAGGTAAGCAGCTTGGTTTGAAGAAATCAACTGTTGGAGCAATTATTAGGAAATGGAAGACATACAAGACCACTGATAATCTCCCTCGATCTGGGGCTCCACGCAAGATCTCACCCCAGGGGGTCAAAATGATCACAAGAACGGTGAGCAAAAATCCCAGAACCACACGGGGGGACCTAGTGAATGACCTGCAGAGAGCTGGGACCAAAGTAACAGGGAGCCTACCATCAGTAACACACTACGCCGCCAGGGACTCAAATCCTGCAGCGCCAGACGTGTCCCCCTGCTTAAGCCAGTACATGTCCAGGCCCGTCTGAAGTTTGCTAGAGTGCATTTGGATGATCCAGAAGAGGATTGGGAGAATGTCATATGGTCAGATGAAACCAAAATAGAACTTTTTGGTAAAAACTCAACTCGTCGTGTTTGGAGGACAAAGAATGCTGAGTTGCATCCAAAGAACACCATACCTACTGTGAAGCATGGGGGTGGAAACATCATGCTTTGGGGCTGTTTTTCTGCAAAGGGACCAGGACGACTGATCCGTGTAAAGGAAAGAATGAATGGGGCACCATGTATCGTGAGATTTTGAGTGAAAACCTCCTTCCATCAGCAAGGGCATTGAAGATGAAACGTGGCTGGGTCTTTCAGCATGACAATGATCCCAAACACACCGCCCAGGCAACAAAGGAGTGGCTTCGTAAGAAGCATTTCAAGGTCCTGGAGTGGCCTAGCCAGTCTCCAGATCTCAACCCCATAGAAAATCTTTGGAGGGAGTTGAAAGTCTGTGTTGCCCAGCGACAGCCCCAAAACATCACTGCTCTAGAGGAGATCTGCATGGAGGAATGGGCCAAAATACCAGCAACAGTGTGTGAAAACCTTGTGAAGACTTACAGAAAACGTTTGACCTGTGTCATTGCCAACAAAGGGTATATAACAAAGTATTGAGAAACTTTTGTTATTGACCAAATACTTATTTTCCACCATAATTTGCAAATAAATTCATTAAAAATCCTACAATGTGATTTTCTGGATTTTGTTTTCTCATTTAGTCTGTCATAGTTGACGTGTACCTATGATGAAAATTACAGGCCTCTCTCATCTTTTTAAGTGGGAGAACATGCACAATTGGTGGCTGACTAAATACTTTTTTCCCCCACTGTACATGCAGGTGGAGACACATACACAGAGGTCATTTCCTGTGCTATTTGTATTTATTTGTTTGTTTATTTGGATCCCCATTAGCTTTTGCAGAAGCAGCAGCTACTCTTCCTGGGGTCCACAAAAAACACAAAACATGACAAGTAACAAACCACTGATACACTGATAGAGAAGGACAGTCACACAAATGTAAAATACAACAATATACAAACAATAACAACAACAAAAAGAAAAAGAAAAGCCTATTGTATATCTAAACTGTGATACCGGCCAGGGTATGTGACGATGTGCACATAATGCCAACAGAGAGAGGAGGAGGGAGGGAGGGGAGCAGGGGAAGTGGGAGGCTTATGGTCTCAACAGATGATACAGGCTGGCTCTGCCTCGCCTCTGCATGTCCATTTCAACTTCACTCCCAACCACCACCATGCTCTAACTGAGAAGCAGGATCAGAGTGACGGCAGCAAAAAACTATTCCAAGTACACCAATCCAGGTCAAATATATATGCTGCCACATCCAACCATTACCCAGTGCTAGCAACAACAAAAAAAACCTTGTCCTCAATTCTAAATTGTGGATTTGTATTTATTCATGTGTATTCTCTGCTTTTAATTTCTACTTTAGTTAAACTGAATGTGTTGTAGGGGCCAACTCAACTTATAAAAATTTTACTCCCGGATTTCCTGAACCATTTTGATGTAAATCAACACAGCTAGTTATAGTGTAAATGGAAGTGAGTGAGATGGAAAGAGTGCTATAGAGATGGCGTGACAAAGAAAGTGAACTTGAGTGTTTTAAATCTAGAGTCTTTCCTGTAATTGCCAAATAACATAACTGTATAAAAAAAGGTTAATGCATGGATATTGAGTTTTCTAAAAAACCATGTGTGTGCAGAATTGCCTTGCAAGCTAGTGGATTCCATAGCAGGCTGTGTGAATCCACTACAGTACCGATAGACTGGCTGGGAAATGGAATAACAGGGAGAGTGAACTGCCAACATGGCAAAGCTTCCATGATGTAGCCCCTCTTTCTTTTCAGATCTAATCTGACAGCCAACCTGGAGATATGACAGCCAGGAATTCACTGAAATCATCAGACCCAGAAATCACACGCACCATTTTCACATTCATATATTCCTATTTTATATAATCTGATGTATTTGGTAATCGTCTCTGCTCATGTGGCAGAGTGGCCCTCCACTCCATGCGGCAGCATTTTGCTGCAGGGGGCCACGACTCCTCTGTTAATGTTTAGAGGATTTACTTTTAATCTGGGATTCCTGGGGAAGAGACATGGAGCCAAATGAATTCATAGGGCAGCAGCAGCGACAGTAGCAGCAGCAGAGTGGGTAGGAAAATGGACAAGCGACAAGACGGATGCTGTCTCAAATCCCAGGTGGAACATGTCATAGTGCTCATATCAAGGCACTTAACCTCAATGGCTCATGGGTAACATTCTAATTTAACATTCACGGCTGTTACTGAAACGTTCACAGAAATCATGTATAGATGTTGCTGGGAGATTTGAGTTAAAGTTTAAATTATGATGCGTGCATCTCATTTTAGGATACGGCCCTAAGGGAGTATTCAGATTAAATGTACGATATGGTAACAGTACTTTTTGTACATTACTTTACTTTGATTAAAGCATCTGCTCTGAATTTATAGATTGAGTGGATTAGGTAAAATGTTAATGTTATTATTTATAAATTGATGTGCATTGATTATCTTTCAAGCCATTAATAATTAGTTTAAATGTATTCAATACAATCATGTGTTTTGTAGCATCAGGTTGGTTTGTAGCCTACTGGACATTTTGAAGGCAGCTGATTCAGATTTAGTAGCAGTAACATCAGTTCAGAGCTAATGACTCTGAAGAGGCCTAGGGTCTGTTCCAGACAAGCAATGAAGCTCACTGATTGCAATGCTGACTCAAGCAGAATGGACGGCTTCTAATAGTTTCTCTCTCACAGAAACGACTATATACAGTACTGCCAAAGACAAGGTATTTAAACTATTAAAAGCCTTGCAGAATGGTGAATACGTCCTACAGTGTATTCGGAAAGTATTCAGACCCCTTGACTTTTTCCACATGTTGTTATGTTACAGCCTTATTCTAAAATGGATTAAATAAATAAAAATCCTCATCAATCTACACACAATACCCGATAATGACAAAGTGAAAACAGGTTGTTTGAAATGTTTGCTAATTTATAAAAACTAAAAAAACAGAAATACCTGATTTACATAAGTATTCAGACCCTTTGCTATGAGACTTGAAATTGAGCTCAGGTGCATCCTGTTTCCATTGATCATCCTTGATGTTTCTACAACTTGATTGGAGTCCACCTGTGGTAAATTCAATTGATTGGACATGATTTGGAAAGGCACACACCTGTCTATATAAGGTCCCGCAGTTGACAGTGCATGTCAGAGCAAAAACCAAGCCATGAGGTTGAAGTAATTGTCGATAGAGCTCCGAGACAGGATTGTGTCGAGGCACAGATCTGGGGAAGGGAAGCGTTGAAGGTCCCCAAGAACACAGTGGCCTCCATCATTCTTAAATGGAAGAAGTTTGGAACCACCAATACTTTTCCTATAGCTGGCCGCCTTGCCAAACTAAGCAATCAGGGGAGAAGGGCCTTGGTCAGGGAGGTGACCAAGAACACGATGGTCACTCTGACAGAGCTCTAGAGTTCCCCTGTGGAGATGGGAGAACGTTCCATAAGGACAACCATCTCTGCAGCACTCCACCAATCAGGCCTTTATGGTAGAGTGGCCAGACGGAAGCCACTCCTCAGTAAAAGGCACATGACATTCCGCTTGGAGTTTGCCAAAAGGCACCTAAAGGACTCTCAGACCATGAGAAACAAGATTCTCTGGTCTGATGAAACCAAGATTGAACTCTTTGGCCTGAATGCCAAGCGTCACGTTTGGAGGAAACCTGGCACCATCCCTACGGTGAAGCATGGTGGTGGCAGCATCATTCTGTGGGGATGTTTTTCAGCGGCAGGGACTGGGAGACTAGTCAGGATCGAGGGAAAGATGAACGGAGCAAAGTACAGAGAGATCCTTGATGAAAGCCTGCTCCAGAGCGCTCAGGACCTCAGACTGGTAGCGAAGGTTCACCTTCCAACAGGACAACGACCCTAAGCACACAGCCAAGACAACGCAGGAGTGGCTTCGGGACAAGTCTCTGAATGTCCTTGAGTGGCCCAGCCAGAGCCCGCACTTGAACCCAATCGAACATCTCTGGAGAGACCGGAAAATAGCTGTACAGCGACACTCCCCATCCAACCTGACAGAGCTTGAGAGGATCTGCAGAGAAGAATGGGAGAAACTCCCCAAATACAGGTGCGCCAAGGTTGTAGCGTCATACCCAAGAAGACTCAAGGCTGTAATCGCTGCCAAAGGTGCTTCAACAAAGTACTGAGTAAAGGGTCTGAATACTTATGTAAATGTGATATTTCAGTTATTTATTTGTAAACATTTCTAAAAACCTGTTTTTGCTTTGTCATTATGGGGTATTGTGTGTAGATTGTAAAAAAAATAATTCCTCATCAATTAATTTTAGAAGAAGGCTGTAACCTAACAAAATGTGAAAAAGTCAAGGGGTCTGAATAATTTCCGAATGCACTGTATACTGAGATACATACAAATAATAGTATACGGAAATTACATTTTGGATAGTACAACAATGATTGAGTATAGCCACATTGTAGCACACTAACAGTAAATGGGTCATGTTTTTTTTGGCATATATATTTTTTCCAGCCTCTTCCTCCACTATTTTTATCTTTCATTTATTCATCCTTTGATCCCTTCATTTATCCCCTTCATCACCATGGCCATCTCTTGTTTGCGTCACTCCTTCCCCAGCACCAATCTCTAAATTTTAAATGACATTCATGGACATGGGCATGTAAGATAAGCTTCGTGCCAGTATTATCTCTACCCTGGCATCAATAGAGTGGATTTCCCAGCATCCTCTTTGGTAATCATTCACAGATTTTCCTCTTTTATCATAAACGTGGATGTGAGTGCTGCCAGATAGGGTTTCTGTTGTGGACTTCATGGTGAAGATAGCAACAGTCAATGCACTCATTTTAGAACTGCTCTCTCTCTCTCTGTGGCTGTCTCTCTCTGTGGCTCTCTCTCGCTCTTTCTCTCTCTCTCCCCATCCATCCATCCCTCTCTCCTCCTCGCTCTCTCTCTCCCCATCCTCGCCTCTCTCATTCTCTATCTCTCTATGTAAATTGATCCAGTCCTTGGTTGTCCTCTCCCTCTTCCTCCAGTTCCAGTATTGGAAAGTGTAGGGCTGTTTTGTGTACTATACCCTCCCTGCCTTAGGCGACTGTCTGTCTGGCCAGACCATTGACACACCAACCTCCTCCCCTTCCTCATCCCCCTCTCCATCCCCTCCACACAGCCCCACATTGCCTTACGTCTCCCGAATACAGATGACTGACTTTGACTGCAGCAATTTGTGGGGACACACGTGTCCTGTACAGCCTGGCTCACGCACACGTCTATATACTTCTGTCACTGTACTCCGCCACACAGCTTGTACGTCTACAATTACATCCACACGCACGCACACACTCTTACACCCTCAATGCATCTGTACCACAGATGTACAGTACCCCTTGACTTTTTTCACATTTGTTGTGTTACAGCCTGAATTTAAAATTGACTAAATTGAGATTTTGTGTCACTGGCCTACACATAGTACCCCATAATGTCAGTGGAATTTATAAAAAATTAAAAGCTGAAATGTCTTCAGTCAATAAGTATTCAACCCGTTTGTTATGGCAAGCCTAAATAAGTTCAGGAGTAAAAATGTGCTTAACAAGTCACATAATAAGTTGCATGGACTCACTGTGTGCAATAATAGTGTTTAACATGATTTTTAAATGACTACCTCATCTCTGTACCCCACACATACAGTGCAATTATCAGTAAAGTCCCTCATTCGAGCAGTGAATTTCAAACACAGATTCAACCACAAAGACCAGGGAAGTTTTCCAATGCCTCCCAAAGAAGGGCACCTATGGGTAGATGGGTAAAAAAAATAAAAATACATTGAATATCCCTTTAAGCATGGTGAAGTTATTAATTACACTTTGGATGGTGTATCAATACACACAGTCACTACAAAGATACAGGCATCCTTCCTAACTCAGTTGCCGGACAGGAAGGAAACCACTCAAGGATTTCACCATGAGTCCAATGGTGACTTTGAAACAGTTATAGAGTTTAATGGCTGTGATAGGAGAAAACTGAGGATGGATCTACAACATTGTAGTTACTCCATAATACTAACCTAAATGACAGAGTGAAAAGAAGGAAGCCTGTACAGAATAAAGATATTCCAAAACATGCATCCTGTTTGCAATAAGGCACTAAAGTAAAACTGCAAAATAATTGCCAAAGAAATTAACTTTATGTCCTGAATACAAAGCGTTATGTTTGGGGCAAATCCAGCACGTCACTGAGTACCACTCTTCATATTTTCAATCATGGTGGTGGCTGCATCATGTTATGGGTATGCTTTTCATCAGCAAGGAATAGATACAAAATAGAGCTAAGCACAGGCAAAATCCTAGAGGAAAACCTGGTTCAGTCTGCTTTCCAACAGACACTGGGAGACAAATTCACCTTTCAGCAGGACATTACCTAAAACACAAGGCCAAATCTACCCTGGAGTTGCTTACCAAGAAGACAGTGAATGTTCCTGAGTGGCCTAGTTACAGTTTTGACTTAAATTGGCTTGAAAATCTATGGCAAGACTTGAAAATGGCTGTCTAGCAATGATCAACAACCAACTTGACAGAGCTTGAATAATTTTTTAAAGGATAATGTGCAAATATTGTACAATCCAGGTGTGCAAAGCTCTTAGTCTTACTCATTAAGAATCACAGCTGTAATCGCTGCCAAAGGTGATACTAACATGTATTGACTCAGTGGTGTGAATACTTATGTAAATGATATATTTCTGCCAAATGAGTAACCATGGGAGGGAGAAACTAATGTAACTGTAGAACGTGTTGAAGATTGTTTATCTATGTGCCGTTCTTTCTAACACCTGTTTAATCCACACAATCACAACTTCATATGTTCCTCTAATCCCTCCCGCTCTCTCCGCCACATCAATATCACCTCTCCTTCTAGCTTGCCTTTGAAGGGACTGACCCAAATACTCCACTCTGTTTGACAGACTTCTTTGCACAGCTGCTCAGACTCAAAAACACACTCTGCCACACACACACACATACAATACTCTCACGCATATACACACATACGCACATATGCACACTCATAGCTTAGTTTATGAATATTCCGAAATGGAATAGTTAATGCAATAACAGTGGGATGTACTGTATACATAATCTGCTTAGTCTCTGGGATAATTTAAACAAATAATCTATTATGCTGTTATAGGGTCAGGAGATTTCACCAAACGTGGTCAGACCAGAAATATTAGGCTCTAGTTATTGGATTTAACCAGGCCCCGATTCTTTCAGTGGACAGACCACATGGTCTGGAAAAACTGTATTTTTGTGTAGTAATTTCCCTCTAGGAACACTGGTTGACAAATTTTTTTTGTTGATATTTTCAAGCAGGTTTGGCCACGGTTTATTTTACTGAAATTGATTTGAAGAAAAATCCTCTCCTTTCCTCTAACTCCTGCTGGAAGCAGATTACTGCCACTTCACCATGACAAGTGGATTGAAGTCAAGACATAGACCCTAAGAGGGATTAGTATACTGTGGTGGTCAATTTCCATGTGACCATGTATAATTTGTTGGATAGGGCTTAGGCATAATGAAATAAGGGTACATTGTCAAAGCTTGTTATATCCTGGCATTTCAGTGATTTGGGAATTTCAATTAAACCTTAGTGATCTGGTCACTTGAGCGGATTGTTAACTAAAACCTGTCTCCTTTTCAGTCTTTCTAGGGCTGAAGGCGCCGGCTTGTTTTGAGCTGATCCTTAGGATTTAAGGATCCAAGAAGTTGAGATCGAGAGGAAGGGAAGTTGATCATCAACACCATGGCGCCTGAGGGAGTGGTCGAGCTGCGTGATTGGCTGTTCCTGCTCATGCTCTGCCTGACTCTGTTGGCCGAGGTGCTGGAGGTTGCTGCAGCCACAGCCCAGGGGTACGACGAAGAGGGAGACCCAGTGTGCCCCTCTGTGTGCCGATGTGACGAGGACTTCATCTACTGCAACGACCGTGGCCTGAGCTCTATCCCCCCTCTTCCCCCCTCTGCCACTGTGCTCTACCTTCAGAACAACCACATAGACAACGCCGGGCTCCCCACCTCCCTGGAGCGTCAACTCACCGTCCGAGTGGTCTACTTGTATGATAACGAGCTGGATGACTTCCCCATGCACCTGCCTCCTTCCCTCCGGGAGCTGCACCTGCAGGACAACAACATCCGTATGCTTCCCCGTGCCACCCTGGCCCGCATGCCCCTACTGGAGAAACTGCACCTGGACGACAACTCTGTCTCCACCGTCAGCATCGAGGACCAGGCCTTCGTTGACAACCCGCGGCTGCGCCTGCTTTTCCTGTCACGTAACCACCTGTCCAGCATCCCTTCTGGGCTCCCGGCCTCTCTGGAGGAGCTGAGGCTGGACGACAACCGCATCTCCACCATCCCCACCCATGCCTTCCGTGGCCTCTCCTCCCTGCGACGCCTCGTTCTGGACGGGAACCTCCTGGCCAACCAGCGCATCGCAGACGATACCTTCTCCCGCCTCTCCAACCTGACGGAGCTTTCATTGGTGCGTAACTCCCTCCTGACCCCGCCACTCAACCTGCCCAGTACCCACCTGCAGCGTCTCTCCCTGCAGGACAACGCTCTGATCCACATGCCCCGTGGCTCCCTGGATGGCATGAGGAGGCTCCAGAGACTGGACCTGTCTGGCAACAACCTGACCACCCTGCCTCGGGGCCTGTTCAAAGACCTGGACAGCCTGGGACAGCTGCTGGTGCGGGGGAATCCCTGGCACTGTGGCTGTAACCTGCGCTGGCTACATGACTGGCTGCATGCTAGGAGTAGCTCCATCACGGTGAGGGGCCTCACCTGCCAGGGGCCTGACAAGGTTCGAGACATGGCCCTTAAGGACCTGACCAGTCAGATGGAGGAGTGTGAAGTCCCAGGCATAGTGGCTGCCGGGGCTGGGGTCGGGGCCATAGGCAGTGAAACCAGAGACAGAGTGGGTGGAGCAGAAGTAGGAGGGGTTGCTGCTAGCTCCACCACCCTCGCCCCTCCACAGGGCTCCCTCTTCACCCTGCGCTCCAAGCGGCCTGGCCTGGGGCTCCCAGACTCTGGTCTAGACTACACCCTGGGCAGCAGTGGAGTAGGTAAGAGCCTGGCCCTGAATGTCAAGGCCCTGGCCCCTGACAGCATCCGTGTCACCTGGAGCGTGGCCCAACCCACCTCCTCCTTTAGACTCAGTTGGCTGCGGCTGGGAACCAGCGCTGCCATGGGCTCCATCACAGAGACCCTGGTGAGAGGAGACCGCAGAGAGTACCTGCTCACCTCCCTGCAACCCCGCTCCAGCTACATCATCTGCATGGTGCCCCTGGCAGCCAGCTCTGGGGGTAAAGGAGCCAGGGCAGGTGGAGACACTGACTCAGATGAAGCTCCAGTGTGTGCTAAAGCTGAGACGTCAGACCCCAGTCAGCCAGACGCGGGCCAGGAGGACAACCAGGACCCTGAACACATGGCTACTCTGCCTCTGGCTGGGATCATTGGAGGAGCTACAGCCATCGTCTCTCTGGCCCTCATAGTCGCCGTCTTTTGCTGGTACAGGCATCGGGCCGGACGCCTGTCTTCTCGTGACCACTACAGCCGTGGCAGCTCCAGAAAGAACAAGCACTACGATGACTACATTGAGTCAGGCACAAAGAAGGACACCACCATCCTGGAGATCCGAAGCCCAGGGTTCCAGATGACACCCATGGCTACTCACCAGCCGCTGCAGCCCATGCCCCTCAGGGAGGATTACATCATCCACACTATATTCCCCTCCAATGGCACCGGCCTCTACAAAGGTGCCCACCAAGTGTCCAATGCAGGTTATGGCACCAACCGTGGCTATAGAGAAGGAGGGATCCCAGATATAGACTACTGTTACACGTGATAGTCTTGGCCAGTTCCACACTGTTCTAGATGTACGGTACTGTATAGATGCAGTTTTTTTGTCCGCATGGGTTCTTCTGAAGCACCCCCTTTTGTGCCTTCCTCTTCTAGTCTCCCATTCCAACTAAGCCTGCTGTTCACGGCACTGACACTATTTGATTAATTGGCTGGGATGCCTGCAGGAAACCGCTACTGGTACACAGCAGCAGGGACTAACGAACATCCCATTACAGGTGTTGATACAGACTGCTTCTTCACACCATTAGTAATGGTCAGTGTACTTTTTCATCACTGCTCCCTCTCTCAGTTAGACATAGTAAAATAATGTACTGTGTTAAAACTGCAGGATATTTTCACATACAGTACAGTTCCATTTCAGGGCATATGTATGGCAAGTCACACTAACAAAGCTATAAGGTTAAAAAGCCCTGAAAGGGTCAGAGAGACAGACTGATATGCATCACTTGCCCACTGGCTATATTTTGCTCTCTTGGCTCATCCGTTTAAATGCCTCAACTATCCTGATGTGCCCATTTTGCCCTATCAGTTACCTGAAGACAGGGCTATTTTAAGCTGTGAATGGTTCTCTTTCAAACGGCCCACATAACCGCTTGTCTTAAAGCAGACTAGTTGTGGTCTGATCCAGTGGTTCCACAGGGTGAGGGTCTTGTCAGGGCCCAGGGGTGGCTATCCCTGATGATATCCTTGATGACTCTGGCTAGGTTCTATAATGGAACAGTGCATTGAATTCAATGCAGCCCAGGCTTGTAGATACTTTACTTAGATAGACATCCACTGGTCTGTGTTTGGAGAACTCATTATTACCTGTTAGTGCTTTGATCAGTCCATCATTGCTACCCTTATTTATTGGTTTTGTTTTCGGTGCGTTTTTTTGGAGCTGGGCCTTTACTTTTTTTGATGGAGAAATTACTCATTTTTTTCAGTGAGAACAGTCACCCTTGATGGGGACGATGGATTTGTTATTGGTAATTTTTTAGCAAGAAGAAGATTTAAATAAAAAAAACACCTCCTGAGGTCCATCTGAAGGTTAGAATTATTTTACTGCACCAGCGTGAATGTTTATGTTATGTACACCTCTTCAATGAAAACTATCAGAAGCAAAAGAGACATGATCCGTTTACAATACAGAACTTGGTTAATAATAGAGTACCCTCCCAAGACTGACAAATCACTACTTTGAGACATAAGAGTCCAACCTCCATTTCTCTCTCTGTGTACTTATCCAGTTACCTGGAGGGGGTGGTGGTGTTCTGGTGAGAAGGAGAGCCTCCGCTTTGTACTAGATGGCTTTCTGTTGTTGTTGTTCACTAGTGGGCCGATTCCCAACAGGACAGAGGACTTCTGTGCGGCATCCTGTGGACAGACACAGCAGTATTGTAAGTGTGAACCAGAAAATGAGTGCGTAAACAGCTAGAGGATATCAGGTAGATTATCAAACCGCAACACTGTGGACCTGCACTGTGGGAGGGAGTGAGTAGGTAGAGGATCTGAGGAGGTGGGGTGAGGTGACAATGAGTTCTATTTTCCTTTGTGTGGGCACTGATGATAATCCTCTGCTCAGCAGGGTTGGGCTCAATTCGAATTGAAGGCAGTCAATTCAGGAAGTGATTTATAATTTGAAATAAATAGCTTTTTAGTTTATTGAGAAGTCATTGAAAATAAATGCCCTTATTTAGATTATTTTAGTTTACTTCCTGAATTGACTGCCTTCATTTCGAATTGAGCCCAACCCTGCTACTCAGTCCACTTCTCCTATACCAAGCAGCACTACAAATGTAAATGAATCAGCACTTACAGCTACGTAACACGGAGTGAATGAGGGGATAATGATAGACAGGGAGACCTAGAGAGACACAGAGGAAAAGAGAGACAGATTCAAATGCAGAAGACGGCACAGAAATGCTGGCTCTGGAACGATGGAGTTCATCCATGCATAAACCTGTTTGTCATACCCTGCTACTCCACATTGCTTTAATATTCTCCATTGCTTGTTTATCACTTTACTGTTTCCACGGTGGAAACTAATCGTGATTCCTTGGCTGTTTTGTCTGATAGGATTTCATAGTAGGCTGACTGTCAGACAATATGTCAGAGGAGTGTTAATTTTATTTTGAATACAACATGTGAAACTGGAACAAATGATGCTGTTGGTGGCAGGTTTTTATTTTTGAAAATATTGATAGAAATTATAGCCATTTTTTTAGTTTATTCATTTTATGCTGTTACCATGACACTAATTTCCACTTTGAAATACCATCCACACCTGTCTCTACAGGAAAAACAAAATACTGAGCTAAAAGTGTGCACATTTTGTGTGGTAGGGTCCCTATTGAGTGTACACCTTCTTTAGAAATCAATTCTCAGAGAGGGGTCACAATACTGTATAATCTATCACATTACAGCAACAATGTCGCCATTTCACCTTATGTAAGAGCACAAATAACTGATGAAATACACTGTATATATCTATATTTTTTTTTTAAGTAACCACACATAGGGGTATTAGTGTGGGGAAGAATCATATCACAGGTAACCAGCTTACATACAGAAACCAGGCCTGCATATTTCACTGTAATTCCCTCTCCTCCTATTACTCGCCCTCTCTCCCCTATAAAACACAGTGAATTTATTTGGTATGCAGCTATTACGGCAGGTTGCATAGTGGTTAGAGTGTTGCGCCAGTTACCGCTAGGTCGCTGGTTCAAATACCTGAGCCGACAAGGTGAAAAAGGAGCAAGGCACTTAACCCTCATTTTCTCTAGGGGCACCGTACTACTATGGCTGACCATTCAAAATAACACATTTCACTGCACCTATGTGACAATATATATATTTTTTAAATTATTGTTTATAGTTGAGCTTGCATGCCTAGATGTGTATGTTTGAGAGAAATGGAGTCAGCGAGAGAGAGAGATAGGGTACCATAGTAAGTATGTAGATTGTGTGCATTGCAGTCATCGCCGGGAGCACTTACGGTAATTTTGTTTAGTTTTTTAGACCATCTGCAGATTTTACCTCTCTGTCGACTCGACCAGCAGTTGGTGTGTGTGTGTGTGTCAGATTGTGTGGCTCCTGCCGACTCAGACCAGCAGTTGTTCCACCTGCAGCCCATTAACACTGATGTCTTCCCTTCCCGGCTGCGACTGCTCTGGCTCCACCGAAAGGCCCTGTTTGCGTAGTCTGTGTTTCTGAAAAAAATAAACCACTCCTCTCTGTGCTCAGATCGATGCTAGCTGCGTAATAACAGGGAGCGAAAACAGGGTCAGCTGGGGATCCGTCACCCAGCACACTTTCTAAAGCTTTCTGGGCGAAATGGTGCGCTTCATTATCATCATTATCATCATTATCATCAATTATTGCACATTCACATCCACATTCAGCGCGCCCTCTTCATGCCTCTTCTCTTAGTAGAGTGCCCATCACCCAACCCACACAAGAGGTGGAAGCCTTTGGTATGCTGAGTGGATCCAGGTTTCAGGCGCCAACTTGTGCCATTTTGACGTCATGTCGGAAACTTGGAAACTCTGAGATTTCCGACTTGCTTACTCATTGTAGAAAGATGATACCCGAGTTTCTCACTTGGGAAGTATCAGAATCAACCAATAGGAAGCTCTACGCAAATAACTTAAGTTAATTTTAACTCGGATGTCCAGAGTTTCCGACATGACATGAACACGGCATAACACAGGAAATTCAAGGCAAGGGTCTGTGGTTTTATGGTTAAAATAATCAGAACAAGGAATTATTTGACTGTTATCAGGAATGTGTTATCTGTTGTTATTTTTTTGTCTACCCCTCCATATTTTTCCTGTGTTTTTTGTAGGTTGCTGCTGTTGAAACATCGCTCTCTCTTCCTTTGTTGGACTCTGTGTTATACTGAGAAAAAATGAACTATTTTGTATAAAGGATGTCTCTTTTCAATGTGATTAAAGGGGAAATGTGCAAAGCCTTGTGGAGTCCATTTATTTGTGTGTGTGTGGAGTCCATTTATTTGTGTGTGTGTGTGTGTGTGTTACCGTGTGTGTGTGTGTTACTGTGTTATGTGTTTCAGTCTTGTCTATCTAGCATTAGTGTGTTCTGTGTGTGTTTGTGTCTATTTGAGTGTACCTGTTCCTCGTTAAAGTTGTGTCCTAGCACACAGTGTTCTAAACCGAAGCCAAGCAGCTTTGTTGGCTGTGGTACAGATGTATTGATTTCCACTGCTTTGGCCCCCTCATATCCCACAGGCAAATACACACACACACACACACACACACACACACACACACACACACACACACCTACACAGCTGATAGACCCACAATGATTACCATTATACTCATTATCCTCTCTTCTTTATATCCACACGCAGCTCCTAGAACAGACGGGCCGGCGTTAACCTGTTCTCACATTCACACTGGCCTGTTTATGAGCATCTTTAAACTATGTCTATTGCTTCTGGATGCACTAATACTGAAGGGACATTATCACAGCAATGCTGGCTGACTATGAGTAACACGGGAATTAGTCTGCTGGGACAATAAGCTGCTAAGAACAGTAGGCACCTTCCGATGAACTCATTTAGTTCCGAAAATAAATGTTGTTTATGTTTTAAGGCAGCTGTTTCTTTCCTCTTGTTCTCTGCTTAGCTGGTCTGAAAGAGAATGTATAGTCTCAGGCAGAGGTGTACACATTAGCTGTATGTGTTATTGTGGATTTAGTCCATTGAACAATCCTGACTGCAAAAGGAAACAAGTTGGGCAAATATATAGAGACATGCAGGCCCAAGGAAAAGTCATTTGTACAGGAGTTACATTTTGTCCCCCATCCACCCCCCTTCTCCAGAGGACAGGCTAAGTGCTCCAGGCCTCTTGTCTTTTATAGGATTACCAGGGTACCATATTAAATAGAAACATGTCAGAAGGTTGGAGTGGTGGAGGGGGGGAGTGAGACAGGGGCGAGCCAATGTCACTGTATTTCCTATGTTTATTGGGAGTGACACAAACAACCCTCCCCTCCACCTCCTCCCCTCTCTGTATGGATTAGCTGAGAGTAGGGGGAGGTCAGTAGGCATGCGTCTCACTTCTTTTCCTCTGTCTCACACACTCCATTTGTCTCTGTCTCTTTCTATACCCCACCACCCCCATCCACTGCCTCTGCTTCATCCAGCCATCCGTGATTCCCCTCCTCTTTCTCTCTCTCGCTCTGTGTGGAATTTCTCTTTGTCTGTCTGTGTGTGTCCTTCATTTGACATACATAAATCAATCAGTCAATCCAATTTTATTCTGAGTAAAGCCCAACGGACTTGCCTTCGAGCCATTGCCCTGGAAAAGTAACGGAATCCAGTGTCTAATTACGTTCCAAATCATATTGCGATTGTGATTGTGGATTGAATTAAGATATATAATTTAGTTTGATTCTTAGATACAATGCAGCCAATTTGTTGTAAAGAAGTCAAATTAGGAGAAATGAAGCGCAGGTACAAGTTCTTGATGCGATTGTAATAATAAGTGTGTAATCAGCTGTGTTGGTCTCTAAGGCGGGTTGAGGGTCACCCGGCCCAAGCAGGCGGTCTGCATGGGGACTGGCTCACTGGGAAGGGACTGTTGTGGCCTGCTCTGACTGCACACTGGTTTAGACAGCTCATTGCTACTGCCTAAGCACATCAAATCAAATTGTATTTTTCACATGCGCCGAATACAACGGGTGTAAACTTGTGAAATGCTTGCTTCCCAAAATAATAATAAAAGTAGTAATACGAGGAATAAAATACTGTCACGCCCTGACCTTTAATGCCTGTTGTTTCTTGTTGGTTTGGTCAGGGTGTGAATATCTATGTGTAGATCTAGTATGTGTAGATCTATGTTGGCCGGGTGTGGTTCCCAATCAGAGACAGCTGTCGATCGTTGTCTCTGGTTGGAGATCATTCTTAGGCAGCCATGTTGCCTAACTATGTTGTGGGATCTTGTTTCTGTGTGTTTGGCTTGCTTGATGTTAGCCTTTAGAACTTCACGTTACGTTGCTTTTGTTGTTTTGTTCGGTGTTTATTCAATAAACGAACATGTACGCATACCACGCTGCACCTTGGTCCAATCCTGTACTCAACGAACGTGACAGAAGATCCCACCACCAACGGACCAAGCAGCGTGCCGAGGAGGAACAAACACCCTGGACACAGGTGGGGGAAGATGTGGTCTTGGGAGGAGATATTTGCTGGTAAAGGACCCTGGGCGAAGGTAGAAGCCAAGGTAGGAGCGGATCAACGGCGACGCCAACGGTGCCGACCGCTAAGGAAGCCCGAGAGGCAACCCCAAGAAAAAAAATATATTGGGGGGGGCACACGGGGTGGTTGGCTAAGCAGCAGGAGGCTCGGAAAGACCTGCAGATTAGCACTCTGATAGAAGAGGCAACCACCTTATGGGGGCTGATCGCGAAGATAGAGCAGGAGAGCTCCCTTCAAGAGGAGGCGCTGCAGGAGGCCCTTAGGGAGAAGGAGTCAATGGTTGCACAGAGAGAGGAGCTGGCCAGGCAACAAGAGAAGCTGAGAGAGGAATTAATCCTCCAGCAGCAGAGAGCTCAGTCTTTAGAGCAGAGGTTAGCAGAGCCAGCTACCCGCACTCGCTGTAAGGAGCGTGTGTTCATTGTGGAACCAGGTTATACGGAGATACGCACTGTGTCGCCAGTGCGCCTTCACAGCCCAGTGCGTCCTGTGCCAGCGCCCCGCACGTGCCGTGCGAAAGTGGGCATCCAGCCAGGACGGGTTGTGCCAGCTTTATGCTCCAGACCTCCAGTGCGCCTCCACGGTCCAGTATATCCTGCGCCGTTTCTACGCACTGTGTCACCAGTGCGCCTCCCCAGCCCGGTACGGCCCGTACCTGCTCCCCGCACCAAACCAGTGGTGCGTGTCGCCAGCCCGGTACGCCCCGTACCTGCTCCCCGCACCAAACCAGTGGTGCGTGTCTCCAGTCCGGTACGGCCCGTGCCTACTCCCCGCACCAAACCAATGGTGCGTGTCTCCAGTACGGCACGGCCCGTGCCTGTTCCTCGCACCAGACCAGTGGTGCGTGTCCCCAGCCCGGTACGACTGGTGCCAGAGCAGTCCGCTCCACCGGTGCCTAGTCTAGCTCCGGTCAATTGCTACACTCCTGTGCCAGAGCTGTCCGCTCCACAGGTGTCCAGTCCAGATCCGGTCAGCTGCTCCACTCCAGTGCCAGAGCAGTCCGCTCCACCGGTGCCAAGTCCAGCTCCGGTCAGCTGCTCCACTCCAGTGCCAGAGCAGTCCGTTCTACCGGTGCCTAGTCCATCCCCGGTCAGCTGCTCCAGTCCAGAGCCAGAGCAGTCCGCTCCACCGGGGTTCAGCTCCGGTCAGCGGCTCCACTCCAGAACCAGACGTCAACCCCTCTCCAGGGTCGGGGCCTCCCACACCAGGGTCCAGACAGGGCTTGGTGCATCGCGGGGGGATTGCCGGTCCAGGCCCAGACGTCAGCCCCTTTCCAGGGTCGGGGCCTCCCACACCAGGGTCCAGACAGGGCTTGGTGCATTGTGGGAGGACTGAGAGGGGAAGCATCGTGCCGAGGTCCAGACCGGACCAGGGGTGCAACGGGGAAGCAGTAAAGGAGAGGACGTCACGCCCGGAGCCGGAGCCACCACCGAGGCTAGATGCCCACCCGGACCCTCCCCTGTTAAGTTAGGTTTTGCGGCAGGAGTCCGCACCTTTGGGGGTGGGTACTGTCATGCCCTGACCTTTAATGCCTGTTGTTTCTTGTTGGTTTGGTCAGGGTGTGAATATCTATGTGTAGATCTATGTTGGCCGGGTGTGGTTCCCAATCAGAGGCAGCTGTCGATCGTTGTCTCTGATTGGGGGTCATACTTAGGCAGCCATGTTGCCTACCTATGTTGTGGGATCTTGTTTCTGTGTGTTTGGCTTGTTTGATGTTAGCCTTTAGAACTTCACGTTACGTTGCTTTTGTTGTTTTGTTCGGTGTTTATTCAATAAATGAACATGTACGCATACCACGCTGCACCTTGGTCCAATCCTGTACTCAACGAACGTGACAAATACACAAGAATGACACTATATACAGGAAGTACCAGTACCAGATCAATGTGCAGGGGTACAAGGTATTTGAGGTAGATACAGTGGGGGAAAAAAGTATTTAGTCAGCCACCAATTGTGCAAGTTCTCCCACTTAAAAAGATGAGAGAGGCCTGTAATTTTCATCATAGGTACACGTCAACTATGACAGACAGAATGAGGAAAAAAAATCCAGAAAATCACATTGTAGGATTTTTAATGAATTTATTTGCAAATTATGGTGGAAAATAAGTATTTGGTCAATAACAAAAGTTTCTCAATACTTTGTTATATACCCTTTGTTGGCAATGATACATGTCAAACATTTTCTGTAAGTCTTCACAAGGTTTTCACACACTGTTGCTTGTATTTTGGCCCATTCCTCCATGCAGATCTCCTCTAGAGCAGTTTTGTTTTGGGGCTGTTGCTGGGCAACACGGACTTTCAACTCCCTCCAAAGATTTTCTATTGGGTTGAGATCTGGAGACTGGCTAGGCCACTCCAGGACCTTGAAATGCTTCTTACGAAGCCACTCCTTCGTTGCCCGGGCGGTGTATTTGGGATCATTGTCATGCTGAAAGACCCAGCCACGTTTCATCTTCAATGCCCTTGCTGATGGAAGGAGGTTTTCACTCAAAATCTCACGATACATGGCTCCATTCATTCTTTCCTTTACACTGATCAGTCGTCCTGGTCCCTTTGCAGAAAAAATGATGTTGCCACCCCCATGCTTCACAGTAGGTATGGTGTTCTTTGGATGCAACTCAGCATTCTTTGTCCTCCAAACACGTCGAGTTGAGTTTTTACCAAAAAGTTAGATTTTGGTTTCATCTGACATTCTCCCAATCCTCTTCTGGATCATCCAAATGCACTCTAGCAAACTTCAGACGGGCCTGGACATGTACTGGCTTAAGCAGGGGGACACGTCTGCACTGCAGGATTTGAGTCCCTGGCGGCGTAGTGTGTTACTGATGGTAGGCTTTGTTACTTTGGTCCCAGCTCTCTGCAGGTCATTCACTAGGTCCCCCTGTGTGGTTCTGGGATTTTTGCTCACCGTTCTTGTGATCATTTTGACCCCACGGGGTGAGATCTTGCGTGGAGCCCCAGATCGAGGGAGATTATCAGTGGTCTTGTATGTCTTCCATTTCCTAATAATTGCTCCCACAGTTGATTTCTTCAAACCAAGCTGCTTACCTATTGCAGATTCAGTCTTCCCAGCCTGGTGCAGGTCTACAATTTTGTTTCTGGTGTCCTTTGACAGCTCTTTGGTCTTGGCCATAGTGGAGTTTGGAGTGTGACTGTTTGAGGTTGTGGACAGGTGTCTTTTATACTGATAACAAGTTCAAACATGTGCCATTAATACAGGTAACGAGTGGAGGACAGAGGAGCCTCTTAAAGAAGAAGTTACAGGTCTGTGAGAGCCAGAAATCTTGCTTGTTTGTAGGTGACCAAATACTTATTTTCCACCATAATTTGCAAATAAATTCATTAAAAATCCTTCAATGTGATTTTCTGGATTTTTTTTTCTCATTTTGTCTGTCATAGTTGACATGTACCTATGATGAAAATTACAGGCCTCTCTCATCTTTTTAAGTGGGAGAACTTGCACAATTGGTGGCTGACTAAATACTTTTTTTCCCCACTGTATGTACATGAAGGCAGGTTAAAGTGACTAGGTATCAGGATATACACTGAGTATACCAAACATTAGGAACACTTCCCTAATATTGAATTGCTCCCCCTTTTGCCCTCAGAACAGCCTCAATTCAAGGCATGGACTCTATAAGGTGTCTAAAGTGTTCCACAAGGATGCTGGCCCATGTCGACTCCAATGCTTCCCACAGTTGTGTCAACTTGGCTGGATGTCCTTTGGGTTAGTCGAGGTAATATGTACATGTAGGTAGAGTTAAAGTGACAATGCATAGATAATAAACAGAGAGTGGCAGCAGCGTAAAAGAGGTGGTGGGTGGGGGACAATGCAAATAGTCCGGGTAGCCATTTGATTAGCTGTTCAGGAGTCATATGGCTTGGGGGTAGAAGGTGTTAAGAAGCATTTTGGACCTAGACTTGGCGCTCCGGTACCGCTTGCCGTGCGGTAGCAGAGAGAACAGTCTATGACTAGGGTGGCTGGAGTCTTTGACAATTTCTAGGGCCTTCCCCTAACACCGCCTGGTATAGAGGTCCTGGATGGCAGGAAGCTTGGCCCCAGTGATGTACTGGGCCATACGCACTACCCTCTGTAGTGCCTTGCGGTCGGAGGCCGAGCAGTTGCCATACCAGGCAGTGATACAACCAGTCAGGATGCTCTCGATGGTGCAGCTGTATAACTTTTTGAGGATCTGAGGACCCATGCCAAATCTTTTCAGTCTCCTGAGGGGGAATAGGCTTTGTCGTGCCCTCTTCATAACTGTCTTGCTGTGTTTGGACCATGATAGTGGACACCAAGGAACTTGAAACTCTCAACCTGCTCCACTACAGCCCCATCGATGAGAAGGGGGGCGTGCTCGGTCCTCCTTTTCCCGTAGTCCACAATCATCTCCTTTGTCTTGATCATGTTTAGGGAGAGGTTGTTATCCTGGCACCACACGGCCAGGTCTCTGACCTTCTCCCTATAGGCTGTCTCATCGTTGTCGGAAAACTTAATGATGGTGTTGGAGTTGTGCCTGGCCATGCAGTCATGGGTGAACAGGGAGTACAGGAGGGGACTGAGCACGCACCCCTGAGGGGCACCCGTGTTGAGGATCAGCGTGGCAGATGTGTTGCTACCTACCCTTACCACCTGTGGGTGGCCCGTCGGGAAGTCCAGGATCCAGTTGCAGAGGAAGGTGTTTAGTCTCAGGGTCCTTAACTTAGTGATGAGCTTTGAGGGCACTATGGTGTTGAATGCTGAGAGGTAGTCAATGAATAGCATTCTCACGTAGGTGTTCCTTTTGTCCAGATGCTCTCGATGGTGCAGCTTTAGAGCTTTTTGACTCTGCAGGTGTATGTGGACCATGTTAAGTCCTTAGCAATGTGGACGCCAAGAAACTTGAAGCTCTCAACCCGCTCCACTACAGCCCTGTCGATGTGGATGGGGGCGTGCTCGCCCCTCTTTCTCCTGTAGTCCATGATCAGCTCCTTGGTCTCACTGACGTTGAGGGAGAGGTTGTTGTCGTGGCACCATCAGGCCTACCACCATTGTGTCGTCAGCAAACTTGATGATGGTGTTGGAGTCGTGGGTGAACAGGGAGTACAGGTGGGGACTAAGCACACACCGCCGAGGGGCCCCCGTGTTGAGGGTCAGCATTGCGGAGGTGTTGTTGCCTACACTCACCACCTGGGGCCGGCCTATCAGGAAGTCCAGGGTCTAGTTGCAGAGGGAGTTGTTCAGTCCCGAGGTCCCCAGCTTGATGAGCTTCGGGGGTACTATGGTGTTGAACACTGAGTTGTAGTCTATGAACACCATTCTTACATACACACACACACACACACACACCTTGTTGTACCTATTTCATGCTTTCTTGGGCCCATCTGGATGATCAACACCACACTGATTTAGTGGCAGCCCCTCTCTCCCCACTCCAGGAGCCCCATTCATTACAAAAGCCAATGCATTAATCCTCACGCTTTCCTTCACGGACAGGGCTGTCGGCTGATCGATACAGCCGGAATAAATCAATTGATGCCACTGCCACACAAACTGACTCTCCCCCTGTCCCTACCCACAACCTTCCCTGTTGTTGTTTCTCTCCCCACCTCAGCTCTCAGGCTGACCTCTCGTCTGCCTCTTTGTCTTCACAGTTGCCCCTTCTGCTCTGACAGCGCCACTGCTTTCAAGATCCTGTACTCACTATTCTCTCCGTGATTCATGTGTTTGCTCTGATTCATGTGATTCATGTCATTACAGAGCATCACATCACATCAAATCCCATGTCATTTCACCATTGCTGTTGTGTTTTTTAAACACTCACTGTGTCTCTGTCTGAGACGAGGTACACATATCACATTCTCTCCACCCATCCTTACCACTTCTTCGGGTGTTGTTGCTCTCTTCTCTTTTGACACTGCCTCTCTCATTTTTCTCTTATTGCTGTCACCTCTTCTGCAGACAATCTAGCTGTGCAGTGAGCTGTGAAAGACTCTCGCTCCTTCACTCACAAACGCATGCACACAAATATACGCACACGCAAACACATACACTGATATGTATATACAGACACTCTTTCTTATGCTGACACTCTCACACACACGCACACACCTGCTCTCCAATTTCATTATATGTCACATAAAATAGTGTTTTTCAGAGGTGACTGAAACAAGAGCAATTCTGTAGGTTGATTCAGCAGCATTTGGGGCACCAGGTGATTTTTTAAATTTTTTTCATTTTTATGAATAGTCATGGACATCTATATATATATTTTTACAATATTTCTCTCATGCAGAGCCAAACTGTCATTGCCATTTTCATTAATTTTTCTCTGCCAAGCTATTCAGTGTGTTTTCTAAAGGGCTTGGAAATGCCACAAAAACACATTTAGGATGGGAGCATTTAGACCAGGGTGTCAAACTCATTTAATTGAGGGCTGAGTGTCTGCTGGTTTTTGGTTTTTCCTTTCAATTTGTGTCCAATTAAGACCTACACAACCAGATGAGGGGAGTTCCTAACTAATCAATGACCTTAATTCATCAATGAAGGACAAGGGAGGAGCTAAAACACTAAGACATTCGAACCTCCGAATGAGTTTGACAAGTGATTTAGACTATTGACGTATAGCAACAGGAGACAACCTTGTTCATGGTTTCTGGTTTATGTCCCCCTTGCCCCAGCTTCCCACCCACACACACACACACATACAGTATATCTTACTATGGTCATCATAAATGAATTCCATTTAAAAAAAGAAGAATCCAAGGGTTGTGTCGGCAACACCCAGAAGTGTATGCTGAGCGATGCTGAGCTCATGCTGCCATCAGCCGACATACAGGGGTAACTGCAACTCAGCATGGCACTGCAAAGGATTAATGACAACATAACAAAAGGATCCTACATCACGACATGTGCTTTATAAAAATCCACACTGTTGCTCCATTGAACTGTGATGGCAAGCAGATAGATTAATTCAGTCATGATGATATGATCAGATACTGAATCATAAACTTCCCAAAACATGCACACATAGCCTACAAAACATCCAGTGAAATCAGAAATGTCAGCATTACTTTAATCAAATCAAATTTTTGTTGTCACATGCACCAAATACAACAGGTGTAGACCTTACAGTGAAACGCTTACTTACAAGCCCTTAACCAACAATGCAGTTTTTAGAAAAAATAAGTGTTAAGAAAGTATTTACTGAATAAACTTAAGTGAACAATAAATAAATAAAAATAAATAGATGTGTTCATCAACATGTTGTCCTGAATCTCAATGCTTTGTTGGGAGTTAGGACTGATCATCATGGCGTGAGTGTGGAAAGGGAATGAGATCACCTCAACCCTTACATTAATCATAGGTGTAGGCTACTTGTTTGCCTATTATTGTTAAATCCTTACCATTTGGGGTTCAAGCTCAATATACCGTGTGTCACTATGGATTCGATGTCTACTGTAAAGATTATATATCCCCCGTGAGAAATATTGAATACCTTTTTAATACCCTAACATCCCATGTGAAAAAATATAGAAGTATGATAATATTAGTCGATATGTTATCGTGTAAGTTTACATTCAGATGAATTAATGAAAGAAAATAAATGTTATATTTTATAACACGAATCTAAGATAGTTTATAGGCTACCACTGTGTTCATTGCTATTCATTAATGTATTTAACGTTACATCAATAGGAAAGGAATAACATCACATATATGTAGCTTCCATTCTTTATTATAACCCAGGGCTTTCTAGGGGGAGATTTCTCTCTTAACTCATTTTGTCCTTTCGTTCCTTTTGTCATACCAGGTCCACTGACAGCATATCACACCCAACTGATTATTGGTATAAACAACAGCAAGTGTTTCCCAATATGTACAGAATGTTCTATAAAGGAGATGAACCAAATCGATCCTTCTAGAACGATAATGAATACGGTAACGTTCGTTGATTCGACGTTTGTTGTTGTTTTACTCATCGTACTCAACGCGATCTAGCCTTTGATTTGCTGAACTTTCCTCGATTAACTAAGTTGAACCAATCATACACCAGTGCGCATAAAGTCAGAAATAAATGGGTAAGCACTGGGGTTGCCATGCATGCCAGAAAGCTTAGCGTTTTACAACACAGTTTGGTTATCAATCATCTTTATAAACAATTTTTATATTGATTAATTTTCTAATACACATAGCTATATTTAACAAACCGTACAAACAATACAAAATGTCCTAAAGGAAACTGCCATAAAACATTTTTGTAACCTGCTTGATCTCAGAAATGTGTTATATTTTCTTGAATAGAATCTGGCAACCTAGCTCCATATTGTGCAGGGGCGGTGCTCTCGTCTCACAGTAGTTTCTGGAACCTCATGGTTATACCATGGAGAAGGTGAGTAGTAACTGTCATCAATATTCTGGTCAATAACTATTTGTTCTGCAATATTTACAGTATTGTCGAACCGTTTGTCTATGGTGGTAAACGGGAACGCGTTTGGCCTATTTGAAGATTGACAGAAAGATGTAACTAGTTAGCTATCTCGTTTTACTCAATGCGGACTTCATTGTTACTAGCTCGCCAAGTAACGCTAGCAGTTGGCTAGCTAGCTAACCGGTAATGTTAGCATATTAGCTAGCTAGCTAACAAAATAGCTTTCAATTGTAACGTTGGTTGGCTAATTTAGCCGGCAAATATTTTTGGTCCAGAACAATGTGTATTGGTACTCTAGCCAGCCGATTAGTTAACTACCGGTAGTTAGCTAGTTAATCAGCTAATTACCTAGCTAATATTACATACGCCTGTTCTGTCGATCATCAGAAAAAAGCAAAGTGCAGGCACGAATGACTTCATGTTGTGAAATGGCTAACATTGCTGCAAGCTAACTTATTCACGTTTACTAGCATGGCTATATAGCTAGCTTTTCCAGCTAGCTAGCGTACTGCCTGGTTAACTAAGTAACTAGAGGACATGACTGGCAAGTTAACCAGCTAGTTATTTAACAGTTAACGTTGCAGGACTACAAGTCAGTCAGCAATCAAACTTGCTAACGATCATATAGCAGTAGCTAGTTCAACTCAGTTAACCACCTTCAAAATCTGAGTGGTTAATTTAGCAGCTAGTAGCCTATATGCGTTTAGCTGAAACATGGCTAATGTGCATCATGGTAGAGGATAGGTTCTGCGATATGTAATGTCCTCATGGCATATAGGTTGGGTGATTGGCTTGGGTTTTGTTTAACCTGACAGCTGGCTTCTAACGTTACAGACCTTGGCTGCTTTAGGAATCAGATTGTTGTTTATAGATTAACGATGTTCTATTAAATTGACAAGTAAAGAAAAACGATGTCATGAAAAATACATATATTTAAACAGATTTGGTTACAGTGAATTTATTCAGGTCCTACTCTCCCCTCACAGGTGTCACAGTTGAAAGATCAGGGCAACAAGGCACTGAGTGCAGGGAAGATCGACGAGGCCATACGCTGCTACACTGAAGCGTTGGCCCTCGATCCCTCAAACCATGTCCTCTTCAGCAACCGCTCGGCTGCCCATGCCAAGAAGGGCAACTACGAGAGCGCTCTGGAGGACGCCTGTCAGACCATCAAGATTAAACCTGACTGGGGAAAGGTGAGACGACAGCACATAGAGGGGGGCTTATATTTGCACTAGCTATTGTCAAAAGTGACACGCCTCATCACCATGATTTGTGCTTGCACAGGGCTACTCAAGGAAAGCGGCAGCCCAGGAGTTCCTTGGACGGTTTGAGGATGCCAAATTGACGTACCAAGAGGGATTCAGACAAGAGCCCACTAATCAGCAGCTCAAGGAGGGGCTGCAGAACATAGAAGCCCGGCTGGCAGGTAGAAACATTTGAACCTGTCACACATGATTATAAACAAAACACAATGGGATTTTGTTTGCTCATCATACTTTGTTTTGCCTGTGTTGTGAATGTCACCTCCTCTTGCCTCACCAGAAAAAAAGATGATGAACCCATTTTCCATGCCCAACATGTTTGAGAAGCTGGAGAGTGACTCTCGAACCCATGCCCTGATGAAAGATCCAGAGTACAGAGCGCTTCTGGAGCAGCTCCGGGACAAACCGTCTATGCTTGGCTCGTGAGTATGTTTCTGTGGATGCCACGTGTCTTGTTGCACAGCACCTGTACATTTAGAAATATACTGTATTTTTTCATGCTTTCAGTTTTCAGGCCCCTTCCAAATGCAAAATAAATTCAACACCAAGATCATCTTGTCTGACTGTAGAAATAAGTACCAGAACACAAAATTCCTTTGTAGCTCCTGTAGATTTCCTGTGATCTAATTCAAGTACACTCTTTATCTCGGTCCCTCTACCTGTAGGAAGCTCCAGGATCCTAGAGTAATGACTACCCTGTCGGTCCTGCTGGGGTTAGACTTGGCTGGCATGGATGATGAGGAAGAGCCCACTCCACCCCCACCTCCCAAACCCAAAGAGACTCAGCCACCCCCTCCCAAGGAGGAAGACTTACCTGAGAACAAGAGACAGGTAAATAGATTGCATTATAAGTAATTATATAGTCCTTCACAGTCTTGGACAATGGTAATTTGTGCATGCGTCTCCTCTCAGCACCCAGACCGATTTGCTGGATTTATTGCCCTCTCAGCATGGTCTTTTAACAGCTTAAATGTCACTTGTGCTTCCATAGGCTCTGAAGGAGAAGGAACTGGGCAACGAGGCATACAAGAAGAAAGACTTTGCCACTGCACTGAAACATTATGAAGAAGCCCTCAAGCACGACCCAACCAACATGACATATCTTTCTAACCAAGCAGGTATAGAATCATCACTGTGTACAGACACACACACACATAGACAAATAATATTGTGTAGAACAGAGTCTGGTGCACTCTGTGTGGATAGGCCACTGGGAGAAAACGGATACCGGACTGCGCTCTGGTCAAAGAGTGATGAGACACAGAAGCCCAGTCTAGGAGTTTAATGATGAAACATGTGGTCTGTGTACAGAGGGAAAGAGGATAAAAGAAATAGAAAATTACTACAATGTAAATCCAATAAACAATATTACATTAAACAGTAATGTCAGCAATCTCTATACACAATTTACAATAAGAGAATTAACACAACATAATTACTCAAGAGAATTAACATTAGTTACACCAACTGGTAGGCTAATTACATAATTGTACAAAATGGTAAGAGAACTGGTGAAGAAAGTTACCCCTCTACATACACATTTCTTGTATTTACATATAACAATAGCAACAGGAATATTATAAAAGTGAAATAAGTGTTTGTTCTGACTTACATTTTAGTCAAAAACGAACAAATATCCCTGAAAATGAAAACGGTATGATCTCCATGAAAGCCAAAGGAACTGAGAAATAAGTTAGTTTTTTATACTAACAAGTGGTTGCCATGGTGAATAATCCAATAATAATTGGTAGGACACATGAAAGGAAACAGCAGTGTTTACTGGGATCTCTAAATGAAAATACTGGCAGATCAATAAAATGTCCTTGTAGAGGATTCTAAATTAATATCTAAGGGGCTTTCTAGAATCTTCCGAACTCTCTCAAGGTGCCCTGTTGGACTCCCATTTACAGTTGTCTTAAATATGCTATTAGGAGAGGTGTTAATATTTGATGAGTTAAACTTGTAGTGTTCTGCCATTTAACGAACTGCCAACAGTTGTATTTATCTCTGTAGTCTGTATATGAAAAAATAATAATGTAATGTTTTATCCATGATAGAACTAATTAGCTGTGGGATTAATTGGCTTGATCAGAATCGTATGCGATTAACTGAGTGAATATCTCTACCCCCTAATCCTGGGTACAATTTTCTATTTCCATACGATCAAGGGCAGATAAAACAGCATAACATTTGATCATTTTATGTGGGTCCTCGGCAAGTAATTTTACAGAATAGATTTGTCCTGCTTATAAGAATAATTATTGTCAAAAGGATCTAGAATCTACTCAATCCCTCTCCAAGTGATAACGCTTTTCCTACCATGGAGGTCTTATCTCCCCAGGAAGAGTAGATGCTGCTATAGCAGTAGCTTATTGGGATCCTAATAATAAAATACTATCTCAGCTTACCATCATGCAGACAATATAATATGATTTTTATATGCATGGTTTTTATGATCTGTAAAATCTGGTTTCTAAGGTGTCTGTCTTTTTCCGTGTTCCCATCCCAGCTGTGTTCTTTGAGAAGGCTGAGTATGAGACGTGCAGGGAGCTGTGTGACAAGGCCATCGAGGTAGGCAGAGAGAACCGGGAGGACTACAGACACATTGCCAAGTGAGTTCCTTGTCAAATCACTGAAAACAATTACACATGTGGGTATAAACTGCTGGGAGTCTGAAGGGGGCAATTGCGTACGGTGCGTCCATCAAGGGATGAGGAGAGATTAGGTCTCCTGAACAAGCAGCCAATTAAGTCTTTGTATTCACCATTGCCAGGTCACATTTGGGTAATGGTTGGCTCTGCTACAAACTGTGGAAATTGAATGTCAGAGCATGTCATTCAGGTTTCTAATTTTAAGTGCATTCTCTCTCTGTCTGTCTCTCTCTCAGGGCCTTGTCTAGGATTGGCAACTCGTACTTCAAGCAGGAGAAATACAAAGAAGCAGTCCAGTTTTACAACAAGAGTCTGACAGAGCATCGCACTCCTGATGTCCTTAAGAAGTGCCAGCAGGTACAGAGTGTTGACCCTATTGAATGAGGGCTGTCAGGGTAGATTATGCTGGGTTCGATAACGACTCTTTAACCAATCTGTTTAATCACTGTCCCTTCACTGTGTCTGCAGGCAGAGAAGGTACTGAAGGAGCAGGAGAAGCTGGCCTACATCAACCCAGAGCAGGCCTTGGAAGAGAAGAACAAGGGCAACGAGTCCTTCCAGAAAGGTGTGTGTCTGTAAAATGGAGGATCTACAATGGTTGAAAGTATTAATTGTTATGTGTCATGCCTATTTGTGCTCTTAGTGGTACGGTTTCTCTAGTTGTTTGCATACCGTTTTAGATTCTGCTAGTGTCAGGATATCTGACATGCTTGTGTTTATCCTCTCTGTTCTACAGGAGACTATCCTTCAGCCATGAGACATTACTCTGAGGCCATCAAGAGGAACCCCAATGACGCCAAGCTCTTCAGCAACAGAGCTGCCTGCTACACAAAGCTACTGGAGTTCCAGCTTGCCCTAAAGGTACAACACACCTCACTACTGTGGTGCCATGCATGTACATGAGCTTCATCCATATTACTAACTAATAAACACCAACGTGATGATATCCACTGTAGTACTTTCAGTCAAAAAGGACTAGGATGTTTTCTGATTTTCTTTCTCTTTTAGGATTGCGAGGACTGTATCAAACTTGATCCTACCTTCAGTACGTATTGACCTTTAAATTTGTATTTTACTCAAGCTCTTGTTAGTCCACCATTTTTTAATTAATTTAGCACATACAGGCCTCCTAGCTTTTCTAATAGCAGGCGTATTTACTTTTTGCTACTACTTGATTTCGGGCATCACAAGACTGATGATGGAATGCATCTTGAAAACGTTAACGCTGACATGTGCAATTGTTTGAACTGTATCAAACCTGGGCCCTTCAAAAGCATAGATCTCACCTCATTTAATTTCTCTCTCCACAGTAAAGGGATACACACGCAAGGCAGCCGCTTTGGAAGCCATGAAAGATTTCTCTAAAGCGATGGTTGTCTACGAGAAGGCTCTGGAGCTTGACTCTACTTCCAAGGTACAGTATGACAGATTTACATTGGAGCACTAGCAGGATCTCCTTTACCAACCCAACTCTAAAAGAAACTGAAAGATATGTTTATTTTGTATGCGGTTTCTATTAAATATTAAGCCATGGCTTATGGTTCTTCTACCTTGTTTTGTTGGTGTCATTGAGCGGACTGAGGCTAACAGTTTAAACCATCTGACTCTGTTCCGGGTGCAGGAGGCCACAGAGGGTATCCAGCGCTGCATGATGAGCCAGCATGTGAGGAACGACGACAGTCCAGAGGACGTGAAGAGGAGGGCCATGGCTGACCCGGAGGTGCAGCAGATCATGAGTGACCCAGCCATGCGCATGATCCTGGAGCAGATGCAGAAGGACCCACAGGCACTCAGCGAGTAAGCAGGCCAGATCTGTGCAGCTACACACATTTCACACACTCGCTATCTACATAGTATACAACACATGCAGCGTAATCACACTGTAATTGGCCAAATGAGCTTGAAATTGAGTTAATTGGTTCTCTCTTTCTCCCTGGACCCTCTCAGTCACCTTAAGAATCCAGGCATTGCTCAGAAGATCCAGAAACTGATAGATGTGGGACTGATAGCCATCCGATGATGAGTGTGGAGAGAACAGGGCCAGACCCCATGAAGAACTGCAAGACCACAGAGGATCAAGATGCCATTCCCTCCAGATATAACACTCGCACCCCCTCTCCCTTCCACCCTCAAAATTATACTGTATGCCATCTTGCCCAAACTTCAACCAACAAAGGGTTTCATTTTCACTTTGTCCAAATTTACGGCCTTAATTAAATTGTACTTCATATGAAACCACAGTCTCTTCCTCATCACAGAACTCTCTGAAACAAATAATTTGATTGGACAAACTTATCTAACACCTATTACAGGAGCAGCAGACCAGGCTAGAGCTTTGGTTGGCACAATGACACTGCATTCCTATCAGCGCTGCAGCTTATAACAAAACAAGTAAAGCTCTAGTTTGTGCCTCTGTTGGTTGTTGAACCATGATGTCAAGGTGCAATATGACTGCTTAATTTTTCACTTCCTTTGCGTATTTTAAAACTGAGATCAGATGGCCAGTCAATATCTGTGTAGGGTGCCTGACTAAGATAATTTCTCCCCTTCTGGACAGGATATCTTTCATAAATTCAGGTCAATGTAGTTGTGCTACTGGTGTACAGGAAACAGGCTTACGAGCTCACATTACTGTGCTTTCCAGATCTTTTGAAATAAATGTTTTGTGGTCATGGAAGTACTGATCTTGGGATCAGCTTTGGATTGAAGCTGTGGAAGTTGAATACTGATTTAACTTTGTAATATCTTCTCTCGTCATTAAACACCTTTGACTGGCAATACAGAGCAGGGAAAAGTATAATCTCTAGTTGGCGCTTGTATTAAAGCTCTTCTGCTTCACATGGCGCACAAAATGGCTGCTAGCCAACAACTGTTTTCTTACGGCCTGCAATGTCGTACCCAAGGATGTTTTGTTTGTCGGGTTCTTACAGTAATGTGGGAGGGTTGTGTTAAGATGTACTGTTCCCTTCAAGCCTATTTTTTCCCATATTTTTTTCATTTCAGCATTTCACTGAGTTCTTCAAGACTCTGGGAGCTAGTAGAATAGACTTGGCAGATTTGAGTCCTGAGATTACACAACCAGCCCATTATCAGAAGTGACACCCACACATATGATGTATATCAAAGAGAAATCCCCAGAAGTGTAATGTACAAGTGAAATTAATCCTGTTCTGCAAAATATATCTGAATGTATTTCTAAGTTCATCCGTGTCTGCTTTTTATTTTCCAACTGGGAAAACCCTTCAAGCATATTCAATTTGTGCTAATCTGCATGGATTTGCGGACTGCTTAATGAAAATACTTCACACTTTCTGAACTGAACAAAAATATGAACGTAACATGCAACAATTTCAGTGATTTTACTGAGTTACAGTTCATATAAGGAAATCAATCAATTTAAGTAAATTCATTAGGCCCTAATCTATGGATTTCACATGACTGGGCAGCCAATCAGAATGAGTTTTTCCCCACAAAAGGGCTTTATTACAGACAGAATTACTCCTCAGTTTCATCGGCTGTCTCAGACGATCCCGCAGGTGAAGAGGCTGGATGTGGAGGTCCTGGGCTGGCGTGGTTACACGTGGTCTGCGGTTGTGAGACCGGTTGGATGTACTGCCAAATTCTCTAAAATGACTTTGGAGGCTGCTTATGATAGAGAAATGTACATTAAGTTCTCTGACAACAGCTCTAGTGGACATTCCTGCAGTCAGCATGCCAATTGCATGCTCCCTCAAAATTGAGACATCTGTGACAAAACTTCACATTTTAGAGTGGCCTTTTATTTTACCCAGCACAAGGTGCACCTATGTAATTATCATGCTGTTTAATCAGCTTCTTGAGATATGCCACACCTGTCAGGTGGATGCATTATCTTGGCAAAGGAGAAATGCATGCTCCCTCAATATTGAGACATCTGTGACAAAACTTCACATTTTAGAGTGGCCTTTTATTTTCCCCAGCACAAGGTGCACCTATGTAATTATCATGCTGTTTAATCAGCTTCTTGATATGCCACACCTGTCAGGTGGATGCATTATCTTGGCAAAGGAGAAATGTTCACTAACAGGGATGTAAACAAATTTGTGCGTAAAATCTGAGATAAATAAGCTTTTTGTGTGTATGGAAAATGTCTGGGATCTTTTATTTCAGCTCATGAAACATGGGACCAACACTTTACATGTTGTGTTTATATTTTTGTTTAGTATAAATGTATGAAAAGTATTTATCCAATGCCCTGAAAACAAACCTTGAATTTATGACAAGACTTGCTATTTTTATGCATCTTAATCTTGATATATTTTCATCTTAATCTCATGATTTGCCTCAAATTAACCACTAGAGGGCATTACTCACCAAGACCTCAGGAGTGTCTCAAACTCACCCTACCTACCCGTTCACAAACTAGCCAAGTTAACTATCTAATAATGATTTTAAAAAATGTGTAGCATACATATTTTAGATGGCAACTAATCAAGTTGTTATAACTATCCCAATACCAATATGTGTTTACAGGTTGATCTTAGTATTTGTATAGCCTATGGAAAATGATTGTCTCACATGTTTGTCAAAACAATAGTTTCTCAGCAACAATATCTGATGGTAGCTCCCCCTTAAAAAAACACATACAGCCCTGATGGCATGTGAAAGCGGAACAGTTATCTCTCTCTCTTGACATTTGCTCACACACAGGATGAGACCACAGCCACTAAGACATTGTGAGAGAGACAGGAGGAAGTGACAGGCAGATTTCACAAGCTGCAAAGACAGGCAGAGGCGGAGGGCACCTGGTGTTTGACTCTGTGAAGAAAATTAGTTTGGGACTACAACTAGGTAAGACATACAGGGTGATGTTGAGGCACAGAACAGTGATAGAATTGTCCACACTGAATAGTGGCTCTGAAAGTAAAGAAAGGGCAGATAGAACATCTTGGATAGGGGTATGGGTGTTGTTGAACAGATGATTGAGAAAGGGGTCATTCATTTACAGGAAGTAATACGGTTTTGGTTTCCTATCCTATAATTACAACATATACATTAATGAGGTTTATGTTGGTGGAGTACATTATTACAATATATTTTAATGTGGGGATTGGCTAAGAGGGTCACGTGCAGAGCAGACAATATTTTTCCTGTAGTTTGATTCACTGTATTACCTGATTTCACACATTTTTGTCTGATCTAATAACCATACACTGTCTATCAATGTTCAGCATTTCACTTGCAATGAAAAAACAATCGTTTTTGCTTTAATTGAAAAGTGTGTTAATAATGGGTGTTTCTATCTTAAATGCAGATGGCTTTATTACCACTATAATACAGCACCTTAAAAATTAGAGTTGATTGTTAGTTCTACGATGTAGCATCAGCTATCACAATTAACACTTGATAATTGAGTGATAATTGTTCACTGTGCTAATGAGTGCTATATTTTCCCTCTGTAAGTATGGCTGCTTGGGATCTGTCTGTGACAGTGGAGGAACTTGGCCCAGAGGCCCCACCCTTCAAAGTTAGCGTGACCTCAGACCTGCATATTGGTGGTGTCATTCTCAAAATTGTGGAGAAGACACGTGAGTTCCCTACCAATGTACACTTCAACTTCCATCCATATTGGTGGTATATTTAAGATAAGAGTATATTTAAGAAATAAGGCCAGAGGGGGTGTGGTATATGGCCAATATACCACGGCTAAGGGCTGTTCTTATGCACGATGCAACGTGGAGGGCCTGGACACATCCCTTAGCTGTGGTATATTGGCCATATATCACAAACCCTGAGGTGCCTTATTGCTATTATAAACTGGTTACCAATGTAATTAGAGCAGTAAAAATAAATGTTTTGTCATACCCGTGGTATACAGTCTGATATACCACCACTGTCAGTTAATCAGCATTCAGGGCTCGAACCACCCAGTTTATAACATCTATTTCATATGCAACCGTGGGGTGTAGAGTAGTAAGTTATTATTCATTCATACTCCACAACATCTGTAAGTCAGACAACAGAACATGAACATTGATTCCAAAACAACATTCAAAATATCTATGCAATGGAAAACAACAGACTGTACTGTATTTGGCTGAGAGTCAAATATGATCACCACTAGGCACCATAGATGTGTTTTAATACATCATTGCCAGACACCTCTCTGTCCACTCCAGAGATAAAGAAGGATTGGTCAGACCATGCCCTGTGGTGGGAGCAGAAGCAGCAGTGGCTGCTCCGGCCATCCTGGACCCTTGAGAAGTATGAAATCCATGCCGACGCTCGCCTGAGCCTCACCCCCCAGCACAAGACCCTGAGACTGGGCCTACCCAACGGGACCACCCTGAGGCTTCAGGCATGCTTCTCTCGTCCAGTCTTCCAAACGGTCATGGGGATCTGTCGTCTGCTGAGTAAGTAAATATATGAGGAAGAGTTCCCACCTAAATAAAGTAAGAGATTCTTCTTATTGTTGCAGATGTTAATCAGCATCCCCTTACACTGCTTCCCTCTGGTCATCCTCAGACCTGCGTCACCCAGAGGAGCTGTCGTTGTTACGGCCAGTGGAGGTGAAGAAAAAGAAAAAAGACAAGGAGGCAGAAGAGGAAGTAGTATATGATCTAACAGGCCTTCAGATCTCATCAGGTAGGTCCAGTCAAATTGGAGGTACACTTCAAATTTCAAAATGTCTGTTCAACATTCCGTACAGTAGCTTTCACTGTACAGTACACACCAAATACTGTGTAACATATCATAACTGCATGTGTAATAACGACAGGTTCAGCTCACACCCTCTCCAATGGCATGCCTGTGCACTTTGCTGACTCACCGCAGACTGAGGCTGTGTATAAGATGTTGTCTGTCAGCCTACCTGCACCTGCTCCTGAGACTATCACCAAGATGCCCCGTCCCACCAGCATTGTGGACAAGGCACAAGTTCACAGCAGGTGAGTGTCTTGTGTGTATGTGCACAGCACACATAGATATGTTTACGTATGTTACTCTGTGCGATAGTGGGTGTGATTAAATGTGTGTTTTATTATTGTATTTAGATGGCTGGATTCGTCTCGTTCTCTGCTCCAACAGGGAGTGCAGGAGCATGACAGGCTGCTGCTACGCTTCAAATACTACTGCTTCCATGACCTGGATCCCAAGGTAGGCCTGAACCACGCTTTCTGAGGGGCTATCAATTATTTCCTTTGTTTACCTCATGGTGGCCGTGAATTGGGCTGTGTGTAATCTGTCACTTTATCTACCTCGTCTCTGTCTCCAGTATGATGCGGTCCGTCTGACCCAGCTGTATGAGCAGGCTCGCTGGGCCATCTTGCTGGAGGATGTTGACTGCACAGAGGAAGAGATGATGCTCTTTGCTGCCCTTCAGGTAAACAACGACTGATTGAAATGTCACCAAAGGTTTTTCCCTGTGTATGACACATTGCTTCCCTTCTCTTTCACAATGTTATACGTTTGTGTATGTGATTTGTGTGTGTACACTATCCTCAGTACCACATTGGTAAGGTGTCTCTGTCAGAGCCCCAGCCGATGACATCATGTCCTGCCATGGATGACCTTGACTCTGCCCTTCAGTGTTTGGAGGTGAAGATGGAAGCGGACGAGAGCAGCACAGTGGACATGCTGGTTAGTCCCTCTGAGTCGGAAAAGGCTATACGGACACTCCTGATATTTAGTTTCAGAATTGGTTAAAATTAGGTTACGGTTAGGGTTAAGGGTTTGATTAAGGTTAGGGTTAAAGGGAAATTCCACTCAAAAACTATATTTTGGTATTTGTTTCATTAGTCCATTGTTGATATAGTCCGAAAATGTTTTGCATGTCAGCAATCAAATACAGCCAGTATGATGCATTTAGCCTGTATGATTCATTTTGCATCATATTTACATTTACATTTTAGTAATTTAGCAGACGCTCTTATCTAGAGCGACTTACAGTTAATGAGTGCATACATTTTTCATACATCATATGATTCAAAATGCATCATACCGGCTGTATCAACAATGGATTAATGAAACACATACCAAAATACAGATTTTGGGTGGAGTTTTCCTTTAAGGTCAGTTTTTGATCTTGGTTAGTTGTTTTGTAGGTCAGCAGTGTCCTTATAGTCTCTCCCCTCTGAATCTCCACTATACTGCACTGGTCTGTAGCTGTGGCCATGGCTGATTTGTAAGGCAGCAGGAAAGAAGTTGAATTGCAACTGCACATGAAAACACAAAATAGACACTTGATTTCATCTCTACACAGGAAACAATGACGGCAGCACCAGAGCTGCATGACTACTTGAAAATCTTCAGGTAATATGGGTTGACAACATAAACCATTGCTGGCTGGCTGAACGCCCTCTGACTCAGATCCATCTTTCTGCCGGTGACAACCTTTTCCTGCCTTGGATTTTAGATTGGATATCGATCACGCAAGATATATGAGACTTTCGGATAGTCTTGATTCGTTTTTTTATGAGACGTACACGTACTCACCCACCCATACACACCCAAGCAAACACACACTCCGATGCAGCCACCGTTATATTGATATGCACACTCACACACACATACAACTAACTGCATACCCTTTCCAATGTTGCAGAAAGACGTTAGCATCCTAGTAGTACTTTGTTTTATCTCACTTTCTCCGACCTAGACCAAAGAGACTGACCCTAAAGGGCTATAAACAGTTCTGGTTCGCGTTCAACAACACATCCATCTCCTACTACAAGAGCAAAGAGGAGAGCCTCAAGGAGCCCATTCAGCAGATGAACCTCAAAGGTAAAATGCACTGACATGCACTGTGGTGAAACTGCACACCTACATGCACATACACTCAGCCCACATTTTCACATACAACCACAACCACACAAGCTGACACCCCTGCAAATATGTGTACATACAACATCCATTCTAGTACATAGAGCATCAGAAAGGACATTCTAAGCAAAATGTTACTTCTGGGTTAATCAATATTATTCTAGATATAATTAGATTTATTCGCTGATGACTTTAATAAGCCAAATGAGTCCAAACTGGCCCCATAAGACACTGCTGTGCTCCTCAGGCTGTGAGGTGGCCCCAGACGTTAGTGTGGCTGGTCAGAAGTTCTGCATCAGGCTGCTGATCCCTGGGGCTGAGGGCATGAACGAAGTCTACCTACGCTGTGAGAATGTAAGGAACTCAACTCTCAGCTCACTCTGTTTAGAGAATTCTTCACATGAATGAGAAGCTATTCGTATCATCCTATGTAACCTGTTCCAAGGAATAGACCCAACTGCTACATATCAATGTACTAAGTCCCACTATGTCATGCTCTGCTATGGTATATTTCCATCTTTCCATACCATGTCCATTCCTCTCCTGTCACTAGGAGCTGCAGTACAGCAGGTGGATGGCAGCTTGCCGTTTAGCCTCCAAAGGGAAGACACTAGCAGACAGCTCTTTCTCTAGTGAGGTGCAGAATATCCAGTCCTTCCTGGCCATGCAGCGAACCACCCCCGGGGCCAATACTGCTCAGACTGATGACAGCATCAACACACACAGCCTTGTATCTCCACGCTACCACAAAAAGTACAAGGCCAAACAGGTAAGAGTCATGGCGATCTGCGGGGGAACTCGCGTAATATTACAGAATGTATAATAATAGAAGCAAACATAACGTTCACACTTGACTAGTGATTCTAACCATCCCTCTGTTCTATCAGCTAACTCCTCGCATCCTGGAAGCATATCAGAATGTGGCCCAGCTCCCACTAACAGATGCCCTCCTCAGGTTTCTTCAAATCTGGCAGGCTCTACCTGACTTTGGGGTGTCTTATTTTGTGGTGAGGTGAGTACTTGTCCTTTTGTCAAATATTTTCCAGCTATCTGCCTTGTCAACATAGCACTAAATCTTAGCTCACTTGAAATTACCCAAATTCTACACATTTCCTGTATAATCACAGGTTTAAGGGATGCCGTAAAGATGAAGTTCTTGGGGTCACCAACAACCGTCTCATCCGCATTGACCTCAGCATAGGAGATGTGGTGAAGACATGGAGATACAACACCATGAGGCAGTGGAATGTCAACTGGGATATTCAACAGGTAAGATGTCTCACTGTCTGCCTAATGTATCTTCATCTATCTGTTACCTGGTCTGTCTACTATATTGTTTCAAATATGTACAAACTAATTATGACTTAAATGTTTATCTGAAGAAGACCTATAAGTGGAATCAATTGTTAAACCTAATTTCTTTATTCCAGATGGCCATTGAGTTCAATGGCAATGTGAACATTGCCTTCAGCTGTGTGACAGCTACCTGCAAGATTGTGCATGAGTACATTGGGGGCTACATCTTCATGGCCACACGCACCAAAGAGCAGGCAGAGGTGTTAAACCAGGAGCTCTTCTTCAAGCTGACTGGTGGTCATGAAGCCATCTAAACATTCATGAATATCTGGATCTCAGAATGCACCTTTATGGTTTTATGGTACATGGACATGCAGTATTAGAACCAATCAAATAGGTTGTCAAGAGTCACCAAGACATTCAATGGGAAAGTGGTCAGTTGAACAAGTTCTACATAGGCTACCATTTCCATGACTCAGAACTGTATTGTTATTACTCAACCATACAATATGTTTTACTGACGTTATAAAAGTCAATTTCGTTTTTAAATGTTTGTGTATTCTTCTATTCAAATGTATTCAATAGGCTACATCGATAATATTAAATGAATGGTATGCAAGAAAATTGCTTATTATTTGCTCTGTTGTTGTTGTGGTTCAAAATAATAAGACGTAAAAGGTGTACATTTATCACCAAGGCATAAAGCCTGATGGATGGATGGAGGCAGGCCATAGAAGTAGTTTGGAGGTGGGGGTGCTGCGATTTTTTTCGTGGCCGACGGGGGAAACTTTTTGCCCTCACTGCAGACGTCTATATCGGTCCACGCATGACTGTAAGTCGCTTTGGATAAAAGCGTCTGCTAAATGGCATATTATTATTATTATTATTATTATTATTATTATTATTATTATTCACCCCTACTTCCTGTGGCTATGAGGCAGGCCTACATTCACAGTCAGTCACAAAGGCTGTTTTAGGCTTATCTCATAGGAAACCACATACAGTGGGGAGAACAAGTATTTGATACACTGCCAATTTTGCAGGTTTTCCTACTTACAAAGCATGTAGAGGTCTGTAATTTTTATCATAGGTACACTTCAACTGTGAGAGACGGAATCTAAAACAAAAATTCAGAAAATCACATTGTATGATTTTTAAGTAATTAATTTGCATTTTATTGCATGACATAAGTATTTGATCACCTACCAACCAGTAAGAATTCCGGCTCTCACAGACCTGTTAGTTTTTCTTTAAGAATCCCTCCTGTTCTCCACTCATTACCTGTATTAACTACACCTGTTTGAACTCGTTACCTGTATAAAAGACACCTGTCCACACACTCAATCAAACAGACTCCAACCTCTCCACAATGGCCAAGACCAGAGAGCTGTGTAAGGACATCAGGGATAAAATTGTAGACCTGTACAAGGCTGGGATGGGCTACAGGACAATAGGCAAGCAGCTTGGTGAGAAGGCAACAACTGTTGGCGCAATTATTAGAAAATGGAAGAAGTTCAAGATGACGGTCAATCACCCTCGGTCTGGGGCTCCATGCAAGATCTCACCTTGTGGGGCATCAATGATCATGAGGAAGGTGAGGGATCAGCCCAGAACTACACGGCAGGACCTGGTCAATGTCCTGAAGAGAGCTGGGACCACAGTCTCAAAGAAAACCATTAGTAACACACTACGCCGTCATGGACTAAAATCCTGCAGCGCACGCAAGGTCCCCCTGCTCAAGCCAGCGCATGTCCAGGCCCGTCTGAAGTTTGCCAATGACCATCTGGATGATCCAGAGGAGGAATGGGAGAAGGTCATGTGGTCTGGTGAGACAAAATTGAGCTTTTTGGTCTAAACTCCACTCGCTTTGTTTGGAGGAAGAAGAAGGATGAGTACAACCCCAAGAACACCATCCCAACCGTGAAGCATGGAGGTGGAAACATCATTCTTTGGGGATGCTTTTCTGCAAAGGGGACAGGACGACTGCACCGTATTGAGGGGAGGATGGATGGGGCCATGTATCGCGAGATCTTGGCCAACAACCTCCTTCCCTCAGTAAGATCATTGAAGATGGGTCGTGGCTGGGTCTTCCAGCATGACAATGACCCGAAACACACAGCCAGGGCAACTAAGGAGTGGCTCCGTAAGACGCATCTCAAGGTCCTGGAGTGGCCTAGCCAGTCTCCATACCTGAACCCAATAGAAAATCTTTGGAGGGAGCTGAAAGTCCGTATTGCCCAGCGACAGCCCCGAAACCTGAAGGATCTGGAGAAGGTCTGTATGGAGGAGTGGGCCAAAATCCCTGCTGCAGTGTGTGCAAACCTGGTCAAGACCTACAGGAAACGTATGATCTCTGTAATTGCAAACAAAGGTTTCTGTACGAAATATTAAGTTCTGCTTTTCTGATGTATCAAATACTTATGTCATGCAATAAAATGCAAATTAATTACTTAAAAATCATACAATGTGATTTTCTGAATTTTTGTTTTAGATTCCGTCTCTCACAGTTGAAGTGTACCTATGATAAAAATTACAGACCTCTACATGCTTTGTAAGTAGGAAAACCTGCAAAATTGGCAGTGTATCAAATACTTGTTCTCCCCACTGTATGTGGTTTCCTATGAGATAAGCCTAAAACAGCCTTTGTGACTGACTGTGAATGTAGGCCTGCCTCATAGCCACAGGAAGTAGGGGTGAATAATAATAATAATAATAATAATAATAATAATAATAATAATAATAATATGCCATTTAGCAGACGCTTTTATCCAAAGCGACTTACAGTCATGCGTGGACCGATATAGACGTCTGCAGTGAGGGCAAAAAGTTTCCCCCGTCGGCCACGAAAAAAATCGCAGCACCCCCACCTCCAAACTACTTCTATGGCCTGCCTCCATCCATCCATCAGGCTTTATGCCTTGGTGATAAATGTACATGTGACACTCTGGCTCCGGGACTTTTGTATTTGAGCCAGGGTGTATTTGTTTTGTTGGGTTTTGTTGTGGGGTTTTGTTGTATAGGGTGTATTCGTTTGGTTGTGTTTTGGGTGAGTAATTGTAGTGTCGTGTGACTCCCAATCGGAGGTAACGAGTGTCAGCTGTCGGCTCGTTATCTCTGATTGGGAGCCATATTTAAACTGTTTGTGTTCTCATGAGGGTTGTGGGTTTTTGTTCCGTTTCGGTCAGTGTACCGTGGACTTCATTGAGTCGTCTTTTGTTTTGTATTACGTGCTTTACTCAAATAAAGTCATGTTTCTTGGACACGCTGCGCCTTGGTCATACTTAGACGACATAGACGACCGTGACAGAAAAACCCACCTTAAAAGGACCAAGCAGCGTGTCAAGCGGCAACAGGACCCAGCTCCAAAGGCTTCCTGGACATGGGAGGAGATTTTGGACGGAAAGGGGTCCTGGACTTGGGAGGAGATCCTGGATGGGATGGATCGCCGTCCATGGAGCGAAACGGTGGAGAGGCGACGGCGAGAGGAGCAACGGCGTCAGCAGGGCCATCGTCGGAAGGACGAGAGGCAACCCCAAAAAGTTTTTGGGGGGGGGCACATGGCTTGGGCGGCTGGGCAGCAGGAGGCTGCCACAGGGCTGACGGAGGCAGAGAAGGGGCGAATTCAAGAGGCAACCAGGTTACGGGGGTCACTGGTCAAAGTAGGGAAAGGAGATGTAGGGGCACGGCGAGTGGTACTGGGGGTGTATTACCAGTCCGGTCCGGCCCGTTCCAGTTCCCGGGGTAGAGCCAGTGGTGTGTGCCTCCAGTACGGTCCGGCCTGTTACGACCCCTCGCACCAAGGATACGGTGCGCTGCGCCAGCCCGGCCCGGCCTGTTCCGGCCACTCGCACCAGGGATACGGTGCGCTTCGCCAGCCCAGCCCGGCCTGTTCCGGCCACTCGCACCAGGGATACGGTGCGCTTCGCCAGCCCAGCCCGGCCTGTTCCGGCCACTCGCACCAGGGATATGGTGCGCTCGCCAGCCCGGCCCGGCCTGTTCCGGCCACTCGCACCAGGGATACGGTGCGCGTCGCCAGCCCTTTCCCACCAGTGCCTACACCACGCACCAAGCCTCCTGTGTGTCCCCCGAGTCCTGTGCGTCCTGTTGCTGCTCTCCGCACTAGGCCTTATGTGCGTCCCCAGGGTCCAGCATGCCCTGTTCCTGCTCTCCGCACTAGGCCTTATGTGCGTCCCCAGGGTCCAGCATGCCCTGTTGCTTCTCCCCGCACTAGCCCTGAGATGCGTGTCCTCAGCCCGGTACCTCCAGTTCCGGCACCACGCACCAGGCCTACGGTGCGCCTCAGACGGCCAGAGTCTGCCGTCTGCCCAACGGGGCCTGAACTGCCCGTCTGCCCTAAGGCGCTTGAACTGGCCGTCTGGACTGAGCCTGCAAAGCCGCCCGTCTGCCATGAGCCTTCAAAGCCGTCCGCCAGACCGGAGCCGCTAGAGCCTTCAGCCAGCCATGAGCAGCCAGATCCGTCAGCCAGCCATGAGCAGCCAGATCCGTCAGCCAGCCATGAGCAGCCAGATCCGTCAGCCAGCCATGAGCAGCCAGATCCGTCAGCCAGCCATGAGCAGCCAGATCCGTCGGCCAGCCATGAGCAGCCAGATCCGTCGGCCAGCCATGAGCAGCCAGATCCGTCGGCCAGCCATGAGCAGCCAGATCCGTCAGCCAGCCATGAGCAGCCAGATCCGTCAGCCAGCCATGAGCAGCCAGATCCGTCAGCCAGCCATGAGCAGCCAGATCCGTCAGCCAGCCATGAGCAGCCAGATCCGTCAGCCAGCCATGAGCAGCCAGATCCGTCAGCCAGCCATGAGCAGCCAGATCTTTCAGCCAGCCATGAGCCGTCCAGCCAGGATCCGCCATTGAGTCCGGTGCTGTCCCTTAGCCCGATGCTGTCCCTTAGCCCGGTGCTGCCCCTTATCCTGGTGCTGCCTCTTAGCCCGGTGCTGCCCCTAAATCCAGGTGGGGTAAGTTGGAGAGTGGTCATGTGGAGGAGGCTAGGGAAGCGGGTGGTGACTAAGGTGGGGTGGGGACCACGACCAGGGCCAGAACCGCCACCGTGGACAGACGCCCACCCAGACCCTCCCCTAGACTGTATGCTGGTGCGCCCGGAGGTCGCACCTTTAGGGGGGGGTACTGTGACACTCTGGCTCCGGGACTTTTGTATTTGAGCCAGGGTGTATTTGTTTTGTTGGGTTTTGTTGTGGGGTTTTGTTGTATAGGGTGTATTCGTTTGGTTGTGTTTTGGGTGAGTAATTGTAGTGTCGTGTGACTCCCAATCGGAGGTAACGAGTGTCAGCTGTCGGCTCGTTATCTCTGATTGGGAGCCATATTTAAACTGTTTGTGTTCTCATGAGGGTTGTGGGTTTTTGTTCCGTTTCGGTCAGTGTACCGTGGACTTCATTGAGTCGTCTTTTGTTTTGTATTACGTGCTTTACTCAAATAAAGTCATGTTTCTTGGACACGCTGCGCCTTGGTCATACTTAGACGACATAGACGACCGTGACAGTACACCTTTTACGTCTTATTATTTTGAACAACAACAACAACAGAGCAAATAATAAGCAATTTTCTTGCATACCATTCATTTAATATTATCGATGCCATAATACTATAGCTGCCATATACTTGTTCTCCCCACTGTAGGTCTCCTGCTACAGTGCATACTGCCTAAATACCTAAAAGAAACTAAAGTATATGGCAGCTATAGTCTTCTGTAGTGCATTTTCTATAGACTGTAGTAGAATAACATTTTGGAAGAAGAGACCGACAGCTGCAGAATTTGTGTTTAGGACTGAATAATTCAGCTTTATTAATTTTTATTAATCGTACATTGAGCTCCAAGATTATTTGTTGTTGTTGTTTTGGCTCTGTACTCCAGCACTTTGGATTTGAAATGATACAATGATTGTGACTGTGCAGACTGTCAGCTTTAATTTCAGGGTATTTTCATCCAAATCGGGTGAACCGTTTAGAAATTAAAGCACTTTCTGTACATAGTCCCCCCATTTTAGGAGACCAAAAGTATTGGGACAAATTCACTTACATGTGTATTAAAGTAGTAAAAAGTTAAGTATTTGGTCCCATATTCATAGCACGCAATGACTACATCAAGCTTGTGACTCTACAAATTTGTTAGATGCATTTGCTGTTTGTTTTGGTTGTGTTTCAGATTATTTTGTGCCCAATAGAAATGAATGGTAAATAATGTATTATGTCATTTTGGAGTCACTTTTATTGTAAATAAGAATATAATATGTTTCTAAACACTTCTACATTAGCAGATAATCCTGAATGAATCGTGAATAATGATGAGTGAGTTCAAATATCCTACCCCAAAGACATGACAGCATTTTATTGTGGTATGGTATTTGTGCGTCTGTATCATTATTCACGATTCATTCAGGATTATCCCTAATCATGGTAGCATCCACATTAATGTAGAAGTGTTTAGAAACATAGAAGTCCCCACAAGAATAGTAAACAAACAAAAATTTGACCAACTGGGGACATTTTGTTTGTCCCCACAAAGTCAAATGCTATTTCTAGGGGGTTTAGTGTTAAGGTTAGAATGAGTGTTAGAATAAGGTTTAGGGTTAGGAGCTAGTTATGTTTTGGGGTCAAGGTTAGGGTTAAGGGAAAATTGGATTTTGAATGGGACTGAATTGTGTGTCCCCACAAGTTTAGTTATACAAGTGTGTGTGTGACTATATCTGTGTGAGTGTGTGCGTGAGTGAGCGCATATGTGCTAAGCTGCTGAGAATCAGTGCAGGTGGTCAGTCCAGATCAAGTGTTCAGCAGTATGATGGCTTGTAGATAAAAACTGTCTCTGAGCCTGTTGGTATCAGACCTCCCACTGGGCAAATATGTAAATTCAACGTTTATTCCACATTGGTTCAACGTAATTTCATTGAAATTACGTGGAAACAATGTTGATTCAACCAGTGTGCGCCCAGTGGGCTAATGCTCTGATACCGACAGTAAGGGAGTGAACAGCTCGGGGCTGTGGTGTGTGGGGTCATTGATAATGCTGCAGGCCTAGTTTTAGTTAAGTCTGGGGGGGCATGGTTCTTCTGGTGTGACTCTGTAGCAAGTACTTAATAGGCTTCTAATGATAACAACTAAGAATGAATGCACAGAGACCATTTATGCCATTTCCCATAGAGAATGATAGTGGCCTCTAGTGGTCAAAATGCCAATTAGCATGGGCAGCGCCATTGAGGGCGTCCACCATTTTAATGTATTCAACTGGGTGGGACTTCCAACGTCATTGGCTGATCCCTCCACGTGACCCTGTTGGCGGGATCATCCAATCGTGAAGAAGGAAATTGACTACTTCAAAATGGAGATTGCCTCAATGGCGCTGCCCATGCTGTCACAGACACTATATAGCTCGCCAGCTTGTAGTCCTAAAACCCGGAAATGAGTTACCTCCGGTTCGTTCAGCCATTCCTATGGTGAAAATGAATTGGGAAATAACAGGGTTTTGGGATAAACGCCGAAAATAAGGTCTGGGGTTAACACAAGCTTAGGAGATGTTATATGTTTTGTTCTATGTGATAATATCCGTCAGTTAACATGACCTTTATGAATTATGATTCAAATAACCTTTTTTTTTTATTAAGTAATGCTTCAAAATTCACAGAAAGTGAAGTTAGCTGATAAAGATGATCTCATAGAACAAAACGTATAAGATCTCCTAAGCTTGTGCTTAACACAGACCTTATTTTCGGCATTTATCAAAAAACGCCATGAATTTCTCCATAGGCTTTGTCTAACGAACCATGGCGGAGTTAGTGCCTACAAAAAGACACCGTTTCTATTTCTCTCTGTAATGGCACAGATACAAAAGATGAGTCCTCTATCTATGTCTATGTCCATTTCCCCATAACTCCTTGCGCGCTTCTACATTCACAGATGACCAAAATGGCGGATTCGTCGGTGGGTACTCGATAATCCCAAATTATTATACAATTACAACGTTTATATGTAGATGTGTGCCCTCGACTTTCATTAATATATATTTTCAATATCTTATCTTTCGACAGGTCGATGTTATCGAGGGCTGTCGGCTCCCTGTTCTCCGAAAAAATCAGGAAAACGAAGACGAGTGGCGTGAGTGTCGTCTCTTGGTTACCGTTAGGGTAGCTAGCGCTACACTAGCTGCATAATAAAACAACTGTCATGGCTGAATGTTTGAAAACACAAGCGCTTAGCTACGGCTAGTGGCTGATTGGGGAAAAAAAGGCACTGGTGGAGTTTTACGGCGATTTAAATTGCTTTCTACTTGTGTGTAAACGCTAGTTTGTTAGTTAGCTACCTACGTATTTTGATACTGTGTATGCTGAAGTTAGCTAGATAAAGTAACATTCACATTTTGTGCGCTGTTCGAATTTCGTATATACTAGCTAGAAAGCGTACTTGGCTATCTAGCTAGCTTCCTACCTAATTTATAAATTGGAACAGCGAATATGCTCATTGCTTGGGTAGGATTAGGTATCGAGATCTGTCATGTCGTGTGATGTTTTCTTTGCAGCCCTGGCCGAAATTCTCAGTGTGAAAGAGATCCCTGGGAGAAAACTCTACTATGTCCACTATATTGACTGTGAGTAGCCTATGCTTCATGTAATTCAGAGTGAATATGAGTGTAATGTTCCGACATTGTCAATAGTGATCTTCACAGGAGAAGCACATGTCCCAGTATGTATAACTGTCAATTTGGGAAACATTTGACTAGATGTCATCTCCGGTGTGTGTATACGTGTTTGTGTCTCTGCTTGTGTTTAAAGTCAACAAGCGTCTGGATGAGTGGGTTACGCCGGAAAGGCTTGACATGAAGAAGCTCCAGTTCCCTAAGAAGGAGGCTAAAACGCCTACTAAGAACGGGCTTCCGGGGTCACGGCCTAGCTCCCCTGAGAGAGAGGTGGTAAGAGCGGCCGGAGCTGGCCCCCAACATCCTCCCAGCAGGCCTCCCCAGCCACAAACCCAGCAGAAGTCTCTACCCACCAAGACTTCTATACCAGACTTTCAAGTGCTACAACAACAAGTTCAGGTTTGGCAGTAGTGTCTTAAGCCCAGTCCTGGGAATTGTACACTGATGCTGACAACTAACATTGTTGTACACTGATGCTGTCTTGATTTGATTATAACCTAGATGTTTTTTTGCAGTTGTGCTTAATACTGAGATTTTGGACAGCTATCTTGGTTAAACCAGTCCACTACACTACAACCTAATTGTAAACGCCACCATTTGGTATATAGTCTTTTGAAGCTATGATCATTTATTGAAATTAGACAAATGAAGAGGATGAAATAATTTATAGACCTTTGTTAAATGAAAATGGCACAATTGGTGCTATATTAATTATTTCAAAGATCTCATAAAATGAAACGTCAAGTGGCTTAATTCAAGATTTCTGTGAAATAACTGTTCTCTGGTCTTGCCTCTGTGAGGAGACAGAAGTGGAATAATAAGGTGCCAGGGGATGTATTTCTTCTGTTTCATGATATATAAATGCATTTACAAATCTTTTAGCTTAAATTTGTTACAAAAAAGCATTTGTACTCAGTATAAAAAAATTAAATGAATGCACTCACTGTAAGTCGCTCTGGATAAGAGCGTCTGCTAAATGACTAAAATGTAAATGTACTCAGAAAATGGTCGTGTTGTCCTTTTATACGGTCATTCCATGTATTTATTTTTATACACTGGCTTATTAAGTCATTCTCAGGCATATGTTGATATTTTCAACTGCTCAAATATATGCTGTCTTGACTGGTTATGCTTCTATTACAATATTTAATGGATAACATGATTAGTTCAGGTGAAAAATGCAACTCAGTACTTGTGGAGGTTTGAGTGTGACTGTCAGTTAATCCCCTTCCTCTCTTCCTTTCTGTTCAAATTCAGAGGAAGAGTCTTGATCTCAACCTTCAGACTGCCACAGCTCCTTCCAGAGGCAAAACCCTGCCCACACCGGTACAGCTTCAACTTACCCATTCTACACAGAGCCATGATTAACAACTGTTCAGTCCACAAAGTCAGAATGGGTTTATAGCTAAATTTGAATAGTAACACCAACCAAATTTAGATGCACTCAAGCTATTTTTGAACTTACAGATGTATAATTCTAAAATCAAGGAGAAACATCTTGCGAATAGATCAGTGGTCCGACTGGTCGATCTCCAACGCATTCCTAGTCGATCACCAAACATTTCTGTAAAAAACCCAACAATTTATTTGTTTCTCACTGATGGCGGTAGGTGCACTTGATTCAGCAGCCCTAGCGCCGGGAAGGCAAAGTGTTCCCATTTTGAACCATTTCATGTGTCTGAAGGTAGAACTCTGCCTACCGGGCAGGCCCAGAGAGCAAATCAAGTGCACCTATAGGTCTACCGCTGGCCAATCAGATAACTCAGATCACCGTGTCTGCACAGTTTCCACGAGCCATAGACTAAAAAGAAGCCTCAAACGCACAGCAAAGTTGATACTGTGAGATTTCAAAACTTTTTTAAAACCATGACTAGAGAGACTCAACGAATACAGCAAAGAGCTGCTGTTTTTGAGTAAGTTCTTGTTTAAGTTGTTATTCAACATTGTCAACACTTATAAGCCATAAAATGTGTGTTCTCCCTCCTTCCACTCACGCTACAACCAGCGCTGCAATGAATGAGTATAGTAAAGTGTTCCGATAAGCTTGCGTTGTTATTATTAGTGGCTTGTCTTTTTTTTATATCGAGGAATATTTAATCTTTCTCTGGTCATAGGAGTAACAACATGAATTGGTGCATGAGGCAGAAATAATGCAGTGTGACTTGAGTTTCGCCATCAGCTGGAAGACCGTGTCCCCTTTTCTCAGCGGAGGGGCGGTGAGTCGGGTGAGAGGCAGCCTCACCTCAGCTCACTCCCTCCCCTCAGACTGACCATCAGATGCAGGCCATCAGTCCCAAAAAAAAAAAAAGGCTAATTATTATGCTCACTCAGCTGTGCCTCACAAGTAATACAACAAGTTATCTATTACCAGTGTTTAAATATAATTTCAAAATGGTCTGGGAAGAACATTGGTAGTGCAATTGAAGCATAGCCAGTATGCAGTGATAATGTATTGGACCTATAGCCTACTGCACTAATATAATTGCTACAGAACTGTTTTTAATTGGTTAATGTTGCATAGGCTTAAATTGTTTTAAGTCATGTTTTTAAAAAAATCTGAGTGGTGATCTGCTTGCATTTTGACTCAGTGATCTTGACTCAGAAAAGGTTTGTGACCACTGGAGTAGATGATAAGTGATATTGTTGACTGGGGGGTTTTGCCCCGGCCCTAGAATATGACTGGTAATGTAAAAGATGACTATAATACCTCGGTTATGCCTGTGGTGTGGTTGGCATTTGAAATAACATCAACATAATCTTAAGAGATTAATTAAATGTCTCTTGAGTGAGATTTTTCTCATGTCTGCCCATGTTTCGCCTCTCATACAGAAGAGGAAAGCAGAGTCTGTGTCCCTGGCAACACAAGTGTCCCCGGCAACCCCCGTGCCATCCTTGCCAGGTTCAGCTGAAGCCTCCCAGGTGTCAGTTTACCCTGCTGTGAGGGACACCAACACCTTCAACCTCAAATCCAACGCCCACGATGACCATGAGCAGCTTACCTCGCTCACCACAGTAAACCAACATTTGATAACCTTGCCCTTCTGTAATGATCAATCTCTAGCCTCCCACTATGACTGTGTCTGTGTTTTGATTTCTTATCTTCTCCCCTTTTCAAATCATCCCAGAATGGTACTGCCCGTCGCCCCATGCCCAATCAGCCAGGCAGGAAGAGGAAGCAGCCCCCCAACTGCGGGGGAACCGATGAGGTATGGAACACTCATTAGTTGCTCTTGTTTCTACTGTTGACCATAATCTCTTCTTCCATCATTCACATTTATAGAGTGACACACTTTAGCATTATACTGGCATCAACAATTAATTCTTATGTTTTTGGAAATTGCATCAGCATCCTTTTAGTTTAAATGCATCAAAAAGAAAACTGATTTTAACACAGGATAAAGCACAATAATATCCAGCTAGGGCCCTTACTACATTAGACTAGTCTGAGCCGGGATACTAGACTAGTGTTGACTAACAGGATCTTACTGTCCTTGACCTATAGGTCTACCTTTCATGGTTATATGGTTTCAGTTAGACAGTAATCTGTATCAGAAGCCTGTTAGCATCAGCACAAGCACATTTTCAACAATGTTACTTGCAGCATTGTGATAATGTGAGGAGGCAAAATTGCATTTTACATAATTATCTGTGTGAACTCAGTAATTATCAACTACTATGAATTATTGCCTTCCCCTTTCTGTATAATGTTAAGATATCCATCCCAAATTAACAAGGAAAGAAAGAACAGGTCAATATAATATATGAAGAAATCTCCCTGTTGACCTTTAATCCCTTAATCGTCCCTCATTGGTATAATTAGTGTAAACGATAATCAATTCCATCCCTCTTAAATCAGTGTCCAAAAGCCCTCTAATCCGCTTGTTTTTTTGTTAGATAATTAAGGTTTTCCAGTATAACAACAGCCCTCGATGTGCCAGTGTCTATCTGCCGACAGGAGAGGTCCGTCTCATTTCTTTCTCATTGCCCTTGTCTCTTTGTTTATGGAATTATTTTAAAGGTTATGGCCTTCGATCAGACCTTTTATTATTTAATATGAGAGCTATTTCTCAGTGTATGGTTTAGTTTTTCTGATTAAACATAGGCAGTTTTTACAGTTGTTTCATTTTAATTTATTGGCTTTTATTTGGACAAGGTTCTAAGACAATGCATCAGATATGGAATACTATTGTTCTCTTCCATTTTGAATCAGGACTCGCAGGACAGCTCCGATGGCATCCCCTCTGCCCCTCGCATGACTGGCAGTCTGGTGTCGGACCGTAGCCATGACGACATTGTCACGCGTATGAAGAACATTGACTGCATTGAACTGGGCCGCCACAGGCTGAAGCCCTGGTACTTCTCCCCCTACCCACAGGAACTGACCACATTGCCTATTCTCTACCTCTGCGAGTTCTGCCTCAAGTACCTCAAGAGCCTCAAGTGTCTGCAGAGGCATCTGGTGAGACGCTACATAAGAATATCTCAATGGAATGAATGTGTGTAACACCAGTACAAGAGACTGTGGAGAGGGTTGCTGTACAGTCATGGTATTGTTTGAGCTACAGAAGACCAGGGGTCAACCGACCAGCTAGGCTGAGCTAAGGGATATAGCTACACTGAGTCTACAAAACATTAACACCTGTTCTTTCCTTGACATAGACCGACCAGGTGAATCCAGGTGAAAGCTATTATCCCTTATTGATGTCACTTGTTAAATAATAATAATATAATATGCCATTTAGCAGACGCTTTTATCCAAAGCGACTTGCAGTCATGTGTGCATACATTTTTACGTATGGGTGGTCCCGGGGATCGAACCCACTACCCTGGCGTTACAAGCGCCATGCTCTACCAATTGAGCTACAGAGGACCACTTCAATCAGTGTAGATGAATGGGAGGAGACGGGTTAAAGAAGGATTTTTAAGCCTTGAGACATGGATTGTGTATGTGTGCCCTTGAGGGTTAATGGGCAAGACAAAAAATGTAAGTGCCTTTAAATGAGGTATGGTAGTAGGAGCCAGGCGCACCGGTTTGTGTCAAGAACTGCAACACTGCTGGGTTTTTCACGCTCAACAGTTTCCCGTGTGTATTGAATTGAGGCTGTTCTGAGGGAAAAGGGGGGCAACTCAATATTAGGAAAGTGTTGTTAATGTTTGGTATACTCAGTGTATATGTCCACTAGGGGCTTGGATACAGAGCCACCTTGTCTATGCATGTGATCCTATATTATTCTCCTGCTCTCATCCAGACCAAGTGTAATCTTCGCCATCCCCCTGGCAATGAGATCTACCGCAAGGGCACCATCTCCTTTTTTGAAATAGATGGCAGAAAAAACAAAGTGAGTAAAGTCCATGATCCTCCCAGCTGTTATTCTAATGAGTTTCATTGAGATTCTCGCTTCACAACTCTTGTTTCTCCCATGTTTGCCAGACATACTCTCAGAACCTGTGTTTACTGGCCAAGTGTTTCCTGGACCACAAGACCCTGTACTATGACACAGACCCCTTCCTCTTCTACATCATGACAGAGTACGACGCCAAGGGCTTCCACATAGTGGGCTACTTCTCCAAGGTACACTGAACTCCCCTTATATCCTGGTATTAGCAGATAAACATCTGTTGCTCACAAATATCAGCAATAATACTATGTAATACTTGCCATCATAACCAACTCCTTAGACATGTTGAAAATACATATGCTTTTTGCAGCTGACTTACTCTTCCTTTCTGTACGCAGGAGAAGGAGTCGACGGAAGATTACAATGTGGCTTGTATCCTCACCTTACCTCCCTACCAGCGGAGAGGCTACGGCAAATTGCTAATTGAGTTCAGTAAGTGACATAACAGACTTTAAAAACATTTAAATATTGGATCTTGGTTTAAATCTGCACAACCATTGTACTTCTACCTGTGTCAAAATGATCTGTGGGAGTGTGTTGAAATGTGGCCATTCGGTATGCGGTAACTAAAGGTCTTGTTTCTGTTGGTTATCAGGTTATGAGCTGTCTAAGGTAGAGGGGAAGACGGGCACACCAGAGAAGCCTTTGTCTGACCTGGGGCTGCTCTCCTACCGCTCCTACTGGTCCCAGACCATCCTGGAGATCCTCATGGACCTCAAGCCTGACAATGGGGAGAGGCCTCAGATCACAATCAAGTACGACTGTCCTGTTATTCTCTCAGCTTGTTCTCTTTTATAGCTCAAGTTGCAGTGATTTCTGTAACCTAATATCACGTGGTCTTGTGTATTTCCAGTGAGATCAGCGAGATCACCAGTGTGAAGAAAGAGGATGTCATATCTACACTTCAGTACCTAAACCTAATTAACTACTATAAGGTGAGAGATACCAGAGTGCAGGGGACAGCACTTCAGCACTGTAATTTTAGCTGTTAAGGGGCAATCTTGATCAGCATATTTGAACCTCTTCTCTCCCTGTGGTTTCTCAGGGCCAATATATTCTGACTCTTTCGGAGGACATAGTGGAGGGGCATGAGAGAGCAATGCAGAAGCGTCACCTGCCCATCGACCCCAAATGCCTTCACTTCACCCCCAAGGACTGGAGCAAGAGGGGCAAGTGGTAGAACCCTGTCTGGTTCTCCTGGCCCCGCTCTCCCTCTCTTACCGCATACTTTCCTGAAGCTCTCGGGAAGGAGAGCACCACAGGTCTCCTCAGAGAGGGAGCTTCATTCAATTTCATCTGACCCTTTTTGTCAAAGATGTAAAAATGAACAACTGTTTATATTCAGCATCCTTTTTTACAATTATGCCCAATCTCCTATTACCCATGTTTCATCTCACTGTTCTGTCTTTGACACAAGTAGATCCATTTGCTTAGTCTCAATAGTAGGAATGGTCATAATTTCGGATAGAGGACGCCTACCCTCTGTTTTATCACCCTCCTGGCACACTCTGTCTTCCACACTCTTGGACTAGTTGGTAGTATGTGCTCATGTTAGTGAACATCACTCTGTTATTGTTTTGGCTGTAATCCTGGATTTTGACTACACATGTCCACAGTTTCATTGATCCAACACACAATGAGAATTACAGATCTAACTGTGCTTGTAATTGTATATACACTATTGCTGTTTTATAAATGATTTTTAAAGTGGTGTTGCATTTCTGTATGTCAAATGTAATGTGGGGATGCTCAGTACAGAAAATAAGCCATGTCGAACTGTTACAAGAATGTAAATGTGGATACCTGTACAGTTCTGTCCTTAAAAAAAAAAAAACTTGAATGTAAATTAACATGTTTGGCACAATATGTGTCATTTAATTTAATGACTATTTACTGTACATTTGTGTGTATAGTTAGGGATTTGTAACAAGTGATTCATACTTTGTTTTTCTGTTGTCGCTAATATTTAGTTATTTCCCTTCATATTTAAGTGCAAATTCAACATTGATTTGTTTTCTCTTTTGTATTATATGAACAGTGCATGGGTTTGTAAGTGGTTTAGAGATAGGGGAATCAGTGATTTTTGGCAACACTGAAAAAGGCTATAAATCTAACAAACAGATTATTGTTATAATAGCCTAAAGAGCGATGGATTTACACATATCTAATAAACCAGGACACTTTTACTGGGTTTCATGACTTTATGAGTTTTCAAAGGATAAAATCTGAGTTGTCATCACTGATCTGGAGAAAGAAATAAGGTTGTTTTCTTTAAGTTTGACACTTATTTCCCTATTCGTGGTCATTCCCCTGAATGTCCTCCTGTGTTGCCTGAAAAGGACGTCAACACAACTGTTTAGGAGCTGAATCAGAAGTCTTATTCCTTGACTGTTTACACATTTCCAGGCAGTTATACAGGCAGCCCAATTCTGATATTTTGCCAAATTAGTTTCAAAAGAGCTGATCTGATTGGTCAAGAGGTCAATTTACTGGCCAAAAGATCAGAATTGGGCTGCCTGTGTAAACGCAGCCGTAGGCAGCAGACATCAATTTATATGTAAGTAAAATGTAGCTATGTTGTACTCTGCTCCAGAAGTTTGTCTACAGAGAGAAATGCTCTCACCTCAAAGAAGGCATCGATGAGGCGCTCCAGAACACAGCCCTGGGAGCGGAACGTCTGCTGGTTCTGATCTATGGCTGCCAGCAGTCTGAGGTAGCTGGTGATCAGCTCTATCTCCCTATGGACCAGTCATGTTGGGGCTCTTGTTAGATTGCGACTACAGCACAGACTACAGTAAAATGGCTTGGCAAAACAGGCTTTTCTGTTAGCATTGTGAACCAAGTTGACAGCTGGCTTTTCTCCTGTTTAGTGTTTGACATAGTTTCTTACCTCTTTCCATACTTATTTTCACTATAGCTCAATTTGAGGGCCTCTTCATAGAACTCCTCATCGGTCTGTGGTTCAATGGGCTGGGGCTCTACAGACAGGTAAAGAGAAGAGGAGACCGGTTCAGTCGTCTTTCTGTTGCCTATTGTTTGTATTTTGCCTCACCCACAAGTACATGTGGTAGCCTTTTGAAAAATGTAGGGCCGACCAACCAACCTAACTTCTTCATTGACTGCATCTCGCTCTCATATACCTCTTGGAACTAAAGTAGAAAAGAATGCAGTGTTATGTTCAGCAAAATCTACTGCAGTATCTGTCTTTCTTGCCTTATTGTTTGTCATGGTCGGAATACCTTTTGGATCTTTGACGCCATCCGTCTCTTGATTGTCATCTGGAAGTTGTCGACAAGGACAGCAATGAATAGACTATGCAGAGAAAATCACAATGTACAATCAACAGGGTGTTTGCTCTTGGAAGAACTTAGTAGGAGTATCATACATGTACTGTATTGTCTTTGTTGCAACATTTTCAAGCCTACTCACTTGAGGAAAGTGAAGTATTCCACCACAATGTACAGGACAAGAAAGATGATAATATGAGGTGCACCTGTCATTCATAAAAAGTTACAAGTCATGACCACAAATAGTTACATCATGTGATGATTGGTGACTGACCATGCATGACACACAGACTGTAGTGTTCCCTCCCTCACCGTTGTCTCGGCTGGTAGAGTAAATGAAAGCCCAGTCATCCAGCGTGAGCAGCTGGAACAGAGTGAAAATTGTCCGAAACATGGTGCCAAAGCGATGCGGGTCAGACTCGTTAAACATCTCTCGGAAAATGACAGCAAACATGAAGAGGAATGTGAACATGAGGATGATGATGGCACCCATGGACTGGAGAGACTGGAGACAGGTGGACACAATGGACTGGAGATTTTGGAGGAAGCTGTCAAGGAAAGAATTACATGTTACTGAACCATGATGAAAGATATTAGATAGGGATGTATTCATATAGTTTATGTACTTGGGGTGTCAGAGTTCATCCACTGAAGTGCTATCAAGGGAAGTCAAACAGAGGGGTGGTCGGTCTGAATAATGAGTTCATGCTGAAAAACACTTGAGGCGTCCTACCGGATGGTACGCAAGACCCGGAACGCTCGGATGGCCCGGACCCCTTTGAAGAGCTTGAGGATGCGGAAGATTGTGGATGCCTGGCCTCCACTGAAGTTCCCTGCAGACTCAATGAGTGGCAGCAGGAAGTCAATGAGGCTCATCGTAATTATGAAAAAGTCTGAGACAGGCAGAGAACAGAGGGAGAAAATAAAAATGAGATGAAACAGTGGGAGACTCGTTGTTGTAAAACATTGGAGAGGGTTTTTTGCGACTGCCCCCAAGCCAATGTAAACAGCTACCTACCCAGGTCATTCCAGGGATTTTTGAAGTAGAGTCGACCCCAGACAAGCAGTTTCAGCACACATTCCGTTAAATAGATCGCCAGAAAAGCAGAATCGAGAGCTGAGAAGAACCACCCTGGCATTGGGAAACAAAACAGATGTCATTAACACACTTCAACCCATGCATGAGAATAGAGAACTTACTAAAAGTAGATTTTAAAGGGTCACAATGTATTTTCCCTGTTTCTCACACCTCCTCTCACAGTCACACTTTCAAATGTCTGGGCCACCAGGGTCCCTGTGTTGAGCACCACCACAAACAGGATGAACTTGTCAAACATGGGGTCTTCTGTGAAGGCCACAATGATCCTGAACAGCTGATGCATCCAGTCCTGCAGGGCACCCCATGCCCTCAGCCAACCTTTCCTAGAGTTCCGCTGCTCCTTGATCCTCCGCTGCTCATCTGAGAGAGAGAGAGAGAGAGAGAGAGAGAGAGAGAGAGAGAGAGAGAGAGAGAGAGAGAGAGAGAGAGAGAGAGACACCACAGGAGGTTGGTGGCACCTTAATTGGGGAGGACTGCCTCGTGGTAATGACTGGAGCGGAATTAGTAGAATGGTTTCAAACACATCAAACATATGGAAACCACATGTTTGACTCTGTTCCATTTATTCCATTGCAGCCATTACAATGAGTATGTCCTCCTATAGCTCCTCCCACCAGCCTCCTCTGGCACACACATAATTAAAGTGGACATTGTGAGTTGTAACTTTTCCGGGACAGTTTGCCCCTATGACGATAGTCGTCAGTATACTGTACTTCACATACCTTTTTGGATGAGTCTCTTCAACATTTCACCATCTAAGGCCTCACATGTTGAGAACACTCGCTTCTTGTGTGGCTGCTTCCCGCCTATGGATGACTTGTGGTGGCTGGTTGAGCCTGCATAATAGATCATGAATGATGATGCTCATAGACATACAAACACACAGAGGTACAGAGAGGTTTGATGACAGTGTGGATTATAAATATTGGATTCTGAAGTCATTCTTCAGAATGGGTGATATGATTTATTAGAATCCCCATTAGCCGACGGGAATGGCGACAGCTAGTCTTACTGGGGTCTGACACATAACGAAAAATACATTATGTGGAGTATGGGTATGGGGAGTCTTGCCCTTTCCAGCCACTGTCTGCCTGTATGATGGTCGATGTTCCATCTTGTACTCCAGGCTAAACACACACACACACCGCAGAGAAGAGTACCAGAAAAGTATAATGAAAACATGTAACATCAAACGTGTAATCTCTTATTGTAACAACCTGTAAAGCTACTGACCACCAAAATGGTCATAGTGGAGAACCTTGAGCACTTTCTGATGGCAGCACAATGATATATTGTATTGTTAGACTTAGAGGAACTTTACTTTTCCAAGGGAACATTACTTCATGCCATCACTACTTTATCTTCACAACAATGACCAGTGTCATTAGCTACAAACACGTCTAATTAAGGCATCTGTCAAATATTCATCAATACAAACAAGTAGCTAAGCATTTACCGTATTGTCTCTGGAAAAATAAAACCTTCTGCATAGAGGAATGGTACAGAATGCCACTGGAATCCATCCGTGCGTCATAAGGACTTCTTTATTCTCGATGCTTCCTTGACCATTCTATTCCATTAATTATATTCTACTCTACTGTGCTATTATGTCTCGTTTTTTTCTGTCTGCATTGTTGGGAAGGGCCCGTAAGTAAGCATTTCACTGTTACTCTACACCTGTTGTTTACGAAGCATGTGACAAATACAATTTGATTTGATTTGAAGAAGAGGGAGCGTTCACCTTTCTGTGTGTGTCAAGCAAACGGCAGCAATTCTTCTTTGTACCACAAGGGCGCGGGATGATACAAGTGTAGTTTACAACAATTGTTTTCAGTTGATGTGAGAGGATCTCTTGCGTCCAAAATGGACTCTTCCTTGGCTTGTTATAACAAACCATTTCAATTTGAACCATTTCAATTTATTTTGGAATAGTGGTAAAAAACAGGGCATACTTATATTTTGTCAGATTTCCAACACATTTTGAAATAGTAATATGGTGACATTTTGAAATGTATCATATCAGATTTTATTGGTCACATACACGTTTAGCAGATGTTAGTGCGGGTGTAGCGAAATGCTTGTGTTTCTACCTCCAACAATACACATAATACACACAATCTAAAAGTAAAAGAATGGAATTAAGAAATATATAAATATTAGGACGAGCAATGTCGGAGAGCCATAGACTAAAATACAGTAGAATAGAATACAGTATATACTTATGATAGGTTGTCATTGTAAATAAGAACGTTCTTAATTTACTTACCTGTATAAATAAAGGTGACATGATTTTTATTTATTTATTGGCTATTCACTACGTTTTATGAAAACAACAACACGTGCGTAATTTCGTAAATAGGCTATAGGCAAAATTGTTATTCTGGATTTTTGTTTTATCCCTAAGAAGTCAAAAACAACATCCTGTCTGTGGAATTTAAGACAGACTTCTGGCAGTCGTGGAGTACCCCCAACAGTATACATTTTTGTTGTAGCCCTGGACACCTAATTCAACTTCTCAATTTATCATCAAGCCGTCAATGAGTTGAATCAGGTGAGTTTGTCCGGGGCAACAACCCAAATGTGTGCTGTTGGGGATACTCGAGGACAGACCTACTGCATGCACCCTTCCCCTGAAGTTGGACCTAATGACCACTGTCAAGGTCGATGCGTAAAGTTGGAAAAATTGATTGTCGGTAGGAACTATTCTACATCAAATGGGGTCATGGAATAGTCCATGTTTTTTAATAGTTTATATACTCTAAATAAAGAGCATACTTTTAGAATTGGTGTTGGAGAAATTATACATGGCATGTATGGAAAGTAGATGTTGCAGAAAATGGATCTAACCTAACAAAAAGTCAAAACACCATTACATATTTTCTATAATAAATACACAATTGCAGAGTAGATTTATACTCCCTTTATTATTTTAGGAAGAAGTTGGCATGATAATATTGTTTCAACGAAAAATATGACACATTAATTTGGTCAGCGGTAATTAGAAGCAATGCGTGATTGCTTTTCTGTCATTACGCACATCATCACAGTCAAAAGCAACATGATTAATACAAATGTGGGAAGATACATAAACAAACAAATACATGATTAAATAAACAAATAAATAAATATCAAATAAATAATTGATTAGATAGATAAATATAACTTTGTAGAAAACAAAACTAATTTACACAAAACTATAGCCTACTATTCAGGAGAAACATTTCTGATTTCACAATTGTTGACAAGAACTCTGTCCAAACATGGAATTCAGTCATAATGCCGAAGCAAACAGTCTGAGGTCATTAAATAGTTTGAGACAAAACGATGACCTGTCTGCTCTCCGTTGGGTGATATTTGTTTATGTGTCCGGTGAGGCCAGGGGAGGAGAAGAAATTATCACCACAAAATCGACACGGAATCACCTCTCCTGTCACCTTTGTGATGCACTCAGTCCCTGCGTATTTGGCGGAGGGCTCGGGTGTTTCTAGGCCGGACTTGAGCGGGCTGATGTGTTGTTGGTCGGAGACTTTGGCCGAAGGAGACTGATTCTGGGGATGACTAGCTGCTTTCCTATTGTGCAAGGCCAAGTGTTTCCTCAGGTACGCTTGTTTTCTGAATTTCTTTGAGCACTGTGGGCAGCTGAACATAATTTCTTCATCAGAGCCCGAGTCTGAGGGTAGCGGGGAGGGTGGGAGCGCCTCTCTGGCTGTTGGTGTGTCAGGTCGGCTCTCCTCTCTCTGTGACAAGACTCTCTCCACTTGAAAACCCTTTGGCTTGTGCCAACGTCTGTGGGAGGCCAGGTTAGCAGGACAACTAAAAACTTTGTCACACTCGTCGCAGCGATATTCGACTCGGACAATGCGAGAGCACTTGTGGAAGGCCAAAGTGAGAGGGTCTGCATACCGCTCCTTGCAAAGCTGACAGATGAATTCTCCAAGCGGACTGCTGGTGTTGGAGCGCTGCTTCACCTCATCCTCTGCCTCCTCTGTAATGCGCAATCCGAGGACGGGAGATGTGGTTACCTCATCCCGGACGCTGGACTTCTTCTCTTGGTTTTGGGAGCTTGAGGACTTGCGCTTTTTATAATTAGTATGGGGAGATTTCGCGTTGGAGGAGGCAGGCCGCTTCATTGCTGCAGATTTAGCATTCCCGCACATGGTGTCCAGTCTGGTGGTCATCTCCGGAAGAGACGGCGACACTGGGGAACCATCAATGGTGAAGCTTCCCAAATTTGCCTCGGGAAAGGTATCTGATGGAGCAGGAGAAAGAAAGCTTAACATTTGATGAGCGGCGTCCACGGGTGTGTATTGATATCCCTCGCTGTCAGGCCGGGTCGGGCTCAGTGAAGGCGCACGGTGAGACTCTGGCATTCCACCGAAAATACCCGGGCTGAGAACTCTGATAAAGTTGTGGCACACCGAGGGCAGTGCATGAGCCGGGGTATTCTCGACCAGCGGAGAACAGTTGGCGTCCAGCGCCAAGTCCTCCTCGCGTATCCTGTATGAAACAGGACCAGCCTTTTTAGAACGTTTTATAAGGAAACCCTTTGGCATGGTGACTGTCAGGAAACACACACGACGCGTTATAATCAACCTCAATAAGTTGTTGCTGTTAAAGTCGAGGCCAGGAAATGGAAAGAGGCGTGCGTAATCGTAATGCGTCCTATTCGCTCTGCGGTACCTGTCCACACTGGCCCTCTGTCGTTTGTCTCGGTCTTTATAAAGGCCCCGAGCGGTCATTGTGCGTCAGTTAGGACGCAGATGGCAGCAGTCCAGCCGTCAATAGAAAGGCCCGGCAACATGATCCACCGGGAGTCTTTGAGGAGCACAGCGGCAGATGTCAGCCTCCCCATTGCCGAGTCCACCCCCCCTGCCCCCAGACCACTTGCCCCGTCCTTGACGATCCCTAGCCATTATGCAGATTACACAGAGCCACACCACACTTATCCAGCCTTTATCCTCCCATGTCCTCTGAGACTCTATTCAACACACACGTGCCGCAGCCGTCCATCCATTCATCAAAACGCACGTTTCAAAAGGAGGGGGATGGGGGTGAGTCAGGCTTGTGCCAGTTTGGGGGTAAAGAGGCAAAGCTCTGCTCAAATTCACCTTAAACATAGGCGTTCAGGGGCATTCAACCCTTTGAACAATTTAATTTAATTGAATGTGATTTCAACATCAAGAGAAGAAAAAGCACAAAAAAAGTAACTCCGTATGTGGAACTCCATTTTACGTTTTGAAAATTCAGTCCCTGGTGTGAAGGGGATCCTAATTATTTTATCATCAACGTTGAAAACAATTCTGCTCCCTAGTTGTGGCAAACATTGAATACCGCCAACGTCAAACGTCTCAACTCAACAATAGAAACAGTCTGTCATGTCATTGTCAGCGAAATTAACAATTTTCATCACACGTCCACAATCTGGCGCAAAAATACATTACATATACAGACCCAACCCCCAACCTTCCAAAATACAGATTATTAGCAGCAGGGCTATCTGAATCAGGGCTGTCTTGTAAAGGCCAACAAAAACGTTTGAAATCGATAAACGGTAACGGTCACAGACCAAACATCTTCCATAGCCTAACTGTAAAGCCATGAAACATGTGACAGGTTTACCTATAAACTAAATGTCAGTGTTTAAAACGTAAACATAAGGCATTTAGATTTGCCAATTAATATGCTCATCTTAAACACAGGCGTTTAGAATGCAAGATTAAACATGATAGTCAGCTTTTCCAGTCACTTTCCAACCAGGAGAACACCTACAGTACCAGTAAAAAGTTTGGACACACCTACTCATTCAAGGGTTTTTCTTTATTTTTACTATTTTCTACATTGTAGAATAATAGTGAAGACATCAAAACTATGAAATAACATATGGAATCATGTAGTAACCCAAAAATATATTTTCTATTTTAGATTCTTCAAAGTAGCCACCCTTTGCCTTGCTGACAGCTTTGCACACTTTTGGAATTCTCTCAACCAGCTTCATGAGGTAGTCACCTGGAATGCATTGCAATTAACAGGTGTGCCTTGTTAAAAGTTAATTTGTGGAATTTATTTCCTTCTTAATGTGTTTGAGCCAATCAGTTGTGTTGTGACAAGGTAGGGGTAGTATACAGAAGATAGCCCTATTTTGTAAAAGACCAAGTCCATATTATGGCAAGAACAGCTCAAATAAGCAAAGAGAAACGACAGTCCATCATTACTTTAAGCCATGAAGGTCAGTCAATCTGGCCTTCATGGTCGAAATGCTGCAAAGAAACCACTACTAAAGGACACCAATAATAATAAGAGACCTGCTTGGGCCAAGAAACACAAGCAACAGATTGAGATTTTTGGTTCCAAACGCTGTGTCTTTGTGAGACGCAGAGTAGGTGAATGGATGATCTCCACATGTGTGGTTCCCACCGTGAAGCATGGAGGAGGAGGTGTGATGGTGTGGTGGTGCTTTGCTGGTGACACTGTCTGTGATTTATTTAGAATTCAAGGCACACTTAACCAGCATGGCTACCACAGCATTCTGCAGCGATACGTCATCCCATCTGGTTTGCGCTTAGTGGGACTATCATTTGTTTTTCAACAGGACAATGACCCAAAACACACCTCCATGCTGTGTAAGGGCTATTTGACCAAGGAGAGTGATGGAGTGCTGCATCAGATGACCTGGCCTCCACAATCACCTGACCTCAACCCAATTGAGATGGTTTGAGATGAGTTGGATCGCAGAGTAAAGGAAAAGCAGCCAACAAGTGCTCAGCATATGTGGGAACTCCTTCAAGACTGTTGGAAAAGCATTCCTCGTGAAGCTGGTTGAGAGAATGCCAAGAGTGTGCAAAGGCAAAGGGTGGATTCTTTGAAGAATCTAAAATCTAAAATATATTTGGATTTGTTTAACACTTTTTTGGTTACTACATGATTCCATATGTGTTATTTCATAGTTTTGATGTCATCACTATTATTCTACAATGTAGAAAATTGTAAAAATAAAGAAAAACCCTTGAATGAGTAGGTGTGTCCAAACTTTTTACTGGTAGTGTATATCTCCTAAGTGTTCAGATTTTATACACTAGTGTTTACTTTCCCATCGTCCTGTTTAGAGTGCATTGTCATTAGAAATGTATGTGACTTTCCATGCCTTTTATTCAGATAAGTGTTAGGAATTTGTCACCTTACCTACACTGAACAAAAATATAAACGCAACATGTAAAGTGTTGGTCCCATGTTTAATGAGCTGAAATAAAAGATCCCAGAAATGTTCCATACACACAAAATTCTTATTTCTCTCAAATGTTGTGCACACATTTGTTTACTTCCCTGTTAGTGCTCATTTCTCCTTTGCCAAGATTATCCATCCACCTGACAGGTGTGGCATATCAAGAAGATGATAAAACAGCATGATCATTATGTAACAGTGTTGCTTCCGTCCCTCTCCTCACCCCTACCTGGGCTTGAACCAGGGACCCTCTGCACACATCGACAACAGTCACCCTCGAAGCACCGTTACCCGTCGCTCCCCAAAAGCTTCTTCAAGGTCTCAGAGCGAGTGACGTCACCAATTGAAACGCTACTAGTGCGCACCGCTAACTAGCTAGCCATTTCACACCGGTTACAATTACACAGGTGCACCTTGTACTGGGGACAATAAAAGGCCACTCTAAAATTTGCAGTTTTGACAGACAACACAATGCCACAGATGTCTCAAGTTTTGAGGGAGCATACAATTGGCATGATGACTGCAGGAATGACCACCAGATCTGTTGCCAGATAATTTAATGTTCATTTCTCTACCATAAGCCTCCTCCAACATAATTTAAGAGAATTTGGCAGTAAGAGAATTTGGCAGTACGTCCAACCGGCTTCACAACCACAGACCACGTGTATGGCGTCGTGTGGGCGAGCGGTTTGCTGATGTCAACATTGTGAGCAGAGTGCCCCATGGTAGCGGTGGGGTTATGGTATGGGCAGGCATAAGCTACGGACAACAAACACAATTGCATTTTATTGATGGAAATTTGAATGCACAGAGATACCGTGACGAGATCCTGAGGCCCATTGTCGTGCCATTTATCTGCTGCCATCACCTCATGTTTCAGCATGATAATGCACGGCCCCATGTCGCAAGGATCTGTACACAATTCCTGGAAGCTGAAAATGTACAAGTTCTTCCATGGCCTGCATACTCACCAGATATGTCACCATTGAGCATGTTTGGGATGCTCTGGATCGACGTGTACGACAGTGTGTTCCAGTTCCCGTCAATATCCAGCAACTTCGCACAGCCATTGAAGAGGAGTGGGACAACATTCCACAGGCCACAATCAACAGCCTGATCAACTCTATGCGCAGAAGAAGTGTCACACTGCATGAGGCAAATGGCGGTCAAACGGCGAAGTCGGCTCAAAACAAAAGTGATGTAATTAAGCATTCTGTTTTTACATGCAAAAGTGATTGCTTTTGATAAAAACTCTTTATTTGCCTTCCCAATGAAAACTAGTTTGAAAATTCAGACATATATTTTATGGAAAAGAGATGTTGTATGTTTCTGGACAGTGGACCATGCTGCCTTGTTGACAACATGACTGAGCGGCACAGATTACTGTTCGATTTGAGAAGGGCGCTCATCCCTCACCGTCTTTGCCCGTTCACATCACGGGCCATAGACCGGTGCCCCGCGGCTCAATATAATCGAATCTGCCCACTGAAAAAGAAATGGGAGGGGCCTCATTATCATATTTCCCAGCATGCTTTGTTGCAGGTTGATTTTTAGAATATTTTGTTTTAATATCTATGTTTCCTCATGCATATTGATTAATTGATAGGTAGTCTTGTTTATTAAGTCCTTCACCATAGCAGTCACTCTGAGTGCAGGTTGCGAGTGATTTGATATTCAAATTCTTGGATATCCTCCCTCTGGCTGGATTCTGATAGGACTTACTAATCACTTCACAAACTTGCAGGTCTGATGTAGCCTATGAACCAGGATTTTCAGACAATGTTGAGGATAACTAGGCCATAACTAAATGTCTAATATGTGGTCATAAAGGATTTACTTCTAATTGCAACACATTCACTTAAGCAGTCACTTTGGTGAAAGCTCCAGCAATAATGCAACAACCATGTATCTGTCACTAACAAACACAGTCATGGGTGGGTATCTCTAACATTCACTCGAAAGGAATGCTGGGAAATAAGCAAATACTGCATTACACCCTACAGTGTTAAAACAACACCCCCAGTGTTTAGCGTTTAAAACCTAAACCCTTTGTGCTGAAAAAAATGTGTTCATGTGTTTAAAAAGTGTTACAGCGAATAAGCATGTTCTGGTGTTTACAATCTAAACACTGTGACAGTGTTTTCATTGAAATTCTAAATGCCTTGACACATTTAAAAAGTGTTACAGAAAAGTGTTAAGTTATGTGTAAACACTTGGTTTTACAATGTAAGGACCTGTATTGTTGGATATAATTTTATTTAATCTAAGCAGTCAGTTGCATTGATTAATGTTTTTTGCCTCTTTTGGGCTTAACCTCAAAATGGTGTGTAGGTTTATGGCATATTGTTGCAATTCTATAAGTTCCTGTATAAAATAGGCCTGTGCATATTGTGTTATTGTGCATTGAAATAAAATACAAATAAATACACATTCTTGTTTTGATAGACATTAGATATTAGGCCTATCAACCTAGACAAAATCATTACCTTTAGCCTGTTGTCTTATACCCTTATTTTTTAACTTGTCAACATTGATTTAAAATAGGCGTCAAATCAAATCAAATCAAATCGCATTTTATTTGTCACATACACGTGTTTAGCAGATGTTATTGCAGGTGTAGCAAAATGCTTGTGCTTCTAGCTCCCACAGTGCATCAGATGATGTTGTTATGAAGAATAAGCATGTCCCACAATAGGAGACACCGATGCTGTCCTCAGCAGCAATCTGGTTTGGTATATGCTCAGGGCGCACACGCACAAACGCAAGGGCGGGCAAACACACACACACACACACACACACACACACACACACACACACACACACACACATCCCCCAGCCGTTGTACGGTGTCTCCCAACCGGTCTGTTGTCTCGGGAGCATTGATTGTTATTGGATTTTTTTTGTTGTCCTTTGGGGATACGAGACAAAAAAAGTTGGAGCGCGAGGAGGATTGCACTATGGAGAGGCGAAGGGCATGTATTTGAATAGGCCTGTGTGTTCGGGGTTGAAGGGGGGACTTTCCCCACATTTTTACTTTCTGCCTTTGTTGGAATTGGACGTTTGAAGCATGTGCCTTTGGAGGCACAAGCCACGCGCCCGCCCTGACCTCTGTGACACCCTATTTGCATAAAGCTGGAGAATTGAATTCGGTCCTATTCTTTGACGTGACCTGCCTGACTCAGACACACAGTTCAGCGGTGGCATAATTAAACGGAATCACAAATGTGGCGCTTTTAAACTAACGGAATACCTATATCTACTGAGGCTTATAAAGAAAAACACGTTTTAAAAAGGCGCCACGCGCAATATAGACTGGTCAACCAGTTCAAACTAATGTCATTAACCTCAAAATCTAATTTGCAGATGTTATCGCAGGTGCAGCGAAATGCTTATGTTTCTAGCTCCAACTGTGCAGTAATATCTAGCAATAAGTTAAATACATCAGAGTACAACTACAATGTTAGCCAACACAATGTTGTTTTGAACATGTAGGCTAATCAAAAAGAGGAATGTTGCATGGGCACTCGGGGTGTTTATGAGCCCTGTCCTACATTTTACATTTGAATTCAGCCTCAGTAGGTAAGGGTAATTATACATTTAAAAAAAAGCAACTTCGATAATTTAATAAGAGCACAATCACAACCAGGCAATGAAATGTGGCTTTCACAGTTTTAGACATGAGTCACGAGGGGATGAGAGCAGCAGCTTTTGAGAAACATAAAGTATGAAAATAATGAATAACCACACGCTTTCAAACACCTCGGAAATGACCATCCTGGTTAGACCTTGGTCTATAACCTATTAAGCGACCGACTATGACTACAATGATATCATCATCATCACATCACGCACATCATTGATGATTCGTCATAGTCTTAGCAATTGCTTGAAAATGTATTTTGAAGAATACTCAATGCCTGGGACTAGATCAGCCTATGGGCTATACAGAGGCACCGCCACCGTAGGCCTACACTGCCTTTGTTCAGCGCACAGCCTGGGCAGGAGGAATTCGGAATGTGTAATCTTGTTGCTACGGGAAAGGATGCAGGAACGCCAGCGATTGGCCCGTGGCGCTCGTGGGCCATGTGCAGTTCGTGCTGTCTTATTTACATACAGCTGTACAGTTTGCTGAGGACATGAATACACAGCCTTCCAACAACAATAGAAGAAACAAAAATGCAGCTACAGCAGCATGACTCTCCAATCCCTTTTCAACCATTCACAGTCAGATTAAATAGGGTAAAGGCAGGGGGTGTAATCTAAAAACGTAAATCGTGATACATTAGAAGGAGGTAGCAGTGATAATACACATGTGTTCTTGACCCCTCTTGTGGAATTCTTAATCTGAATTCCTTCAAAATAGAAATCTTTATTTTTTAAACATGTTTTTGTGTCAATTTATTACAATAAGGCAACAGGTTGCATTATCATGTCGTCCCCCACGAATGATGCAGCGCCCCTTGGGCCAATTGAGATATTGCATGTGACTAACACATTTCAGTTAATTACTACAGCTCCCCCCTTGGGCCAATCAGTGTAATTTTGTAAATGCCGGATCTCTATGGCAAGACGCATCATTCACACGAGTTTCATCGAAATCGGCCCAGTGCTGTCTGAGATATCGCGTGTGACTAATGTACAAAGGAACCTACTGATGGATTGAGAAAGATCCACAGTCACCTCCCGGATTTAATCGTGGGACAAATAAAATGTAGGCTAGGTGTAGGCCTATTCGACTTTCATGTCATTTTTGCAGGTTAGCGTTTTTTGTCATTAATCTTGTTCTGGAGGCAGCTCTGCAGAATGTTCTCTAGCTGGTACAGCCACAAAGTCTTAACATCTGATTTTAAACCTAACCTTAACGCTAACCTTAATGACACTGCTAACCCTAATGCCTAACTCTAACCTTAAATTAAGACCAAAAAGCGATTTTGGGTTTTCTCGAATTTTTACAATATAGCCAATTTTGACTTTGCAGCTGGCCCATCTAGTGGAAATCGCTCAATTATTTTTCACGTCCTAAAATCATATAGGCCTACATCTCACCTCAACCAACCATATTAAACTTTCAGTTAGGCGGGCCTAGGTGGCGCTGTTGTTTTTTTGGTAATTTATTAGGATCCCCTTTAGCTGTTGCAAAAGCCGCAGCTACTCTTCCTGGGGTCCACACAGAACATGACACATGACATAATACAGAACAGCTCAAAGGCAGAACTACATACATTTTAAAACGGCCTAAATATCAATACATACACAAAATATCTAGGTCAAATAGGGGAGAGGCGTTGTGCCGTGAGGTGTTGCTTTATCTGTTTTTGTTCATCTGAAGTGCTGATTGGAATGATCGAAAATTACGCTTTGGTTCGTTTAACCCAAATCGTTGCTTGTGTTTGTTATTTATTAGGTTTAACCAAAGGGGAAAAGTAGGTTGAGTGTTGAAAGAAATAGGTCAAACTTGAAACATAGGTTTGTTAATAATCAAATATATGAAACATTGAATCATATATTTGGTTTCAAAAAATGTTATTTATTTTTTAATTGAAAAAAACTAACAAATTTACTTGGAACTAGCTGAAGTATTTATTTTTAGGTTGATCCATGGGTAATTTCTTAGAGTGTAGGGCTACAGCCTACCCTTATTTCAAATAGGGGACATTATTGCGTCCCATAATACGAGAACATCTCAAAACAATGTAAAACAAACAAACAAACAACAACAATTCGTACACATTATATATTCTTGTTATATTTAGAGAACCTTCTGAGAATAATGATGGCTAATAGTGAATTCAGAAAGTTCTCAAAATGAAACTTCACAAATTGACTTTCCTATTTTTTAAAAACAAATATGTGTTTTTCTGTTAATATATTTCAGGACATATGCTACAAACAAGCAAAAAAACCTAATAAACAATCAAAAACTGAATAATTAGGCAGCAGTACACTTAAAGCTGCAGCCTCGGATTCGAAGAAAAATGTAATGGCCGCTCTGCACTTGTTTTGTTAAACAGCAGAAAAATTTAACCCCTCTCAAATTCATAGACATGGCTATGGATGCAAGGATTGATCATGCATGCATTTTTTTTTTTAAATACAGTGTGTGTGTACAATTAGGTACATTGTTTAAAACAAGCTTATATTTTGGGTTCTGATGGGGTAAGACAGTTGAACTAAGCTCATCAAGCATTATACAAGTTATATTATTCTAGAATCAATGGCTATATATCAGAAGCTCTTTCCTGCAGTCAAATGACTAGTGGCCTCATGGGTGGAAAGTTATTCATATTTGTTCATAATTTCATAATTAATAAACATTCTTCTTTTTTTTATACCAGAAATCCGGTGTTTCTATGTTAAACGGTTTTGTTATATTTCAGTCTTCTGTGCTGTATATAAAGTGTAATATCGGGACGCAAACTCAAAATGTAATACATTTCAACTCTATATCTGACATGGTACAGGTGTCCTCTTTTTGTTAAGCCCATAACCGTGGGTGAGGTGTATATTTTTGATTAAAAGTAGATTTGTTTAAGACTACAAAGAAACACTGTGTGACCCTGATTTAGCCCACTGCAGTAAAAGGTTAATTTAAAAGTAAACAAATGGATGTACCAACCACAGACTGTTCCTATTAGGCTGCAGTATTTTATAGGAAATACTTTACTAGATGTTTGGTGGTGTAGGCTACTACATCCCATGGTCACACTTAAAATTACAGTGTTGTTATAATGGTGTAATTATTCCTATAAGTGCAATGTAACAAGTATTGTTTTTACTCCCTGGGATGTGGACATGAAGCTAGAAGCTAGGCTTAGGGTTAGATTCTATCTGGACCTCGGAAGATCTGCGTTATAGCGCAATTTAAATTTAAAGGTAATCCGAACGAGTGATCATTGCCTTTGCATTTAAATGAAGCTATAGCACAGATTGGGGCCTTAGGGTTAGTATTACGGTTAGGGTTGTCATTGAGGCTAGGGTTAGGGTTGAACTGGGATGTGGACAAGAAGCTAGGGTTAGGGGTTGTGGTTAAGGTTAGGGTTAGGGTTAAACCAGGGTTTGGACATAAAGCTAGGGTTAGAGTTCAGGTTGTCGTTGAGGCTAGTGTTACTTGAACCAGGATGTGGACAGGGTTGAGTTGGCGTGTGTACATTAATCTAGGGTTAGGGTTATAATTTCTATAGCAGTTGTCACTGTTGTTACAATATTCTTACGTTATAAATAACAATTAAAACTTACAATACAATACCATTTCTTTAAGACAGATGAAGCAAGCATACACATTTTCTTCAGGAAATGTACCTTTTCTAGTCATGCACTCTTCTCCCACAAACCTACACATTCTTCAGTGACTCATCATGATACCAACTTAACCTCTGCATGATAAATCTTATTTTTCCTTGACTAGAGAGTTAATGTACATGTTTTATCTTGATAAAAGAGCCCTGGTGTTGTTTCTTGAAACCACATTCTGTAGGCCTATGCATCTCTGGTCATGGTCTTAGCACTCTCAGCGAGTTTTATTAAGCACAACAGCTGGTAAATATTTGCTAAGAAGTCATGGTGACCATCTATCTCTATATTCATAATAAATAGCCTGATGTATTTATGTACCTGTTATTATGAGAAGGAAATGAAACATGTAAATTAAGTATAAGAGAATGTATAAGATGTAAGATATAACAAACACACCTTCTTTTCTCTTTTTGTCCCTTCTGAAAATAACTGGTGCAACGTCTGGGCCCTGGTCACAATGGCATAAGGTTGTCGACGCAGCACTTAACCAATAGATGTCGCTGTAGTACTGACTATTGCTGTGAGCTAGTACTGACAATTTACCGGTACACAGGATGTGCGAGATGACAAAGGATGTGGAAACCTTGTGTCACTGTCAACATGTATTCACATGAAATTGGTAACAACAACCATGCCATATTTAGTTCAGTTCCAGATCTCATTTTGTTTGGGCCTATAAGAGAATGTTTATTCAGGAACTTGATTTCTCTGCATAGGATGGAATGTAATTATGTTAGGCCTATATCAATGCCAAAACAACCCCTCTACCTTTTCCGTTTAATAAAACACACTGGCCAGGCAGCTAGACTTGGTAAATATGATAGATGCAGTAGGTTCAAGCATGATCGTCTTGGTTGGATAATGTGACATAGTTAGAATTCCATTCAGTCATTGTTTCTAACAGAGATATCAAGTGAAGCAGTCAGCTTCTTGTTTCATTGGGCCACATTTCATCATTTTCTAACAAAATAGGAAGGGGAAGTAGTGTCTAGAGTAAATGAGCTGGGGATAGGCTGGTCTTTAATCAAATTAACACCACTCATCATACCAATGAATAATAGGAAATATAAAATAATATTTATCTGATCCACAATCAATACTTACAAACTTACAAATGATTGGACCCATATATTGTAACACTTATTTGAAATAGATATTTCATCTACATTATGTTAAATAAAGGAGTTATTGATGAAAAGTATATATTTTACTCATGGAGTTTGCATTGCCATGTGTGAATGGTGTTTTGAACATATTTCAAATGCAACATAATAATAGTGAATGTAAAAAAATAATTAACATCAGGTGTCATTCGATGGTATACACCAATGTCATTCTAAAATGCTTGTCTTGGGTATGCTAAACAATAATCATTGTTCCTTTGTTTTAATCCGTTGAAGACTCACTACCCCCAACACCGTCCTCCTATCCCCACCCCACCCCCACCCCCACCCCCACCCCGCCCCCAGCTCTGTTGTGGGCTTGGCCAGAGCTGGTGACCTCCTAACAAGGCCACATGGTCAGGCGAGGGGGAGATTTTATACAGTAATTAGGTGATGGAGTCGGGCCCCAGCTCCACTGCCACTGTTTAAAGCTGGACTGGTAAGGCTATTATTCAATGAGGGTAAAGAAGCACCTAACTGAGTATAGAAACCATGTACTAAAGCTTACAATATACACATATTTCTGACTTTATTATGCACATATTGCATTGGATATGCCTGTAATGTTATGAGTCATGCAGCATACATTACATGGTGTTTCCAACATGAGGATGCATTCGAGCGTGATGAGAGGAGGAGCATCTGGGATTAGGGGCCCAGTCTTTTATTCTAAAGTGAGGTACACAGTACTGTAGGCTGTGATTCTCCGTACCCCATAGTGACAAAATCCATCTGAAAAAAGAGAGAAAAATGAATGTGCTGGCACAACACAACAAAGACAAATGGAAAGCACCATAATCCTCAGTGATAACTCCTTAATTTGACACAGTAAAAGGCTCACAAAGAACAGCATAATTCTCCTCTCTCTCATAAACATCTCCGGTGTTCAGTCTGTGACTGACGCCTGTGCTTTGGTAGGATGACATAATCAGAGCACGCCATGGCTGGGCTTAGGGAGACAAAGTCATGTCTATGGAAACGCATGCAGGACAAGGTCAGGTAGCAGAGCACCTGCTGGGAGGGAAGGCATGGTGAGGGGATAGGATGGGAGGGGGAGGTGAACAGTGATGGTAGTCCTCTTAATGGTTAGAGTCTAGTAAACAATGTACTCTTATTGTTGGGGAACCATTTCATTGTTTAGTGTGGACCCCATCCCTAAACACACTAGCTCTCCCCTAAACACACACAAACATACACACACATAAACATGCAAACATATGCTCCTTTGCCCCCCAACCCTTCTTCCACCCAAAACACACACATTTGCTTAGAATAGCACATTGTGGCTGACAGGCTAGATGCACTTAGTCATTGGTCGCTTAATCTAGTCGCCCTAATCATCCAACCATTAGTCTAGAAAACGGATTAGACTCAGAGAGAGAGAAAGAGAGAGAGAAGGAGAGCACATCCTGCTTATTGCAGTCTATCGCTGCCTCAGCCTCTCTTTGACAGAGCGAGAGAGAAAGAGAGAGAGAGAGAGAGAGAGAGGGGGAGGAGAGAGATCGGGGATGTGGTGTGTGTGAGGGGAGGAGAAGGAGGGGGTTGGCTTTAGTGTGATGTGAATGGGCGTGAGAGAGAGAGAGAGAGCATGAGGAATTGAGAAAATCAACCTGCCTCTTTTGACTGAACAACAGGATGGAAGAGCTGAGCTCCTAGCCACACTGATCAGAGAGAGTTTTATTTTTGGAGAGGGGAAGAAGGGAGCAGAGGGGAACCGAAGAGGGAGGAGGAGGAGAAAAGGCCTCAGCGTGGGGATAGATAGCAGAAAAATGCTGTCATGGGGAGAGGGGGGAGGGAGCCGACAGAAAGGAACAGAATGAGACCAGGCAGGGTGGAGCGGAGCTGAAATGTGGAGGTAAGTCCTGTCTTTCTCTACTCAGAGCCTTGAGAATGCACACATTCCAAATTCCATATGTCCTGTGTCTGGTGATAATGAATGTGATTGGCTTGATCAAGACAACCTAGATGCCTCGATGTGAGCATACATATGGTCTTATTTCTAGTCGATTCCACCAGAGATTCAGAGCATTCTGCCTTACAGAAGTGAGAGAGCAGAGGATGTGTCAACACAATGAACGAACGCTTTGTCAGGGGTAGGAAAGGATGTCTGAGCGACATTCTGCTATCTTCACGCTCATTCTCCCCCCCCTCTCTTTCTGGTGTTGTGGGCTCATTTAAAAAACGGTGTTATGACATTGACATGAAGCCACTGCAGACCTTGCTGTGTAGGGTGCTCTGGGCTGCAGAACCCAGAGATGTGGGCCAGGTGGAGGAGGGGAGGGAGGGAGCAGAGACAGGGAAAATAAAAGAGAGGGATAGAGAGGATCTATAGTGATACAGAAACAATAAGACAAGATAAATAGGATTAAATATATATATATATATATTATTATTTATTTATTTTTTACAAACAAAGGTCTGCAGCCCCTGCCTGTTTTTGTGTGGTGGATACAGATGATAAAGAGGATTGAGAGGGTACTGCATGTAATGTGCACAGCTAATGATGGAATGGAGAACCAGAGCCGGGATCAGGGTGTTGTTTTCAAGGTGGCAAAGAAAAGGATTGATGCAGGAGATTTTTTTCTTCTCATTCTGGCTGTGAGGGGGGTTGTGTTTTTGAGAGTCGGGGATGCAAGGGACAGTGAGGTCTGTTGGAGAAAGAGAAAAGGGGGAATAAGGAGGGAGATGAAGAGGAGAGGGTTGAGTGACAGCTTACATAAGCCAGTGCACTAAAAGGACGGGCCATTTAATTTATTTTGCGCCACATGAGTCCTCATCATATGTGGTATTCACTGTGGTTGTCAGTAGCAGACAATCTCATTCCATATGATGATGAATGCATCGGGACTTGACATGGTGAAGTCCTAGCTCTCTTTCCCGAAGAGTGCGGCAGGCCGCATGCTTGTCTAAATTTGATGACAGAAGCCCTGTTTATACCTGGTTCTAACATGCGGCCTTTGTCCTTATCTTGTCCACATTCTGATTTTGGCCACATTTTTGGCCAAGTGTAGACAATTAAAAGACTCATTGTGATCTGATTGTGATCAGATCTTATAAGTGTAAAGAGACAAGATCAGGTCAAGATAGGGTCAAGATCAGGACAAGATCAGGATGAAGGACGCATGTTAATGACAGGTATAAACAGGGCTAGTGACTTGGTCACGGTCTTTGTGCGTTCATGGCCAGATTGGTAGAGGGCGTGACGTTATCCATCCGAGACTGTTCATCTGTGTGGTTGGCCAGATGTGCCCGTGGATGTGTGTGTGTGTGTGTGTGTGTGAAAGACCCTCTCCCCTCCAATCATAGACCTACTTTGACAGTGACACGTCTGACAAATGTATCTAAAATACAGAACATAGGCAATGTTAATCTTCTGAAAACAAGCTCTCTGAGAATGAATATATATGTGACAGGGGGTCACTGAGCCCAGATGCAAACAGCAGATTTGTTGGGAGACGATAACACACAACTACTGTGTGGCATTGCACACAAGGCGCATGGGTACAAGAGTCTAGCGATGCTTTGAGGTCACAGTGCCATTGATGGGGACAGATGCCAGTATAACCGAGGGAAACGGACCTTACCATGGTGCTTAAATTGTCATGAAATGCTACTCAAATATTTCAAAATCATTGATCATGAAATAATATCAGAATACTAATGTTGTAATTAGAAATTAGGGTTGCAAAGAGGCATTCAATTTAGGATCAAATGTATTGCTAACTTGAGTATACTTTGATTAGGTTAAGCCAAATGAAAATGGAAATGAAAATGTCAACTCTAAACAGCAATCTCAACCCAACAGTCATTTATTTGTCAGTCAAATTAAGGTTAATGGATATACCCGCCTGTATTTTAGGATAAAGTAGACTACCATGTACTCCAACATTTGGGCCCAAAAAAGGTCTGTTCTCTATTATTTGACAACATAACATGAAAAAGCTTTCCCCTCAGACGTTTCTATACCTACAATAATATAATTATCAGATGTGTGTGTGTCAGTGACAGAAATATTCCTGTTCTAGTTGAAGTGTTGAAGCACTCAGGCGCTCTAAAAAAGCAAACCTTTTCATAGAACATGTTAAAAATGTTGCTCTTTAAATATGCTGTTTTGACCCAAATGATGGGAGCTAGCCATTGGCGTCAGAGCGTGTAGGCGTTTATATTTGTTCATCTAGCGAGGACTCATAGTATCGTCACAGTATGGAGCTATAAAAACCTGTGGGTGTCTGGGACTCTTTTTAAATATGAGAGGCTCTCTGTCAGTCATCAGGGACATGTGTGACACACATTCTTTAGCTGAGTGGGAGGAGAGGAGGAGAGAGAAGAGAGGAGAAGGGAGGAGAAAGGAGGAGAGGTGAGGCAGAGCAGCTAGTCTCTGTGATCGATCAGGCCCACTTGTATTTCCTGCAGAATCAAACTGCTCCACATCACTGTCCATTCCTACACCAGCCCCTGACCACAGAGGACAGATCTATACAACAAAAATGAGTTATATAGTATGAGGCATCTGATCTGATGAATCAAGGCTGTACATACAGAACCACTTCATGTCTTTATTAGATATATTAAACGTAAAGGAGCTGTTACATGTTTGTCCTTTGCTGGTTTAATAAGTGGAGATCCTAAAACATTGAAGCCCTAAATGACTTATATGATGATGGAAATAATAGTGAGAGTAGCAGTTACACATTTGTGCCGCAGGATGCTTGCAGAGCCACAGGGCTAACAGATCCTGCCTGCTTCAGAGGTACTAAAGCTGTCTGTCACCCAGGATTTAAACTCCAGCTCACACCGCTGCCCTCTTTGCATACCAAATTATATTTCCATGTCAAAAGCAACTCCTCTCCATAGGGCCGCTGCAGCAAATAGCCTCTCAACAGTCAACCAACTGTCTTCACATAACACAACGTGGACAGGCGCCTATCTGAAGCAGAAAGACGATGTGAAAAGGCTATTCAATCTATGTTTAGGCCTACTGTGCTCCACGAGAGAGGAAATTTACCATGGTGCTTCCACACTGTGCCGTGACAAACTGATATATTTTTCCTCTCATCTTTACGTAAGGACAAATGACCAATATGGGCGAAAATTACAACCACACCTATAATATGGAAAATACAATAGTTAAATGATTTCAGTGGTGTCTCAATAGAAATAATCAATATGTCCAGTCAATGGCACTTCATCAACATGGATCAATGTTTCCTAAGGTTACGAGGCAGATTATCCTCTCCTCTGGAACATGAGTCAGCAGAACCACTCTGTCTCCCTCAGTTGGAGCCATTTTGCGTGACTAGGCTTAGCCAGACTGTGTCTCTCTAACTCTCCCAGTGAGTAGTGTGTCTGTGTGACTGAGGGAGCCTGGTGGACAGAACAGAGGATGGTAGGATGGCGGATAGCAGTGTAAGCCACTAGGTGGATCCTCTAATCGGCTTGTGCTCTCCTTTGTCACCTGTCCTCTGTGGCCAGGCTCTTAATGGGAGCTCAGCCCTCTCTGGAGTGGAGTCACCCTCAGATTTCTGTCCCTGGGCTCTGGCTGGCCCAGCTCTGCTCTGCCACACAGGGCCTGACTGCACAATGAGCAGCACAAGAGAGGAGAGATATAGGAGAGCGAGAGTGAAGGAGGGAACGAAGGAAGGGAAGGGGAGAGTGGCAGAGATGAGGAATGTTCAGGGAGAAATATGAGGAGAGGCAAGGAGGAGTATTAAAAAGATAGAGGGTGAGAAGTAGAAAATGAGCCAAATAAAGGTACTACATTCTACTATACTACTATCCCACTACACTACTATACTACTATACTACTATACTATTATACTAATATATTATACTACTACACTACTATACTACATACTACTATAATACTACCCTACTACACTACTATACTACTATACTATACCACCACACTACTATACTACTATACTATTATACTACTACACTATTATACTACTACACTACTATACTACATACTACCATACTACTACACTAATATACTACTATACTATTATACTATTATACTCCTATACTACTATACCACCACACTACTATAATACATACTACTATACCACTACACGACTATACTATTATACTACTAAACTACTATACTACTATACCACTATACTACTAATATGCTACTACACTACTACACTACTATACTACTATACTACTACACTACTATACTACATACTACTACACTACTATTATACTACTATGCTACTATGCTACTATACTACTATACTATTATACTACTAAACTACTATAATACTATACCACTATACCACTATACTACTATACTACTACACTACTATACTACTACACTACTACAATAATATACTACTACACTACTACAATACTATACTACATACTACATACTACTACACTACACTACTATTATAATACTATGCTACTATAATACTATACTACTATACTATTATACTATTATACTATTATACTACTACACTACTATACTACTATACTACTATACTACTATACTACTATACTACTACATTTGTGTAACTGGAAAGAACACGCTTTGACCTGTATAGGTTTATGTGTTTGTCATTTCAGTTTGCTAAATGAAGCCTTAAATAAAGTGCATTAGGATTATGATAATAATTATTTTGATATTGCGTCAGTTTAATGAAAGCATAACGTCTCTACAAACATCTGCTGAATATTTGAATAAATTCACACTAGGGAGGTTCACTTGCTCATCACAGATTTGCCTACTGTAAATAACCCACTTGTCAGAAATACTGTAGGCAGTGGGTGTGTGGAGTTTGCTGTCGTCAGTGTTGTTAATCAACCAGTTATATCATACATACACTGACTGAAAAACGCACACAAACACCTCCTATTCTCGTTGTTCCAATTCCCATTATAGAAGTGCACTCTGTGACATTCAGTGGTGCTGAAAGGAGATCTAACTCAATACACTCCCACGACATCACTACTTCCCCATTCTGTGCAAAGACTGATCAAAAAGGCAGAAAACAACTCTGCACTGAGAATCTGTCAGGGAAAAAAACCTCAACACACAATATCACATTCATCGGCAGATACATACAAAACAGTGAACATCATTACTGCTCTAGACATGTGGGAAAAGCACTTCGTGGTTGTGTCCATTCTATTACAGTCAATAAGGGTGGAAAGAGTCACTGTGCAACTGGCTGCTTTTTCATTTGAAAGGCATTGGCGGTAAAAAGAGGATAACTAAAAAACAGAGTAACTCATTAGAAGCGCTTAGCTGTAGCACTGGTAGATCGGTCCTGCCTGTGTGCCCCTGAGAGTCTCAGACAGCCGCCGCACACAGGAAACACACAGACAGGATGTACCTCACAGACCAAGGTGGAGGGCCGCACAGCTGGGTCAGGATCAGAAACACTGAGCAGCACAGTGCACTAGCACCGATACTCTCCTTTCCTCATTATCATCACTTAGTTACTACACTGGTGTTATACCCCAGATTCACTCCCAGTATTATCCTAAATACAATACACACACACAGACATGTGGACGTGCGCACACACACGCACACACACACTAACACACACACGCATCACTAACAGAGCTCAGAGAACCAGATATAGCCGTGTATATAGCTAAGTTATCGTTACTCATTGTGTATCTATTATTACTTTTCTATTATTTCTCTATTTTCTTTCTCTCTGCATTGTTGGGAAGGGCCCGCAAGTAAGCATTTCACTGTTAGTCCACACCTGTTGTTTACGAAGTATGTGTTTATTTAAAAAAATTGAGATCCCAGGGTACTAGCATCTGTATCTGTTCACTACATTATCATACCTTACAAAGCCACTTGCCATTGATTTAAACTAAATCAATGTGCTTGGGTTACAGTCTCCTTCTCACCCTCCACTCCCTTAAAGCGACACTGATGGCAAGGTGACACTCTGATGGTTGAACTATACTGAACAAAAAATATAAACGCAACATGTAAAGCGTTGGTCACATGATTCATGAGCTGAAATAAAAGATCCCAGAAATGTTCCATACGCACAAAAAACGTATTTCTCTAAAATGTTGTGCACAAATTTGTTTACATCCCTGTTAGTGAGCATTTCTCCTTTGCCAAGATAATCCATCCACCTGACAGGTGTGGCATATCAAGAAGCTGATTAAACAGCATGTTCATTACACAGGTGCACCTTCTGCTGGGGACAATAAAAGGCCACTCTAAAATGTGCAGTTTTGGAGCGTGCAATTGGCATGCTGACTGCAGGAATGTCCACCAGAGCTGTTGCCAGATAATGTAATGTTAATTTCTCTACCATAAGCCGCATCCAACGTTGTTTTAGAGAATTTGGCAGTACGTACAACCGGCTTCACAACTGCAGACCACCTGTAACCACGCCAGCCCAGGAACTCCACTTCTGGCTTCTTCCCCTGCGGGATCATCTGAGACCAGCATGCTCGTCGTCCTCAACAGGGTCTTGACCTGACTGCAGTTCGGCATCGTAACCGAGAACATTGGGCAAATGCTCACCTTTGATGGCCACTGGCACGCTGGAGAAGTGTGCTCTTTACGGATAAATCCCTGTTTCAACTGTACCGGGCAGATGGCAGACAGTGTGTATGGCGTCGTGTGAGCGAGCGGTTTGCTGATGTCAACGTTGTGAACAGAGTGCCCCATGGTGGCGGTGGGGTTATGCTATGGGCTAGCTACGGACAAGAACACAATTGCATTTTATCGATGGCAATTTGAATGCACAGAGATACCGTGACGAGATCCTGAGGCCCATTTTTGTGCCATTCATCCACCGCCATCACCAAATGTTTCAGCATGATAATGCACAGCCCTGTGTTGCAAGGTATGTACACAATTCCTGGAAGCTGAAAATGTCCCAGTTCTTCCATGGCCTGCATACTCATCAGACATGTCACCCATTGAGCATGTTTGGGTGCTCTGGATCAACGTGTACGAAAGCGTGTTCCAGTTCCCGTCAATATCCAGCAACTTCGCATCAGCCATTAAAGAGGAGTGGGACAACATTCCACAGGCCACAATCAACAGCCTGATCAACTCTTTGCGGAGGAGATGTCACGCTGCATGAGGCAAATGGTGATCACACCAGATACTGACTGGTTTTCTGATCTACGTCCTTACTTTTTTTTTAAGGTATCTGTGACCAAAGGATCCATATCTGTATTTCCAGTCATGTGAACTCCATAGATTAGAGTCTAATTAATTTATTTCAATTGACTGATTTCCTTATATGAACTGTATCTCAGTAAAATCGTTAAAATTGTAGCATGTTGCGTTTATATTTTTGTTCAGTGTATAAAGCATGATGCAAGACACATGCAAACACACAGAGCAAAATCAGCTTGTATCACCAGGCACAGTTAGCATAGTGGTTCCAGGGCAATGCACAGTTCTATTTAGGTCATGAGGTAAAGAGCACATAGAGCAGATGAGACAGAGCAACAGGCGGTGTAGAGGCCAGTGCTGTTTGAGTCTAGAGACAGAGCCATCAGGCGGTGTAGAGGCCAGTGCTGCTAGAGACTAGAGACAGAGCAACAGGCGGTGTAGAGGCCAGTGCTGTTTGAGTCTAGAGACAGAGCCATCAGGCGGTGTAGAGGCCAGTGCTGCTAGAGACTAGAGACAGAGCAGCAGGTGGTGTAGAGGCCAGTGCTGCTAGAGACTAGAGACAGAGCAGCAGGTGGTGTAGAGGCCAGCGCTGCTACAGCCTAGTTACAGAGCCATCAGGCGGTGTAGAGACCAGTGCTGATAGAGACTAGAGAAAGAGCAACAGGCGGTGTAGAGGCCAGCGCTGCTAGAGACTAGAGACAGAGCCATCAGGCGGTGTAGAGACCAGTGCTGATAGAGACTAGAGAAAGAGCAACAGGCGGTGTAGAGGCCAGCGCTGCTAGAGACTAGAGACAGAGCCATCAGGTGGTGTAGAGTCCAGCGCTGCTACAGCCTAGAGACAGAGCAACAGGCGGTGTAGAGGCCAGCACTGCTAGACTAGAGACAGAGCAACAGGAGGGCCTGACTGGAGCAAGGTGTCTGACTGCCTAGAATCTGGAAGACAGGCAACTGTAACCACTGCCTTCTAAGACATCAATGTCATGCAGAACATTGTATGCAAGAGGACAGATGCAGTTGGTGTTGTGTCAGACTTTTAGGGCAAAGCATAAGTTAAATTAAACCAATCTAATGAATGGTCACTGTGCATGGGGTGGCCAGATCTGAGATTCATGATGAAAGAATGTGTGGTAATACACAGAGCCTATCTGGGTGAGTGAGTGTGTGTGTGAGAGAGAGTATGTGTGTGGGTGGTGCAGCCGTTTCAGGAGCACCAGGCTTCATTTCGAAGCACAATTGCGGGGATAGTGAGGAAGTGAGGGAGGTCAGTGTCTCTTCCTCTCTGAGCGGACAGGGTAGCGGTACCAGTTCAGACTGCTTTAAATGCTATTGGTGGGCAGTGTCTCTGCCTCAGCCTCAGAGACAGCTGCACGGATGGGAGAGGAACCAGAGTGTGCAGTTCAGCTCCACATAATAGCAGCAGTGATGGAGTGAGGGTCAGTTCCTCTCTTGTTCCGGTCACACACACACATACGCACACACACACACACACACACACACACACACACACACACACACACACACACACACACACACACACACACACACACACACACACACACACACACACACACACACACACACACAGTCATGGGCAGAATCACACACAGTGCCGTTGCAGAGGGACAGCTGTTCTTCCTGCCACTGTGGGTAGTGTGCCAGATTCAGACAGACAGACACATTCACTCTGACTAACTCTTCACGAATGCTATGTACTCCCATATAACCTCACAATATAGTTCTTTGACAATGCACATTACCAATACCTTAGTCAAAATGTTCATAGGCTTTCTCACAGTGGTGATGGATGGACATAGTAATGTAAGATGGAGAGACAGAGATGTATCATCGCTCTTTTAGCTGGTAGTATTCAGTAAAATAGGAAGTCAGGGTTAGATGCAGAAAACACAGACAATTCCATAGAAAGAGCCTTTTCAAAGTCAACTTCCTCTTTCTGGCCTGCATTTACTAAAATAGGAGGTAACACCAGATTTAAACATGCTCAGTTCATGACATATTATACATTTATATGTTTCAATAAGCATGTTAAAACACTGAAGCAGTATGTTTTATCAATGATCAGAATAACTGAAAAATTTAAAAATTGCGTTCTTTGTCGCTTTTCGTCACAAAAGGGGCGGCTCTTTGTAAAACATTCTGGCATTCAACATACTTTTTTCCTACCTGAAAATGGAGTCACGCCGTATAATTCCTTCCGCAGCCTAGGGGGCAGTGTTGTCGCTTGGTTCCTTGATCTGATCTATAGGCTATATAGAGTACCACAGTTTGAGTCATAATACCCATAAAACCTAGCGGTCAAACAGCGGCCAATCATTTTTCCACCATTCATTTTTCCCATAGGGGATTTTAGAAACATTTAAAATAAGGGCTGTTTCCCCCCCACACAAACACACACAAATGAAATGCTAATTAGCTGCTAATATGGCTATCATAAAGAACTACAAATGCCATGATGATCTGGACGAGAGTGCCGAATCGAGGTAAAGGTAAGAATCTCTAGATTAACTATCTCATGTTAGCTAAACGTAGTCATCAATAAATTGGCTACATTTATTTAAATTGACAATTCTGTGAACTGTCTTGTGCACGATTTAAATTGACACAATAACTGTTAGCAAAGGTGTCAGCTAGAGATGACGTGCAGGAGCTTGCAGTGATTAAAATGTCAAGCCATGGGTTCATTCTGTGATAGCTAAGATACGGTACCACATGGCGTAATTAAAATGTCAAGCCATGGGTTAATTCTGTTACTGCAGTTATGCCACAGGCTGGCGTTTTATTTTGAGATTGGGTTGCCATACACACATGCACATCTCTTTGGTATCAGAGATTCTCAAAGAGGAAGGGACACAAAAGAACTGAGACTGTTTTACACAATCGAATCTGAAACTAGAGATGGCTTAAAATGTCACATAACTTAAATTGGAGCTTTCCACACACATATTTGTAGAAATCACACACACACACTCTCACACACACACACACAAATTATATGACAGTACACAATTCCATGTACAGTTCTTTGTGATAACGAAACTAAAGGTATGGCTTAATGTTTTCTTTGTGTTTTGGACTGCCCAGGCCCAGGGTCAGAGAGTGGGTTTGGGGGGCTTCTCCCTTAATTATTAAATACTGTCTAATCCTAACCCCCCTCTCCCCTACACTCATTAACAATTGATAGCACGGCAGACATACAGTATGTTCAATTTCTGAAGGACAGATTTGAGGGAGTACATCCTCCTCTCAAAATGTATACGTTTTTAGTTGTGTTCAGGAGATGCTAATTGTTGTCCCCCACGATGAAATCGGGGAGGGGACTGTGGATCGGTCTCTGTCCGTCCGTACGTTAGTCAAACGTGATATCTCAGTCAGCACTGGCCAGATTTTGATGAAACTTGGGTGAATGATGCGTCTTGCCATGGAGATCCGGCATTTACAAAATTACACTGATTGGCCCAAAAAAGGAGCTATAGTAATTAACTGAAATGTGTGTGTCACACCAGAGAGGAAGAGGCAAAGCGAGAGGGATAACTGGGCCCAAAATCTGTCTTCTCCAGCAGGTGGCGTTTTGTTAATTTTTTCCGCTCACCAAGCGATGAATTCTTGTATGGAGGTCAATGAGAGTGTCGAATTTGGCTAACAAAAAATGTAATGGCTTATTTGCTACGAGTGGCTTATTTGATCTAATATACGTTTTGTAGCGCTTATGCTGTTACAAGTGTAATGATAAGTAGGACACGTGACATCCCAGCAACTTTGAGAAAAAACACTTTATAACGGAGTTGTGCCTGTTGTTCACACGTGTATCTGCCCTCTCATTGGCTAGAATAGACCTACCCGATCTTGCCTCCTCCCGCCTTCTAGTCTGAGTACCAGTCTCTTTAGCTAACATTCCACTTGTCACTCCTTGTCATTGCAAAAAATAGTATTTGGCACATGATATGGAGTACAGGAAGTGGATTAGCTAAAGAGACTGGTACGCAGGCTAACTTTCATTGTTAAAGCGGCCACTTGAGTATCTGGTCAATATAATGGATAATTTGTGGTGCATCCTTCGTGGGGGACAACATGTTTACTGTTGCCTTGTTTCAGTATAGCCTGAGCCTAAAGTTGGGCTTGACCTCCACACACCAACCAACAGTAGTGAGAGATGCCCAGGACACTATGTCACAAGGTCCTCCACTGGCGGACACACAGGCAGACAGCAGCCAACACACTCTGTAAGTTACATTAAATAGACTTAGCATGGAAATGTGAGAAGTGACAAAAAAATGAATCCAACTTCCTGTGCGTCCAATGTGACGTATATTTTAAAATCACCAGGGTAGGAAGGTAGAAGGTTGTGAAGTGATAAGAAACATGTGTGGAAGGCAGGGAGGGTCATATCTGTACACTCCCACTGGCTGCTGTGACTCAACCTGGAGACCTTTCCAGAAGCCAGGGGGACTAACTGCTGTCCTCATTGCCATCATGCCAACATTTGATCTGGAATGGTATCAAATACATAAAACACATGGTTTCCATGTGTTTGATGCCATTCCATTTGCTCCATTCCAGACATTATTATGAGCCGTCCTCCCCTCAGCAGCTTCCACTGGTACTGAGTGAGCTAAGACCAAAGCTCTGGGAGGGGTGATGAGTTCGTAAGCTAACAAAAAGTCCTGAAGCTTTCCACTTCCCACCTTCTCCTCTGCCACTGACAGCGAGCCTCTTTTCCAAGGCAATCTATCGAGTAGAGGAGCTATGTGTCTTTGGAGACCAATAACTCAGACGGACGTCTGCTAACTATATGAAATTAAAAAAACTGAGATAAAATGCAGGACAAAATTAGAGAGTGTGCCAGAACCAATCACTTAGCAGTCTCTGGACCTGGCACAGACCCTACTCAGCGGGCAGCAGCAGAAAGGAGGGGTGAGGTGGTGTGAGGTAGAAGTAGCATTTGCATTACTTTATTTCCTGAAACCAACTTTGTGTGCAATAACACACCCACTGGCTGTTTTTAGTATTTTCAACCAGTTTTGTGTTTCTAATGACACGGTAGTCATGCAGTGTCAGTCCAAATGTAACAGGCAGAGCTGGGATCAATAACGGGCTCTGGGATTGGCTGCCGGGCATATTGAGAATACGAGGTTAATCAATTATCCCTAATGGTCGATTTAGGCCCCATTGGACCATAAGCACCAATCACTGTGATTTGGAGGACTGAGGTTGCGTAGCTGGTGGCAGTTCTGTGATTCAGCATAAAAATGCTAGCATGCAATGAGGAAAATTGTGTGAAACCTGATGTTGCTCTCAAGTCTAGTGATAGTATTTAAGAGGGAGAGAGAATCATTTCATTACACTTCCATACTTAATAAGAGATATTTCTATTAAACACGAGTACTTCGTTTTTCATCTAACATGTATGCTTGGAATCCTTGTTAACGTTTCGCACTTCTCTGCAGTTCTAATGAGGGTTTTTGAAATCATGCCAAAAGTACAGAAATATATACTCTTGATGGCCTTTGGTTTGATCTATCATAGTAATCTGGCCTGCTCCCAATTTCAAGAGATAATTTTAATCCCACATGTGCGTAGGTAACCATGAGTCAAAAACAGAAACAGGTCAGGGGAGTCGGTTATTTTCAACGGCAGGTTGCATAGTCATTGACAGCATAGCTGATTTATAACACAGGAACCAGCTTGAATATTCAACAGACACCGTAACATACAGTAGAATAAATCAATGAGTCCATAAGGGATCTGTAAGCCTAGACACCCACTGAAACCTTCCATAGAGAACCAGTTTATCACGTGATAGATCGGATATGGCCGAGGGGTGGATACATTTACATTTTAGTCATTTAGCAGACGCTCTTATCCAGAGGGACTTACAGTTAGTTAGTGCATACATTTTTTTTGTTTTCATACTGGCCCCCCGTGGGAATCTAACCCACAACCCTGGCGTTGCAAGCGCCATGCTCTACCAACTGAGCTACACGGGATACCTACCCTGGTCATTGATCACATTTAATGGCTGCCTGTGGTGAGCTTTTAAGCTGATTCTCACAGAGCTGGGCCTGAAATAAATACATTTATACAGTACATTTAATTAATGTACCCTACCGTAGGCTACAGCAAATACAATTGATCATTTATCCACAAACTTTTGTTGTTGCTGTTTTCCCCCTCAAAATGATTTGCTGATAAGAAGGGGCTTAAAAATGCATCCGATTTAAGCTTGATGAAAGCGTGTGAGATGGAGGTCAGGAGTTAAACAGAGATTTGTAGTTGGCAGCCTAGAAGGCAGTCTCTCTCTGGTAGTCCAGTTAGCCATGATGGGAGGGGGAGAGCAGAGCAGGGATATGATGACGACACCCATCCTGTGACGGTTAAAAGGTCAGGATGCCTGTGACATCACTTCCTGCTGCACAGGACGAAGCCTAGAAGGGAGGAGGGGTCAGAGATGATGCAAAAAGAAAAGTGTCCAGGAAACATGGCTTCCCTAAAGTGGGTGTATGGTCACCATGGCAGCCCTCTGACCCCCGTTTCATAGTCACATCCGGACAGCACACACCAGCTGCCCTGTAGCCTGGTTCTGGGCTTAGCATGTACACCAAACAGGATGGAGACCCCACTGCGCTGAGCGCTCATGGCCTCCAAACCACTAAGGTCCCAGCAGAGCTGGTGAAAGATAGACAGGACTAGAAAACATGAGCCCAACACAGAAATACTGTAGTACCTGTAGAGGGGATGTCTGCTAGAGTACCAAGGGGCTGACAGCAAAGTCCTGCTATAAAGACTGGATCAACACAGGTCACACAGAGAGCAAAGATACTCAGTATAGTGACTGAGATCTGAGATCATTAGCAGCCAGTCACTGCTAGCAGTGTTTTATCAGCGCAGTTAGACAGTGCATCAAACACCAATGTTCGAGCTTAATGATGTAGCGAGGCAGTGCGTTCCTGGTTGGGCTTCTGAAGCAGTGAGACTGCTCTGCTCTCTGGTTTCATGAGAGGATCTGTGGACTGTGGAGTGGGACCGCTGAACGGTCACGATGAACGCACCCAATCTTCAGAAAGTCCTGGAGAACACTCTAATCCCTTAGTTGCATGTCTTGGGTAATCCCTCTTTGCTTAATCCTTTGCCAGAGGAGGAAATACCCTGCAATTTGTAGGTTCTTGTGATTTACTGTAATATGAACTGCATACAATAAAATGGTTATCTTAAACTCTCTGTTATATCTGGACCCTTTCTCTCTAAAATTAGCCGCCGAAATTGTCGCAACCCCTATTACTAGCCTGTTCAACCTCGCTTTCGTATTGTCTGAGATACCCAGAGATTGGAAAGCTGCCGCGGTCATCCCCCTCTTCAAAGGGGGTGACACTCTAGATCCAAACTGTTACAGACCTATATCCATCCTGTCCTGCCTTTCGAAAGTATTTGAAAGCCAAGTTAACAAACAGATCACCGACCATTTCGAATCCCACCGTACCTTCTCCGCTATGCAATCTGGTTTCCGAGCTGGTCATGGGTGCACCTCAGCCACGCTCAAGGTCCTAAACGATATAATAACCGCGATCGATAAAAGACAGTACTGTTCAGCTGTCTTCATCGACCTGGCCAAGGCTTTTGACTCTGTCAATCACTGCATTCTTATTGGCAGACTAAATAGCCTTGGTTTCTCAAATGACTGCCTCGCCTGGTTCACCAACTACTTCTCAGATAGAGTTCAATGTGTAAAATCGGAGGGCCTGTTGTCTGGACTGGCAGTCTCTACGGGGGTGCCACAGGGTTCAATTCTCGGGCCGACTCTATTCTCTGTGTATATCAATGATGTCGCTCTTGCTGCTGGTGACTCTCAGATCCACCTCTACGCAGACGACACCATTTTGTATACATCTGGCCCTTCATTGGACACTGTGTTAACAAACCTCCAAACAAGCTTCAATGCCATACAACACTCCTTCCGTGGCCTCCAACTGCTCTTAAACGCTAGTAAAACTAAATGCATGCTCTTCAATCGAACGCTGCTTGCATCCACCCGCCCGACTAGAATCACTACTCTCAACAGGTCTGACTTAGAATATGTGGACAACTACAAATACCTAGGTGTCTGGTTAGACCGTAAACTCTCCTTCCAGACTCACATTAAGCATCTCCAATCCAAAGTTAAATCTAGAATCGGCTACCTATTTCACAACAAAGTCTCCTTCACTCATGCTGCTAAACATGCCCTCGTAAAACTGACTATCCTACCTGTCACGCACGTCGACTGATGACTCGTGGAACCAAGGCGCAGCGTGATAAGCGTACATCTTTATTGATACACAACACACGAACAAAACAACAAAACGAAACGATACGTGAAGTCCTGAGGTTACACACACCAAACCTTTACAGGTCAAGATCCCACAAACTAACTGGTGCCAACAGGCTGCCTAAGTATGGTCCCCAATCAGAGACAACGAGCTACAGCTGTCTCTGATTGGGAACCACCCTGGCCAACATAGATCAACACGATCTAGAACAAAAACATAGAAAACTAAACAATGAAAATCCACACCCTGGCTCAACATTTAAGAGTCCCCAGAGCCAGGGCGTGACACTACCGATCCTTGACTTCGGCGATGCCATTTACAAAATAGCTTCCAACACTCTACTCAGCAAATTGGATGTAGTCTATCACAGTGCCATCAGTTTTGTCACCAAAGCCCCATATAGTACCCACCATTGTGACCTGTACGCTCTCGTTGGCTGGCCCTCACTACATATTCGTCGCCAAACCCACTGGCTCCAGGTCATCTATAAATCTCTTCTAGGCAAATCCTGCCTTATCTTATCTCATTGGTCACCATAGCAACACCTACCCGTAGTATGCGTTCCAGCAGGTATATCTCACTGGTCATCCCCAAAGCCAACACCTCCTTTGGCCGCCATTCCTTCCAGTTCTCTGCTGCAAATGACTGGAACGAACTGCAAAAATCTCTGAAGCTGGAGACACTTATCTCCCTCACTATCTTTAAGCATCAGTTGTCAGAGCAGCTTACCGATCACTGCACCTGTACACAGCCCATCTGTAATTAGCCCACCCAACTACCTCATCCCCATATTGTTATTTACATTGTTATTTATTTTGCTCATTTGCACCCCAGTATCTCTATTTGCACATCATCTTCTGCACATCTATCACTCCAGTGTTAATACTAAATTGTAATTGCTTTATCTTGGCCAGGTCGCAGTTGTAAATGAGAACTTGTTCTCAACTGGCTTACCTGGTTAAATAAAGGAAAAAATGTTTTAACAAAGAATAATTTCACATTAAAAACATTAACCCATTTTCTACAACGTTTCAAAACTAACATACTGCCCTAGACCTTTTGTTTGAATGAAAGCCCAACATGCAGATCTAAATAGATACTGAATTTGGTTAAAAGGAAGAGACAGATGCAACAGAAATAGGTTCACATGACCTTTAGGGTGAGGAAACCTTTCACGCTATAACGTTGATACATTCAAAAGAGTCACTACCATGTTAGACACAGAAACCACCAGACGTGTTGGTTAGTAGTCTGTGAGGGATGGAGAAATTAACATTGAAGCTCTGCACAGAAGTGAGATGAGCAGGAACCTGTAGTCACCATGGTCCCCAGTTGCGTATTTTAAATTAGCTATCTCAAACCCCTCTCCTGGGGTGGGCAGTTAGAAACAGAACATCACATACAGATATAAGATCTTAATCGGATAACCCTGTTGCAGGAGAACTTCCCTGCAATGCACGAAAAGTTACACTTGTGGTGTATTTGAGGTTAAAAAGGCTTCTGAAGTTTGAGATTTAAACTTTGAAAATTCAGATTTGACTTTCCCTTAACAAAAATGTCCATTAATTTTAATCCATATAATAATTCATATTTCCGGTTGCTGCAGGATTATTTTCCTGCTGTAGCGCACTGGCTCAAAGTAAGATCCTACATCTGTACAGTACTAGACTGGTTAGAGTTTCCCTTTATCAATCTGACTCATAACTTTAATATGTACAGTATGTCTCTAAGTCACTCCACAGAACATGGGAGTATAAGGATTTGCCTGCAGGGCAGGCCTTTATGTGGTTGTAATGAACAAGGCAACAAAACCACTGGATTTCCAGTTTTAAGCTGGCAATCAATTTATAATGCATGAGACTGAAAAAAGAGACTGGATTGATCAAATATTTAGCATGTGTTATCATGTTGTTAAAAGAGATGACCTACATTTATGTGTAATTGGTGTGGGTGCGTGCAGCTTTTGAGATTGTTGATTGCGTGCTTACAATCTGCCATTGACTGAATGGTACCATTGGTTCACTAAAAGCACCAGGGAACTATCTCTATGAGAGGCCCCAGGGGGGATGCATGGCTATACAGTGGATGTACCAGCTTGAACGATAGACCGCAAAAAATACTCAGAGTGTGCTCAATGAACACATACATATCCCTTAGTCCTGTTTGGAACTACAGTAATGCTCACATTTCAGAAAATGCTATCCTATTTTGAGTATCCAGCTTCCAGCTATCATCTTCAGACTAGTCATAGTTTCATCTTGACTCCCCACAAGTGTATCCAAACATTTGACTGACACAGCATTTCAGGAGACTATAGGCTGGGGGATTCATAATCCTTGGATGGAAACTAAGTGACTGGGCTTGGTACCAGCAGGGAGATGGATGTTGCTGCTCTGTCCTTGAACAAGTCAAACCTGATTTGCTTTTGAACAAATTGATATTATCCGGAAAATATATCAGAGTGAGTTACTGTGGTTAAGGGCATCTAGTAGATAGATAGCAATTCATAGATAGAGGCTTGATTTCTGAATGCATGTCCAAACATGTCATCATGTTCACATGTCATCATGGTCTAGGTCTAGGCCTACAATATTGTATTTATGCCACCAGGTACAGGTGTATTGTTCCTTTTTGGGGACATACAGAGAATTGCAATCTCCAATATTCAGTCAATATATGGAGTGACTATTTACATTCAGTTTTACAGAGGCATAGAGAGAGAAAGAGTCGAGATAAAAAGAAAGAAAGAGAGAGAGAGAGAGAGAGAGAGAGAGAGAGAGAGAGAGAGAGAGAGAGAATATTACTTCCTCACTCACCAATCACCTACACGTCTCTGCAGCATTCTGTGCTGTGTGCTGGCGCGCGCCGGGGAGCTGAGCTGAGCTGCATCACTGCACCTGCTCTCAAGACTGCATATCATCTGGAGACAGGAGATGCATGAGAAATAGCGAGACAGGAAGCAACCTTGAGAACCCTAAATTTAACCCTTACCTTAACCATTTTAAATGTTAACTTCAATGGGTAGGGACGCCTCAATGATCCCAGATAGTAAGGACCATTGAAGAATGCCCTATCTCACCTTCGTATTAACAACAAACGGGTTTCCGATATCTTGTGATTGACGTGAATTTCGTCATAGACAAGGGAAAAGAGAAAGGGACGTCAGGAACCGACGAAATTCATTTGCAAACAACCTATTTTCGCCGGTGAGTTAATCTTAGACATAAAATAAGGATGTTTAGAATAGGCCTATCTCACTTGTACTGTATCAATCAATGTGTTTCGTCGCGGGGTCTGGAAAAGTCTGGCCCAACCCACATGATGACAGAAATAATGAATGAGTTGCCAAGATCTGGTATCAATGTAGCCTAGGCAGCCGATGGTATTGGCTAGATCTGCACTATCGTCTAGGAATGATGTGCATTCCCGGTGTCCCCCATCCTCCGTTCAGGCTGCAAAGGCATAATTTCCCTCCTTAACTGGCTATAATTACATTTACATGACATTTTAGTCATTTTGCAGACGCTTTTATCCAGAGCGATCAGGGTTAAGTGCCTTGCTCAAGGGCACATCAATAGATTTGTCACCTAATTGGTTCGGTGATTCGAATTGGTTCGGGGAGCGAGCTTTCGGTTACTGGCACAACCGCTAGGCTATCTGACACCCCCTTGGCTGAACGCGGTGTGCAACATCCTAAATTGTCCGAAAATGGTGGTGAAAAATTGTGTTTTATTAAGAGACAGTACACATATTTTCCCCGTTTTTTCCCGCCGGCTCGCCATTAAAGATAGTTTAGGAGGAAAATTATGCCTTTGCAGCCTGGATGGAGGATGCTTTATTTACGAGCCGGTCCACGGGAGACACGAGTATATTACCGGGAATGCACATCAATCCTAGACGATAGTTCGGATCTAGCGGCAACTATCGGCTGCCTGGCAGAGAGAGAGAGAGAGAGAGAGAGAGAGAGAGAGAGAGAGAAATAAAGCCCTTAAATTGAAGTGAATTGAATTGAGAGAGAGAGAGAGAGAGAGAGAGGACAGACAGAGAGCGAAAGAGAGAGACAGACAGACAGACACAGAGAGAGAGAGAGAGAGAGAGAGAGAGAGAGAATAAAGCCCTTAAATTGAAGTGAATTGAATTGAGAGCGAGAGAGAGAGGACAGACAGAGAGCGAAAGAGAGAGACAGACAGACAGACAGACACAGAGAGAGAGAGAGAGAGAGAGAGAGAGAGAGAGAGAGAGAGAGAGAGAGATCTTATTCAGTTGGCAGGCTGGCCAGCATGGTTAGGTTTATGACTATTGTATTCAGGGCATCATGCACCTCAAGAATTTGAGGGGGCACAAAGTACATGAGGATGGCAGGGGGGTCCAGAGGTGGGCTAGGCCCTACATCTGTAAATTGGAGAATTTTACATTTTTCAAACACCTGAAACAGCTTGTTCCTGCAAACTAGAGCCATAATCATTATGCTTAATTCTATGTAAAAAAAAGAATCTATATATATTTTTCATATCTAAGCATACCCTTTGAGACATCTTTATCCTCCTGACTGGTGGTTATAAAAAAGAAAGAAACTAAACATGCTTCTCTGCATGTTCTGATTGTATTCTTAAATTGTCTTAGGACAGGAAGGCCCCCTCCTCCAGCCCATTGAATGTCTGAAGGTTGGATGTGGTGGCCCATATGTATTGCCTGGCAGCTATTTTTGGGAAGGATTTTTTTTTTTTTACAAGGATTCAGAGGTGAAACGATACTGAACAATACAACATGTCAGAGCTACTTGTTTTCCTATTTACGTTTCTACACTTCATTGTTGACATAAATGCATTTTAATTTCATGGGAATTTTTTGGTCAAAGGGACTTAAACACTGGTCTACGGTTTGCTTTGCAACCATTGAATGAAGTCTGAGGTGTCAGGAAGGATAATAGCAGTGTGGGTGGGAGATGGGTGTCTGCAGTCTAACCAGGCTGAAAAAGTACCATTGCTTTGTCTCTGTGCACAGGTGGCCAGTGGAAGAGACCAAAGAGAAGCAAGCAGGCGCTGAGAGGTGGGAGTTGATGGATGACAGATCAGAGAGGCCAACACACACACGAATCCTCCCCAACCCAGAGGACAGAGAGCTGGACCAAACCAGCAGGACCAAACCAAAACTGGACCACACCACAACTGAGGCACACCAGAATAGTAGTCATCTGCAAAGCCAAAGCTGGAGGACGTCCTAAAGGAACTTGGAATGGGTGGACATTTTCCAGACCTAAAATATATCATTGTATCTGACTGTGGGACTTGCAACGGTCATCTAATAGTCCTTTGCATTTTGTTATTGAATGTGGATGAAGACCACGTGTAGTACCTTTACTCATCAGGCCTGAGAAAGGGAGGAGAGATAGTTGGAGTCAGAGTCTGAGGCACCATGCAGTCTGACGACCTCTTCCTACGCAAGTTCTGCCGGCAGAGACCGCGACCCCCTCTGACAACGGTCAACTTTGACTCTAAGCGGGAGGGTGGGGTGAGGGCGCGGGTGGTGGCAGGGGAGTGGCCCCCGAGGAGGGATGGGACAGATGGGGAAAGTCTTACTACCCTGAGCTGTGTGGGTCTGAACCTGAGGTCAGTGGGCCGAGGACACATCATGCAGAGAAGCAACAGTGACGTGACGCTGGGAGACCTGGACTCCTCTGGAAAGGCGGGAGGGAAGGCCACACGGGCAGTGGGGGAGAAGGCAGGTGCCGGGGCCCAGGAGGACTCAGGGGTGGTGCTGCACAGGGAGTATGGCAGTCTCTCCTCACTGGAGAGACAGATAGGTCTTTCAGGAACCCAAGAGCTGAGTGCAGAGGACCAGGGCGCTCTGACCCCCAACGCCCTCCGCTTCAAAGACCCCTTTCTGCTGCTGGGCCTACAGGGAACCCCCCCAGAGCCAGACGGCTTCTTTAGGGCTCTGTCCGCCCCCGCAGGAGACACCCCAAAACCAGCCAAGCCCCCAAAGCCTGAGGGGCTGAGCAAGAAGGCGAAGCCCTCCCCCCCACAGATCCCCCAACCAGGTCCTAATGACAACCTGGGGGGAGGAGCCTGGGTCAGGAATTTTGCCCACTATGACGTCCAGAGCATTCTGTTTGACCTCACCGAGGCGGCCAGCAACCGAGACAGCATCGGCCGCAAAAAGAACATCACCTCAGGGGCGTCAGCTGCCTCGACGATGCGCCCTCTCACCCAGGCCACGCCCTCCTCGCCCTCGCAGAGTGGGGGCGGTGGTGGGGGGGCTGTGGAGGACTCGGAACAGTGTCTGCTGGACGAGGGAGACGGCAATGACAACGAGCTGCTGCTCAGCTGCCCCCACTTCCGTAACGAGATGGGGGGTGAGGAGCGAGCGGGCCTGGGGTGTACGCAGGGCAGAGGGGGCCTGTGGCTGAGCCTGAGGAACCCCAACGATGCTGTGTCAGTACTGGAGGAACCCAGAGAGAGCCACGTCCAACAGCAGGGCAAGAGCAACTACTTCATAGAACACGCAGACCTGGGAGCCCACTACTACCGCAAATACTTCTACATGAAAGGTGAGTGAGAGAGGTTGTTTGCTTTTCTTGATTTAATAGTAGAAGGCTATTTTTGTTAGTCAACAACAGTGTTATAGGGAAACCTGTTATAGATGTGTAATAACACTCTTTCCACTCCTCAGATCATCAGAACTTCTTTGGCATGGATGACCGCTTTGGTCCAGTGGCCATCAGCTTCCGTAGAGAGGAGAAGGAGGGGTCTAGTGGAGCTCAGTATAACTACAGGATCATCTTCAGAACCACAGAGGTCAGTCTACACTACAGACTCGTGGTCAAAAAGAGTAAACAGTATTGACAGACCTATAGGTCCTTTTATGAATACATACTGTCATTCACTCATACACAAACCCAAACTGACACATTATGGCATGACGAAAACACTCATCCATTTCAACCACTCACACCCCTCTTGCCTTTCCCTTCCAGCTGAAGACTCTGCGAGGCTCCATCCTGGAGGAGTCAGTGCCCTCAGCGGCCCGCCACACCACCCCCCGGGGCCTGTCTCCTAAGAGGCTCCTGGAGTTCATCATCCCGGAGCTCAATCTCCACTGCCTGCGCCTTGCCTCCACCTCGCCCAAGGTCCGAGACACCCTGCTCAAGCTGGACGAACAAGGGGTGAGTAGGTCCCACCCACCCACGGTGCTGCTAAAAGAAAATGAATATATATATAGATTCTTAGAATTAATAGAAATGGATAAGGACATTGCCATTTCAATTCATTGTCTATTATTTGAAATTCAGAGAGTCATCCTAAACAGATTGGATCAAACGCTCTCTCTCTCTCTCTCTCTCTCTCTCTCTCTCTCTCTCTCTCTCTCTCTCTCTCTCTCTCTCTCTCTCTCTCTCTCTCTCTCTCTCTCTCTCTCTCTCTCTCTCTCTCTCTCTCTCTCTCTCTCTCTCTCTCTCTCTCTAGCTGAACTTCCAGAGGAAGGTGGGGGTGATGTACTGCCGTGCAGGCCAGAGCTCTGAGGAGGACATGTACAACAACGAGAGCTCGGGGCCGGCCTTCGAGGAGTTCCTGGACCTGCTGGGGGAGCGGGTGAATCTGAAGGGCTGGGAGAAATACCGCGCTCAGTTGGACACCAAGAGTGAGCACTGCACATACAGATCTGCTATCTTAATTTGATCACTGTTGTTGCAGATAATAATTAAAATGTTGGACTTGATTTGCCCTAACAAAAAATGTTTCAACCCCCCAAGAAGGTTTCCATTATTTATAATCCACATAATAATTCAAATGTCCTGTTGCTGCAGGATTATTTTCCTGCTGTGAGAAACTGGTCAAATTAAGATAGTACACTTCATTATTACACTATCTAGACGTTATCTATAGGCTGGATCTAGCTCACCCTGTCTCGAGACACACACTATCTAGACATTATCTATAGGCTGGATCTAGCTCACCCTGTCTCGAGACACACACTATCTAGACATTATCTATAGGCTGGATCTAGCTCACCCTGTCTCGAGACACACACTATCTAGACATTATCGATAGGCTGGATCTAGCTCACCCTGTCTCGAGACACACACTATCTAGACATTATCTATAGGCTGGATCTAGCTCACCCTGTCTCGAGACACACTATCTAGAGGGCATTAGTTGGCAGGGATCGCATAAGATGAACACTATCTAACACTGTGTAATCATAGCAGTATTGGGGGAGGTAGTATAGTCACTGTGTGTGTCCTCTATCTTAATACTGTCCATCACAGTGTAATCTCAGCACCCTAGAGTCAGACCACAGTTTGACGGACAGTGTTTTAGTCTGTGTTTACACTGTCTCTCACTCTGTTAGCTAGTAGGCCGAGAACGACGTGTGTAAACCTTTCTGTCTGTGTGTGTGTGTGTACAGCGGACTCCACGGGCACCCAGTCCCTCTACACACACTACCAGGACTATGAGGTGATGTTCCATGTGTCCACCATGCTGCCCTACACGGCCAACAACACACAACAGGTAACAATACACACTGCTTTTACAGGACACCAAGGAAACCCAGTCAACTATCAGCTATAGTAATGATAGTGTGATAATATGGTATTTAGAAGGTACTTTTGAAATCTACATGTGGGGTCGCAAATTACGCTCAGAGGTGCTAAGTACTCTCGCCCAGCAAACTCTATTGCTGTGTTGGAGACCTAACGCTATCAGAAGCAGAGGTCCTAATCTTTTATTCAAGCACGGTTAGGTCTTTTTAGGCAAATGTTGAAGAGAATAATCAATATTTCACAAGCAGCATTCCTGTAGAAAATCTTCTTGATTCTGTGTTTATGTTATGGTTATTCTTTGGTGGTAGAAGCTACACATTTCCCCATAGTACTATGTTCAAATTAAGGCTTTCACGCTTGAGTAATGTCGCACAACAAGCATGACAGACACATTCTTTGTTCCTCTGCGTTTCTATGTCCAACACCCACTCTAAAAGCATGTTGTGTTTGCTTATAGCTACTGATATACTGCCACTCTGTCTGGCTGGCTGGCTGGCAGGCTGGCTGTCTGGCTGGCTGTCTGGCTGTCTGGCTGGCTGGCAGGCTGGCTGGCTGGCTAGGGAGCATCTCACATCTGTCAGCTCTTCTGGTGGAGTGATTTAGAAACACGACACCATGCAAATAACTAACATCAAATAACTAACACCAAATAACTAACTGCACATGATATCATTAGTGGATCAAATAACCAAAACAAAACAGCTTCCTCGCTCTCTTGACCGCTTCGCTAACCCTCTCTCTCTCTCTCTCCCTCTCCCTCTCCCTCTCCCTCTCCCTCTCTCTCTCTCTCTCTCTCTCTCTCTCTCTCTCTCTCTCTCTCCCTCTCCCTCTCCTCTCTCTCTCTCTCTCTCTCTCTCTCTCTCTCTCTCTCTCTCCTCCCTCTCCCTCTCCCTCTCTCTCTCTCTCTCTCTCTCTCTCTCTCTCTCTCTCTCTCTCTCTCTCTCTCTCTCTCTCTCCCTCTCCCTCTCTCTCTCTCTCTCTCTCTCTCTCTCTCTCCCTCTCCCTCTTTCCTGCTACCCCCCCCACCCCTCTCTCTCACTTTCTCTCTCTCTGGTAGTTGCTGAGAAAGAGGCACATTGGTAATGACATAGTGACCATAGTGTTCCAGGAGCCAGGGGCTCTGCCCTTCACTCCTAAGGCCATCCGCTCCCATTTCCAACATGTCTTCATCATCGTCCAGGTGGAACAGTCCTGCTCTGACCACACCTACTACAGGTGAGATCAGAACCTTCTCTCCTGCTGTACCACTGTACCTGGCTGCTCCACAACTGGTTCTGTTGGTTTATTTTCTTTCAGCATTATCAATCAGAGATTACAGGTGTAAGAACTGTGTAACAACATGTTCACTGTTATCATATTGTACTTACCAGGGAATCAAAACTATGACTGTGTAGCAAGACTATGATTATGAGTTTTTTTACCCTAACAATCTCTCTCTCTCTCTCTCTCTCTCTCTCTCTCTCTCTCTCTCTCTCTCTCTCTCTCTCTCTCTCTCTCTCTCTCTCTCTCTCTCTCTCTCTCTCTCTCTCTCAGGGTGGCAGTGACACGCTCCAAAGACATCCCACTATTTGGGCCTCTGTTCCCTAAGGGTGCTCGATTCCCCCGTTCCCCTGCCTTCAGAGACTTCCTGCTGGCGAAGGCGGTGAATGCTGAGAACGCTGCAGAGAAGGCGGAAAAGTTCCGCTCCATGGCCACGCGGACACGACAGGAGTACCTGAAGGACCTGGCAGAGAACTACGTGACCACCACGCCAATTGACTCCTCCACCAAGTTCCCCCTGCTGTCCCTGGGGAGCAAACGCAAAGACAAGCTGAAGGGGGCCAAGGGGGCAGAGCTTCACAGTGCTGGGGCGCTAGTCTGGGCTGTGATGGCCACCAGTGGGAATGAGGAGGAGACAGGAGGACACAAGCTGCCCTGTCTACTGGGGGTCTCAGCTGAATCAGTGGTGCTGATCGAGAGATACACACGGAGGGTGGTGTTCAACTGCTGCTGCCGCGATGTGATTGGCTGGAAGGCGGTGATAGACAGCAGGGCCATAGGTGGGCCTTGCCTGGATATCTTCTATGAGAGGGGGGAGGCTGTGTCAATCAGTGTGATGGACAGCCAGGCGGAGGAGATACGGGAGATGGTGCAGAGACTGGAGGTGGGAAGCCTTTCAAACACCACTGCTCATATGCTATTAAGTTATCATTGTTTATGTTTTGATGATAATAATATTAAATAAATAAATATACATTACTGTATTCAACTCACTGTGTCCTGTTGTTGTGTCCAGTTGGTGACGCGGGGGTGCGAGGCACGGGAGGTGACCCCCCTGCGTGATGGGGTGGGCCAGCCAGGCTTCCTGATGAGCGAGGAGGGCTTTGTGACAGATCTGCAGCGGTTCGGCTACGCGGAGAGCGGGGGTCTGCAGCTGGGGGCGCGGGTGGTGCGTCTGTGTGGCCACGCCCTGGTGCACCTAGGACCAGAGGAGAGAGCCAGACTGCTCCGCACCGCCCACAAGATCCACATCACTGTCATTCCTCCAGATGAGAACGGCAAGCCCCGCAGGTCAGAGAGGGGGGTGAAGGGGGGTGAGGGGTAGTGAGAGATGGATGGGGATACAGGACAGTGGGGAGGGGAGGGTAACATGGCGAGGATTAAGGAGAGAGAAGGCTGGGGTCAGGGTTCTAGGTAGTTTGGTAGGTGAAGACTAATGTTGATGAGGGGTTAAAGGATAAGGGAGGAGGAGAGAGGGCTGAGGGGATCAGATGAATTCAGGAGGCCAGTGAGGCACCATTCCAGGGTCACAGCTCACTCTATTTTTTATGGCGTGCTGTAGTCAGTGTCCCACCAGCTGGTTAACCACCAATCAATGGCTCTAATGGCCTCTAATGATAGTGACCCAGGTAGTGGCAGTTAGCAAAGCCCTCTACATTCTTCTAATGTCAGCCAGATGGACAGTGGTACAGTGTTACTGCAGCCTGGTAAAGGAGGGACTACTCAGATAGAGGAAAGGCAACACTAAACAGGATATTAGCTTCACAACAGGGCTCACCATATACACGTCAAACTGGCTGGTGGAAATATCTAGAGAGAGAGAACCCCCTCATTAGTAGATACGGTTTTGACAGTCGTGTTCAAGAACAACCCCAAAAGTGTGACCACTGTCAGGGAATGACACATTTTGGATTTCAAAGAGATGCCATGTTTTTTCGTAGGTAAATAGAGTTTTTTGTTGTTGTACAAAATCCTCCTCATCCGTGTGGCTCGGAGGTACTGCTCTAGAATACTGTATCATTCATGAATAAACGGAGTGTATTAAAAGGGAAGTATATATTTATGTAATATTTATCTAGTAATAACATCTTGTTGGTGAAACTTTTCTTCCTTTCTGGCTGTCTCGGATGGCTCCAGGAGTTTCTCAGAGTTATACCAGAAAGCCATCCAGGATGCAGAGCGTAAGCCTGGGGAGGGCCAGTCTGGAGAGGCCTGGGTGCTGGACGAGAGGGAGGAGGAGGAAGAGGAGGAGATGGAGGAAGAGGAACGGGAACAGGGAGAGGGGAAGGAGGCAGAGACGATGGAGGGACCAGCGGAGGGAGGAGAGGCTGAGGACAGGCTGTCAGAGACGGGACAGGGTGAGGAGGACCAGGGGGACCAGGGCTCCCTCCTCTCCCCACCCAGCCTGCCTCTGTTACGGGCCACCTCCCTGCAGGACCACCCCCTCAACCAGACCGTGGAGATCACCCCCTCCCAGCTAACACGCAGCTACTCCCTAGAGAGGCACCCGTCCTGCCGGGACATATGTGATGGGTATGTGACCTCCACCCTCAGCCTCATCATAAACCTCAGGTTATTTATTCCTCCGAGGATTTTCTGACATCCTAGTCATCATGAGTTCAAATATAATGGTTTTTACTAGGTATTCTTGTGTGTGTATGTGTGTGTGTGTGTATGTGTTTATGGTTTCACAGGAAGAAGAAACAAACTGCTAAACCAAAATTTGAGCCCAAATCTCAGCTATCCTGAAGATTACTAGATTAACTAGTTTGCCCTAGATTACTAGTTTGCCCTCCAGATTGGATTGGAAAGTCATTAGTGTAAACAGCGGATTTATAATCTGTGTATGTCTCAATCTCTCCGTGTCTCTCTGTGACAGGCATGTGTATGACAACGTGGGTGTGATGGTGAAGCATCACATCTATGAGAACCCAGGGGAGCTGAGAGATGCCACGCCTGGCCTCATCCTGGGGGTCAAACCCAAGGTGCCCCTGGACGAGGAACAGGTACAGAGACACACACAGGCATGGAGACAGATGACAATCTGGATAATAATCTGATGAAGGTTCCCTTCTCGATAAACCTCTAACCTTATCTGACTGTTTCTATCTCTCTCTTTCCCTCTAGTTTGTGGGGGCTGAGTTGGGTGAGGAGAAGGCATCAGCGAGTGACCCCTCCCTGTCCTCCACCCGGTTGTCGTGTCTGGACAGAGCGGAGAGAAACTCCCGAGCCCTGAGCCTACACAACTCCATCACCAAGAGTGGGTATTCCACCACACTGCCATCACTATATCCTCCATAATGTCCTTACACACCTCATTACCATCACCACATCCTCAAATATCAACTACCCCTAGGTAGAAGTCCTGTTTAATAGGTGAGGTTGTTGATGTGTTATGAATCCTATTTCCCATGTATTTCTCCTGTTTATTAAACAGCACTTTAACACTGGCATGCATAAACAATAGCGTCTATTAGCAACTGCTCAGCGACGTTGATCACCCTCCTGATGATGGCAGACAGACAGCCGTCTGAAACAAAAGGCCTCTGTGCAGACCTTGTGCCCTGTACCAGCTGATAAGGCCAGGCCGAATGGTGCTGAAACTGAACAATTACAACTGTTCAAAAATGATCTCTGCTGTAATTGAGACTCAAATCCCTTTTTAGCCCCCAGACCCTTTCTCCCCTAAACCCCTCTCCTCATTATCCTCCTTTAGCCCTCCCTTCCATCCCTTTGTCCCTCGTCTTTCATCTAGGCTGCCCCCTATCCCCCTAACCCAATATGCCCCCCGCCCCTTTACCACCCCCTACCAGCTACAGACCAAAGGAGGGACAGATGGGGGGTGGGAGGGGTGAACGGGGTGGGCTTTAGGCTGCCTCAAATCAAGGATCCCTTTTGGACCATCTGCTCTCTCTCTTTCTCTGCCGTGAGGCTATGAGAATCATCACACTGTTTCTGTAAGAGCTCACACACTCATCCTCTCAGCAGATACTTCAGCTTTTTTGGAGGAGATTGTCTCTATTTCCCTCCCCACACTCCAGAAGGCCGTCACACACAGAGATTGAAAGAACCCACTTCTTGCTCTCACACTGCAGCTAGTCGGGCAGCGCCACCAAGGCAGCAAAACATTGTTGTAACACCCCCTGGTGGTGGCTCTTTGTCCTTGTCGAACCACAGAATGAATTTGCCTGCTCATAAATCCCACAATCCTGTTGTGTTGTCCTACTGTATTGTCATGGTTTGCTGCTCACCTCGTTGATATGCCTTTGTTATGAAAGCACATTGAAACTCTGTTTCTTTCCCTCAGTCCTGTCAGAGACCACAGATTCCTCAGAGGAGGAGTGGCAGTCTATAGCTGATCTAGCCACAGCATGCCGCAGCATCCTAGAAGCCTTGTCACGTGAAGGTAAGAAGACATCTATCTGCATGGGATGACAACATAATATGTTATTTTACTAAATGCATCTACATCTGTCATATTTGATACATTACCACAGGAAATGGCCAAATTAGCACTGCTGAAAACAAAAGACAGTATATTCTCTATCCAGTCTATATGGCTGGCTCTGTATGACTGGCTCTGTGTGGTTGGGCTCAGTGACTAACATGGGTGAGTGATGTGTCATATTTCACACCGTAAAGCAGGAGATGGGACCCAAGGAGCAGACTCCGTGACAGATGGCAAGCTAAAGGACATGAAGGAGAGGTGGGTTTGGGTCTCTAGCTATACACACACACACACACTGAGATTGGATCACTGTAGACCTCTCTGCATGTCTCTGTGTATGTGAACTCCAAATGGTGTCTGACTCATTGGCCTCTGTCCTTTGTGTGGATCTTCCTGTGGGAGGTTCTAAATCAGAGATGGACTTTTGAACAGTGTGCATATTTCAGCCTCTCAGTTGCTCATCATGATACTGGCTCTTTGGCATATTGCCTGTCCTTAGATCTCTCCTCATCATCTCTCACATTGTCTTTCTTCAACTCTCTCTCTCTCTCTCTCTCTCTCTCTCTCTCTGTCTCTCTCGTCTCTCTCTCTCTCTCTCTCTCTCTCTCTCTCTCTCTCTCTCTCTCTCTCTCTCTCTCCGTCTCTCTCTGTCTCTCTCTCTCTGTCTCTCTCTCTCTGTCTCTCTCTCTCTCTCTCTCTCTCTCTCTCTCTCTCTCTCTCTCTCTCTCTCGCTCTCTCTCCTGCTGTTATGTATTCTCATTCTTTCTTGCTGATTTATAATCAGTTGATGGTTGCTTGTATTTGTCCTGTTTCATACGTGTGAATTGGAAATGTGTTTTTTGCATATCCCAACTCCCCCTGAGACCCCCTCGGAGAGTGGGGTCACGGCCAGTGCATCAGGCTCCCCTCTGTTTGACTCAGTGTGATGGCATGTTCCTCTTTCAACTCATTCCCCCCTTTATTGTGTCTTCCATTCTGACTCAATGTCTCTCTTGCTCACATACATATATTTTACCCACTGTCTTCTCATACACACACAAAACAGAGAGGATACAGGAAACACGTACAGACACCACCAAACTATATGCTGAATGTGTGTCTCTGTCCCGTTTCGCCAGTGACTCACCGGGCCACCTGGAGGAGAAGGTGTCCCAACTGGAGGCCATGCTGAAGAGGCTGCAGGACGACCTGCAAAAGGTACTCCCCATTCAGATGGCCAACCACAGCCCCTCCCCAGACCCCCCTCACAGCATCCTGCCCACACAGTGACCCCACGACCCCCCCATCCCCATCCACTTACCCTCGACCCTACCCTGTACCCCACCCTCCCTTCTCCTCACCCAACCTCCTGCAGACACACAGACAGACAGAGAGACAGACAGACAGACAGACAGACAGACAGACAGACAGAGGGAATGTAGAAGTAGGGCGGGCCAAGCAAAAGAAACCTGTCTTGTCATTGGGCAGGGTGAACAGAGGAGATGAGAAGATTGGCTGGAGGGACTTTGGGCAACCATGCTCACTCTCTCAACACTAAGCGACCAATGGCAGTAGAGGCAAGTACAGCATGAGATTTTTCCTCTGTTGTTGCATTGACAACAAAATAACAATTGGAAATGGAACTACTAAAAAACAGACCTGAGTTCATTAACCCAATAACCCAAAACCACCTATGGGGTCCTTCATGGATGTGAGAAATGTAAGCGAAGTTCCTCCTCACAACCCTGAAAGTCTGACAGGCTGTCAGTCATCCCTGTGTGCAGCCTCAGGACCTCTTAGCACCATTTCTCCATTCACAGGCTCTTCTCTGGGAAACATGGGGACTTGGGGATGGATGACCTTTGAAGCCCTCACAACTACTGAATGACTAGCTGCTCTGGTAGTGTTAAGTTGGTTACATAATGTAGAGAATCTGGAAAGGAAAAGGAAGACTGAAGCAAGTTGGAGAAAGGGTGAGAAAGAGTGAAAGAAGGAGAGAGAGAGAAAGAGGGTTTGGAAGCCTCCCAAGCATCCTTAAACACATTTGGGTGAAACATGATTCCTTTGTTACAGTAACGAGGGTGTTTAATCTCTGAGGTAAAATGAAACCCTATGGTGTGCAGCGTTCTATATCCCCTCCAACGTAGTCCTTTTCACCACTCAGATATCAAAGAGATGCCACACTGCCAGTGTTTAAAACTGGCATCCAACTAAGTGAATGACATTCTAAGGATTTTAGTGCAAATGCTATTCGCTCAACTTGGTTCTTGAAACATGTGAGACATGAAGCACACATAAGAATCTAACTCTGCAGATATTCTGGTCACAATCCTGTGGCTATAACACCAACATCACCAAAGTCTTACCCTCTGTTTTTGTAACTCCTCTGAACACTCACCATTAACACAGTGTTATCATCAATCTAGACAACACACAGACATTATCATCAATCTAGACAACACATAGACATTATCATCAATCTAGACAACACACAGACATTGACAGTCAGGGACAATGAACCAAGAAGGAGGACAACCTAACAGGGAACTGCCACATCAGATGATCCATTTTCACTTTTCTCTGTTGTTTACCTTCTGCCCTGGGAGAGTGAGTGAGCATGGTTGGTTATGGGGTGTCCCAGTCCTATAGTATGTCCAGCAGAAAAACGTAGGAATGAACTAAGACCGTGGGAATGGTCTTACCTCAGAGTAGCTAGTTAGGTTCCATTCTGAAGTGTGATGTGTCACATGGGCTACTTTTGGTTAGTATTTGGTTTCTGTCCATGGCTGCCAAGACAGGGAGGGTTTACAGTACTGGAGCTAGTAAGCTAGTACAGTATGACCAAATGAACAATCACCTGATGTGGTGATCATTTGTTACTTTGCTTGCTGTTTGACTTACATCTTTACATTTGTTCATTTTCCAATTCTAAATCTGAGTACTTTCAGGTTAATTGACTTGTACTTTCAGGTTAATTGACTTGCTCCAGGGCACAGTTGCACTATGGCCCACTAGGGAGTTGAACCAGCAAGGACAAACAGTACTGCCGCTACCAAAGATAATTCCTATTGACCCAGATTGATGATAATACCTAACTGGTCTCATCTATCATTAATTGTTATTGTCAAATAACCGTAACCTGCCCCCTCCTCATCCCACGACTCACTGACATCACATCACACCAGACAGACAGACAGATAGACAGACAGCACAGGAGTCAGTCCGGATAGAACCCCCTCTCTGTGTAGACAGTCAAACAAATAAACACCATTACACAAGGCAATTGTGCGGGGAGGCAATATAACATTGCATTCATGCCATTTTTGTAGAGGTTGAGTTTGATTAAATTCAATCACCAAGCTAATTGGCCAGGCTAAGTATAGCTCACTAACTCATGGCACACTGTACTTATTGAAGATTAAGTTACAATGAGCTTACATTTCATACCATTGCTCAAACCCCCTCGCCCACTGCAGACAGAGAATCTGACATTACTCTGCATTCAATGTTGCCAACGTTCTGCAATGATGATCTTTCTTTGTTGATCAATGACTTTGTTGCTGCAAGTGAACAGAATATGTCACAATGCACAACACTTTTTAATACAAAAGTCAATTAAAAGGTATAGTGTTGAAGTAATAATGCTGTTGGCAACACTGGTTGTGCTGGCAATGGCCCCTGTCTTTTTGTCTACCCTAAGCCTCCGATTTCCTGTCTGTCACAGCTCTTGCTACAGTTTGTGACATAGCAAACAGGAAGCATTTACTATGGCAAATCACCGCTCTGAAAGTTGCAATAGCTGATTTCAAACTGAGTTCCAAGTAGTGAGGGACTAGGGTGACCCCTGCTGTTTGGATGATGAGGAATGCAAGACATTTTGGAGCTTGGGTCTTTATAGAAATCTCACTTGTATAACAATCAGCTACATTGGAAATCAAATGTTATGGCATTTCCTCTGCTCTTGTTTAATGAGTGATTGATTTATTAATTGGTTGTTTGGTCTGGAACAAGTGGTTGCCATAGTAAATCCGTCTAAACATTTCCTCCATACTCCACTTCTCCCTATGGAGTGCTTTTATGGAAGGAAATTGGTTTGTATTTGCGTGTGCGTGTGTGAGTGTGAGTGTGTGTGTGTGTGTGTGTGTGCGCGTGTATCTGGTGTGTGTGTACTTCTATAGTACCTTGTCTTGCTTACACTGCTACCACTACTACAAGGCATGTATGTGTATGTTTGTGAACCCGTCTGTCTGCGTGTGCCTGCTGTCTAGCCCAGTCCAAGCCAGCCCTCACCCACCTCCACCCACACCCAGCCCCCTCTCACCCCTCCATCCATCCCAGCCATGGTGGTCTGACAGACGGGTGTTGTTGTGTGCCGCTCCCTGGCAGGAGAAGGAGGACAAGGCGGTGCTGCAGGCCGAGGTGCAGAGCCTCAGGCAGAATAACCAGCGGCTGCAGGAGGAATCCCAGAGCACCGTGGCCCGCCTCATCAAAGTCACCGAGCTGCTGTGCAATGTCAACAAGCCCTGTTAACTCCGTCACAGTACACACTATCTGTACACAGACACACAAACACACACACACAAACATATACACACAGACGATCTCACACAGATCATAAACACAGGCCGGACACACAACACATTTAATATTGTATACAAATACCCATGCTCAATACATCAACATACTCTATTACTGTTGCTCACTGTACATCAATACACACACACACACACACACACACAAACATACACACACATTCACATGCATAATACTCTGCATTCTGCAGAATGACATTTGAACTCTGGCCCAGCCCATGGGTGTAGAACCAACTGAAAAAACAACCCAGAGTAATTTCTCACCATCTGATGGTCTTCTCAATAGCTTGACCAGTTGTGCAGCATATCCAGGGTTGCGCTTTACCCAAGAGTGTGTTTTTTTAAACCGTGAGTGTGCGCGTGCGTGCGTCACCATGGTTATTATATCTTGCTTCACATACTTGACAAGTTGGGCAGAATAGCAATTGCTTAAAGCTACCCAATTGATTTAGATGAAGAGACACGTGTGCAGCATGTTTGGTGGCTGTTTATTTCAATTGACCCAAAGTGTGTGTACAGTATGTAAACAGTAGTCTCTCTCTCCTCTCTGCTCAACCCTCTCCATGATATGCAATGTCTCGGACTGAGAACAAACAGCTCAGCAGTGCACCATTAGAGTGGAGGGCCTTGGAGCTACATAGGAAAAATGACAATGACATGCCTGCAGGCAGCCTGCTTGAAAAGACGGACTGATGTATACTGACCCTGCCTCTCTCTGCCAACCTGCTCACAGAATGGTTAGTTCATTGTGTAGAGACACCATTCTCTCCCCTCCATACCGCCTCAGCTTCATTTGAATGGTTGTGGACTTGAGTCGGCCAGTAGCAGAGTATTTCATGTCTGCTTTCAGGGAATGAGATGCTATTTAGTTATAAGGGAATTGACTCACCGAATGGACTCAGAGAGCTGGTGGTGTTCCGTGCAAGTAGTTGAAACGGATATTGAAGTGGATAATACCTCTGATGAGGATGAAACAATGGAAGAGATCCTCATTACCCCTTAAAGACTGGTTGTAGAAGCTACACTGTAGAAAGTGCACCTCCTGCTGGACTGAACCATGCATTGCCACACAGCAGCTCTCCTTTGAAAGAAAAAAAATATTGTAAAGATTTAACGTAAACTGGACAGGATTCCTTTAGTGAACACAGACATCGGTGTTCAATTATATTTTGTGTTTGTTTGCTGGCTACAATGATAATTCAGTGTATTTGAAATGAATTCAGAATGGTTCTGGAGTGGTTGACTGTGGATGAGGGATTCCTTCATGTCATCCTTCTGTGTGTGTACCTACTGTATGTGTGTTTCTGCCTTGTTTTTGCACTTTTAGCATAACCTATATCGGCATGGGACAGGGCACATATTTAACCTCTTAACCTCCTGCCCAGGTTTATGCCTTGCTTGAAAAATGAACGTGGATTTGATCTCACCCCTTCACCTCATCCCACCTCATCTTCAGGTTCAATGCTGATGACGCCAATAACAATATGAGATCAGAGGAGGATGGGATTATTCCTCCTCCAAGACTGTTCTGCCAAAAGACACCAGGGCAGATCTCCTACACCCCACTCAGACCACTGGACCCAGCTGTGCCACACACACCCAAAATAACTAAACTCAAACTTTGGAAGGGATGCCAAACAATCGTCAGTCACCTTGACTCAATGCTACTTTATTTTAATTTTATTTTTTTGTACATAACCCTTTTACTTCCTCTTGTAATTTTATTTTAGAGTCACTGTGATTAACCGGTACCAGCAGATTACGATATATTCTAATTAAATTATAAATCTAAACTTTATCTATATGTGAAGATGACATGTACAGCTGAAGTGTTCAATGTTACTTAGTGCATCAGGTTGTGTATGCCCTCCATTGCAGGATGGTTTAATATGCAGACAAGTGTAAATGTGCCCGAACAGGCTGTTTGATCCATGCTGTTTAAAATGGTGATGCCTTGTTGGAAATGATTAGCAGAGTTGAGAAGTGGAAGAATATCTGATGTTTACTGTGTTCTTCTGTATAGTTCTTTAGATTCTAGGAGGTTGTTGAAGCATGATAATGCACCAGGCAACTTCCTAGCTCCCCTCTGTATGTGTGTGTATGTATGTATAAACATGTAATAACTTATTAATCTTGCAAATGTGGAATTCCTTGTTAGATGTTTTAATACAAGGGGAGGGAGGAAGCAATTACATGTGCTATAAAGTTAAACTGGTATGGTGGGGGTTGGTTTTAAGGAATAATACTTTTTTTTTTTGTAGAAATTCAAACACAAGAAGACAGGAGGAAAAATATTTCTGCAATGTTCTAGTATTTCTTGGGGAAATAATAATGGTTATTATTATCATATTACTATTGAGCTATTCATTCAGAGCTCCTACGTTCACATTCAATAAGGTTTCTAATGCAACTAGGTACGCCTTAAAGAGTGACGCTCAGAATGTCCAGAGAGTACAGGACAGACAACATTGTCAGACTAGTTCATGTGAAGGCTTCTCTCTCAGACATTCTGCCTACCTGAAAGTGTAATGTACGGTAACTCAGCTTGGTGTCTTCATTTCCATTCTTCATGGTCGTTGGTAGCAGACAGTGACAGGTTGTCCTGTTTCCTGCAGGATAGACAGGTGTGTCTGCCACATGACAGACGCAGATGTAAGGTTGGTTGGTATGGGGTCTCTCCAGGGTCCGCTCTTCAATCCTCCAACTGACCGTCTGCGGCCCTAATTAAATTCAAAAGAAGACCTACAATAAGATGGGTTTAGGGACCCCAGGAAAGTGTCAAAAGGGTTATATGAAGACGATATGAAGTTTGTGTTTGGTTTTGCTAGGTTAATGGGATTTATTCTGTATAGCGCTGGTTAAGGACCAGCATCTCCAACCCTATTGAATCATAATCATTCGGTGCAGAAAAACATAACTTTCCACAATCATTTGGACAGGTATGAACCATACTCCAAATCACACTCTGAGTGCACTTTGAAGCCCCATTTATGCATCACAGAAGGTATGTCTGGCACCTAACACAGAACGTTATGTCTGACACCTAACACAGAACGTTATGTCTGACACCTAACACAGAACGTATGTCTGACACCTAACACAGAACGTTATGTCTGACACCTAACACAGAACGTATGTCTGACACCTAACACAGAACGTATGTCTGACACCTAACACAGAACGTATGTCTGACACCTAACACAGAACGTATGTCTGACACCTAACACAGAACGTATGTCTGACACCTAACACAGAACGTTATGTCTGACACCTAACACAGAACGTTATGTCTGACACCTAACACAGAACGTATGTCTGACACCTAACACAGAACGTTATGTCTGACACCTAACACAGAATGTATGTCTGACACCTAACACAGAACGTATGTCTGACACCTAACACAGAACGTTATGTCTGACACCTAACACAGAACGTTATGTCTGACACCTAACACAGAACGTTATGTCTGACACCTAACAACACATTGCAGATAGTAACAATTCAATAGGCCATTCACTCACCTGCTGTAGGCTACATCAGCTGGCAAATTATCTCCACCCAGCCAATAGTAAACCTGTAAGAAAGATCCCTGGTAGAGACATTGTGGTTGTTGCCTCCTCCCCTCCATGCTGTAAAAGCGGCGATAAATGACCAGCGGTTTCCTGTTATCCTCTTATTGGTTTGCCTTATATGTCATCGCAACATCCTTACAGGAAACCATGGTGTCAGTAAATGCCCTACTTACCACACAGAGCTGGAATGCCATCTCTTTGTTGCTGTTGGAGAAAGGGGTGTATTTCTGTGAGCATTACTATAGGGAAGACAGAATACAGTACATTATTACCAGTGGAACCACACATGAAGTCATATCCCCAGTGGAGGTTTACGGCAGGCCTGGGCCACACATCATGTCAGAACGGTAGCACACATTATGCACTCAGCTCAGCCAGTTAAAGAGCTGACTTTACCACAACCAGGCAGTGGCACACTGAGGGAATGTATTGTAAAACACAAAAACGTGTTTTCAGTATGATGCCACCTCTAAACCTGTTCATTCTCTCACAAGAAAAGTACATTGAATAAATGTTGTTCATGTACTGTGAACTGGAGGACATGGCAATAAAGAATCCTCTGTACCTTTAGAAGTGTTTGGTGTGTCCATGCTATGATTCTCAATGTTTCTTTCTGAGGCCTCAGAAATGGCAGTGTTGGGAAGCTGATATCCCTTTGTTCAATATCCCATTGAGGATTGTTATTTTGATGCTATTCAGTGTAATAAAAAACAACATGTTGATAACAGTGTAACAACATGATTACATCAGATTACAAGTCCTGACTTGAGTGCATTATTAGTGCATTATTAGTTTTACTCTGTCTGGTTATTCAAATATGATACAACCCCTACTGCAGTGATCCAATAACTAGACCCTTCAGATCCTACATTATATTTGCTGTGATCAGCATCATTCATGTAACTGATACAATCAGAAGTAGATATCGGACTCTGAGGCCCTTTCTATGGGTGACTGTACAGACTAGATATGAAGAGAATATTTCCAAAATGCTGTATCAACCAATTTTTCACATTTGTGTTTTTTTCATCAGAAATGATTGCTTATGGGGACCTTAATGTGTGTGTAAAATATTACTGTTCTCAGATTTTTTTTATTCATAGATTTTAGATGGGTATGAAAATGTGTGTTTTTGCAAAACACTATATATCCAGTGTTTAGCTGGAATGGAATGTTTGTATCTTGTATTTGACTGTGATATGTGGTTGTCTCACCTAGCTATCTTAAGATGAATGTACTTACTGTAAGTCACTCTGGATAAGAGCATCTGCTAAATGACAAAAATGTCAAATGTAAATGTTCTACATACAGATCTCATATTACTTTTATTTTTGTCTTAAATATTGATGTCACAAATGTATCATTTGTACATTTATTTATACAAAATGTAGTTGTTCCATCTGACTGTGTAAAACCTAGCTTTTGCAAAAAAACATGATTATTTGTCTCTCTGAAATGAAACCATCAAGTGATAGATATAAACAAATACATTTCTGTCATTGAACAACCCCATGCCATGATTAGATAGTGAAAAAAACACACCAATCTCTTTCATAAGTTCTTTAAATAATAAACGCTAATTTACTAACATTTCTGAAAATGGATATATAGTGTTTTGGAATGAAACTCTTCATATGGAAAGCCTTACAATCAGTCTGAGCAGTTTTACTGCATGTGAAACTAAGGTGACAGAGTGGTGTAATGACAATACGACTAAATAAAGGAAGGGAAATGTTTATTTAATGGAATTGACTATATATAGTCTCCTCATGCATGTGCACACGCATATACATACACTCAGGGTAAACACTACAGAAAACAGAGGCTTGTGTTTGACGGTGTTCAATGCCTTCCCGAGTGCATACATTAAAGAAAGGCAAATACATTTTCCAAATCTCATTCCACACAAGTGTGATCCGTAACACACCAAGACAACATAACAAAAACCCTTCCCTGGACTGTGTCCCCAGGGAAACTTTCCTAAACACAAGCCGTGGTGAAGCTCTTTCTCTTCCCTGGCCTGACACCTGGAGAAGGGCTGATGACAACAATACAAGGGCTTATGTCTTTATTTGGGGTTGGTTCTGCGGGCAGAATCTTCACTAGGGGCCAGAGCAAAACGTGTCAGACATAGTTGAAGGGCTTAACGCAGGTTTGACTCACCGATGTTCTGTAAACATAGACAGCATGCACTGGTGTGTGTGTGTGTCTCTGTGTGTGTCAGATTGGTAGACAAGAGAGAGTGAGTGTGTTTCAGGTGATGTGTGTGTAGCATGAATGTGTGTGTGTGTGTGTGGGGGGGGAGACTCGACCTCTCTCCTTTTCAGATATAATGTCTGTGAAAAACCAGGCCAATTTTGCATTTTGCCAAACACATCACTCTTATTGTTTGACTACAGTAGCACAGCAGTATCCTAGGCCTAATATTGTCTATTGTAAATGTATAGCTCATGAAGAATTTATATCACTATGTTCAGATGACAAATTATCACACTGGTTGCTTGAGGAAATAGGCTATCTTAGAAAATTGCCTAAGCACAGCCTGTTTGGATTTTGTTTTGTTGCACTCTATGAATTGAATGACGGCGAGCATGTCGCCGCCTAGTGGCTCCCACAAACGCAGCGCACAACACGACGACGGACACGACTTTAGAACCAGTGTGAATAGTGTCAAGGCAGAAAGACCGTACCGCTTGCCACCGCCTCAACTCTCGTGTTTGAACCTGATTCTGCTGTCGCCGACCTTTGAATCTGTCTACCGATCTGAAGGCTGTAAGTGCTGTCGTTCCTTCTCCATCCACCCACTCCTCATGTGTAATATTGTGTGATCTCAAGGCATGGATGTCACGGTGCGCCTTGGCAGAATAAAATATTGTAATCCGAATTGAGTAGGCTACAGTCTGCGAGGATTTAGCACTGGTTTACACAATCAGCTAACTTGACATTCAAGTTGCAGGGGAAAGTGTAGCCTAGTGCAATTAAGCTGTGGAAAGTGGAAACCGACCTGACCGTAACTGCAACCGATATGTTTTGACGGGTGAGGGTCCGACTTCGGAATGAAGGCGGCCGTACAGATTTGGAGACGGCGGCCCTTCCAGCGGTTCTGCTGTTGTGGAGTTGGGCTTCTCGCGGTCATTTGGCTCGCACAGGTCGCGCACGTGACAGGTGAGTTTTTCCACAAGGATTAATGATGTGTGCATTTTGCATAATGTAAATTAATGTATATTATTGCTTGTATATGTGTGGTGTTTTTAGCATCACATATTTTTTACTATTCCTTTTAGAATTGATAACATTTTAGCACATTTTCATATCTTCACAGATTTTATTATAATACCCTATGGGAAAATTATCGATCTGTCAGCTCATTCACATTCTTAATTCATTCAATTTACAACTAAATACTGCCATCGGCTAAATATGCAAGATTATTTAATTTCTCGCAAAATAATCATTATATAACCATATTGATAGTAGGCTGTATTGGATGAAAGAGATAGATTTGGAACCAACAGATTGGATGATCTCCTCCCCTGTCCCATCCCCCAATATTCTGCAGCTAGAGTGTGCGTCACATTGAACTTTCAGCATTATTTTTTTACCAGGTAAATTGACTGAGAACACATTCTCATTTACAGCAATGACCTGGTGAATAGTTACAGGGGATGATTAGGTGATCATGATGGTCAGATTGGGAATTTAGCCAGGACACCAGGGTTAACACTGTAAGTCGCTTTGGATAAAAGCATCTGCTAAATGGCATATTATTATTAACACCCCTACTCTGATGATAAGTGCCACGGGATCTTTAGTGACCACAGGGAGTCAGGACAGCCGTTCAACATTTCATCCAATAAACAGCACCCTACACAGGGCAATGTCCCCAATCACTGCCCTGGGATATTTTTCTTGTCTGTTTCTTTTTGACCAGAGGAAAGAGTGCCTCCTACTGGCCCTCCAACACTACTTCCCACAGCATCTGGTCTCCCATCCAAGGACCTACCAGGACCAACCCTGCTTATCTTCAGAGGCAAGCTAGCAGTGGGATGCAGGGTGGTATGCTGCTGGCATCACCTCCCTGTTCCAGCCTGGTATCCTCACAGGACCTCTAATTTCAGGCAATTACCTGCACAGAACCCCCTAGAGCTTCCTCTAGTCTAACCAATTACTCTGATGGAACCCAGAGAACACATATCCCTATCAAGCATTGCATTAAGTAACACTGAAGATAGATGATTGAAATTGCACTGAAGTGAAAAAATAGATATGCATATAAACTGTGCGTAAAGGGATGAGTGTATGAACAAAAGAGAACATTGACGGGATGCAGTTATTCATATCCTTTGTATGAACAGCACATGGTCAACATCTAGCCCAAGGGTACTCAACTCTTACCCTACGAGGTCCGGAGCCTGCTGGTTTATTGTTCTACCTGATAATTAATTCACACACCTGGTGTTCCAGGTCTAATTCAGTCCCTGATTAGAGGGGAACAATGAAAAAATGCGGTGGAACTGGCTTGGAGGTCCAGAGTTGAGTTTGAGGGATCTAGCCAAAGGGGCTCTATTCTCTACAGACCTTGGTCTACTGCTCTAGGTCTCCTGGTTTCCTCTTGGAGGATGGATTCAAATACTCAGCTATGAAGCAACAGATGGTCAGGTACAATTCTTCAATCAGGAGGTGTGTGTGTGTGTGCGTGCGTGTGAGATTGTGTGGGCCAGTCCTGTGATTTTCAGGTTGAGAGAGTATGAGTTCATGTAATGATTCATAGATTAAGCTTTGACACAAACCTTCTGACAACCAGTGTTCTGATGTTGTTCAAAATATCCTTTAATAGCTGTCATGTTCTTCAGTTTTCCCTACTAAACCTTCACTATCTCATAACTACCATCATGCCTTTAACCCATATCTTCATTAATAGGCCTAATCTTGGGAAAAAAATATGAGTAATTATTTAATGTATCTTTCTAATGGCAAATGGCAAGATGTGTATTACTGTTAAATGCATTCATTTGACATGTTCATCATACAGCATCATTCTAGTGGTAGGCCTACTAGTCGCTATAGTAGAGCAATTGTTCTTGAAGGCTGTTTCATTGATTGCCAGTTCCAGTTTAGTTTGAGGCGTGACCATACAGATGTATGATCTTAATTTGTGGCAGTTTGATACAGCAGGAAAATCATCCTGCAGCAACAGGAAAATGTGAACTGTTATGTGGATTATAATGAATTTTAAAAAAATTGTAGGGGTTGATAAATTTTTCCTTAGAGCAAATGAAGTCTGCAATTTTAAAGTGGAAATTATAAACTTTTGAAGCCTTTTTAAACCTTGAATGTACTACAAGTTTGGATTTCCTGCTGCGCAGGAAAATTCTCGGCAACAATGCCTACGATGCACCAGACAGCTCATCCTGAGGAGTGAACCCCACATCTTCAATAGAAAGAGACGTGACTCAGGCCAAAGTGTAGTCTTCGTCTGGGTCTGGGTTGGAGCCCTGTGTTCTGTGATGTGTGGTCATGTTGTGAGTGTGATGATGGCGGCGCCGTCTGTGACAGAGGCCCATTTGAATTTCATATTACCCAGGTTCCTCTTGACGCCTCCACATGAAAGCCTCCGCATCCCCACTCTCAGGCCTAGTACAACACGCTCGTGAAACACGTTGATTGGAGTGTAAAGTAAAACAAAGCGGACAGTAATCATGAAACAGACTGGACACAGAGAGCGATCAAGCTATCTCTTAAACAACCGGAGTAGAGGGTAATGGCCCCCACCTGGCTGGCTCGGCTCTGTTCTGCTTGTCTCTGGTCTGCTCTGGTCTGCTCGGGCTCTGGTCTACTCTGCTCGGCTCTGGTCTGCTCTAATCTTCTCTGGTCTGCTCGGGCTCTGGTCTGCTCTGGTCTGCTCTGCTCGGGCTCTGGTCTGCTCTGGTCTACTATGGTCTGCTCTGGAATGCTTTGGTCTGCTCTGGTCTGGTCTACTCTGCTCTGGTCTGCTCTGGACATAGATCTCAGTGAGTGGCAGCAGTTATCTCTCTGTGTTTCAGGAGACAATGACACAGATACAGTACATCAGTGGAGGTCCTCACTGTTGATGCTGTCCTTCCATATATAGTGGTTGAAAGCTGAAGTCCAAATAAAGAGATTGGCTATCAACAGAGAGATACAGAACAGGGATTTACACCGTGAGGAGATTGCAGTGCTGATATGATGAATGGCTTATGAGTGTGCTCATAAAAGATTACATGATCTCCTCTGCTGACCCTCTCCGGTTGCTTCCTCCAGCCTCTATAATAAGTTGTCCAAATGTATCTTTATCATCTGTCACATCTTTACTAAAACACAAGCCTTTGAATGTTGTGTCCAATAAGATAGTGTTTTGTCTTTGGACCGGTCTTTTGATGAGCCTACAAACCAGTTGACTTACATTTCAACAGAGCCGGAGTCGTCCGGGTCTCAGCTAGAAGAGGATGGTGTTCCAGTTCGTTCCAGACGCAGGCTGATGCAGGAGGAGTGGCCAGAAGACAACCAGACCCTGGACCTTCCTAGACCAGGTGAGTCAGCCTCACAGCCTCACAGCCCCAAACCTCTCTCCCACCTCAACCTCCACTGATGGCCCCTGATGCCCACCGATGGCCCCTGATCCCCATTCTAGACAAAAGAGTATGTTCCCTACCATGTCCTCTGGCATACAGCTTTAGATGATTGTCTCCTCAGAGAATAACAGCTGACAGGGACCATTCAAACTGTATAGTCTCTCTGTACTCAATAGTCTTCCCCTTAGCGTTAGCTGATTAAGTATAGATTCCATAGGAGCCCTACAAGTCCTGAAGACATATCGATGCACAAACTGTCTGTTGACTAAATATTTATTTCCCAAACTGTGTGGCACACTGCGGGGGCTCCAGGAGGGTCTAAACTGTGTAGATGTGACTTAGTGTGTTAATCTGTTTGTGTGTGTGTGTGTGTGTGTGTTTGGGGAAGGCGGTTAGTGAGGGTAGGCTGTGTGTATGCTGGTGAACCTTGGCTCTCCCCTGCGGGTTAACTGAAAAGGTCATGTGGGCCGAGGCAGCAGTGCAGTGCTTGTCAGGAATCTGTGCTCTGTAAACTGTGTGTCACAAACTTGGCTGCCCTGCCGGCAGAAAGGTTCTGTCTAGAGTGGTTAGAGCAGCATGCCAGACTTGTGCAATGGAAGAATCAAGGAAATATATAAACAGTAAGTAAACATGGTGGAGGACATGGGGGGGTTGAGAAGACAGCTAGGGAGGAGAGCTCTGCAGCAGGACAACAGGACTGAGCAATGCACAGTTAGTGATTTCAGTCTGCGAAATAAATTAATGAATTGCATTCGATACCATCTCCCCGAGGACACCTGCCACAATCATTCTAGTTGTGCGCTTGGCAGAGGAAACTATTAATGCAATATGTGTACCTACAACACCAATATAGCAAGCACTTGATGTGTGGTCTTTCTGTTACAAACAGACCTCCCTCAGTATCTTTGACAACGACACATCTCCCTTAAAGATGGGTCATATGGTAAATGCAGGTCGTAGAACAAGAGGCTGATGGATCTGTGGGCAGGTAGATTACATTAGCCCTTTCAGAGGGGCTGCACTACTCCTAGGCTACAGAGCTCAGGGCAGGCTACTCCTCTTTATCTGCACGTAAGTCCGCTCTTCTCTGCTCACTGTAACTGCTAATGATTACATAATCCAAACGGCCAGCTCGGACAGACCTCTAGGAATATTATCTTGGGGATAGCGTAAGGGAGGTTTCAGTACCTCCCCAATCCCTTATCTCCCGCGGTTTTCCCCTCTATTGCTCTCTCTCACTTTATTTCTGTCTCTCTCTCTCTCTCGCTCTCTTTCACTTTCTCTCAATCGCTCTCTCTCTTTCTCTCTCCATCCCCCCTCTGTGTAACAAGACGGAGACGGCAGCGTCTGCCTTCAGTCGACAACCCTTTGAGGCCAGCGTTGCTAAGCAACTGAATGCTACATTTTGAAACCCAGATAATTCTGTCTTTCAAGCATTCAAAGTACAGAGGCAGAATGAACAACCAGATCGAGCTAAAAATAGACCGGGAGGAGAAAATAAGCCCATGCATTTTAATAAGGGCTCTATTCAATCCGTATCGCAGAAGTTCAGCGTTACAGCGTGATTGACATTTAAAGGCAATGTTCCCGCCTCAGCAGAGACTGCATTCATAGTAAACGCTGCATATGTCTGCTCAATAGGAAATCATCTTTACATTTCTATCCCGCTATCTGCAACGCTTCGGCGATACAGATTGAAGAGCCCTAAGTGTCAATAACGATGGCTCGTATGTTTTTATGCATTTGTTTAGTTTTTTTCGGCAAGCAACAGAGCCAGTCGGTTGAGGATTATTTTTCCACAGAGATATTTTAGTGGTCGCAGGAGAGAACTGAAAAAGAGAATCTGGCAGATACTCTAACGATATTTCCTTTAAAAAGTCCTTGAGTTTTGTCAGGGGAGTAATTTATTATGGCTGTCAAATAAAGCAAATGGCCACTAATGCGACCATTAAACATGGGAGTAGTTGTCTTTTTGTCTGAAGTCTTTGGAAATTGGGGAGAATATTCTTAGCTCCCGTCCCCTCTCTGGAACCCTTGTCCTCTCTGCATTCACATTGGTTCCTGATGATAACTTAAAGGTCCTAGGTTAAGGATGGAGATCACTCACAGAAAGCTCTGTGTGTGGTTGAACATAAAACACGTTTTTAATATGTGGCTCACATCTACCCGTCTTCATTTCAGATAGGGTATTAGTGGTGGCTTTCAAATTGTTTTACTGCAGTAGTTTCCTTTGTTTCCCAGCACACCAACATAACATTGAGACTTGACGCTTTAAGATTATGGATAGTGCAGTGTGACTTGTCTGAAGAGGTGGAGTAATCTCCTGTGAGGGACTGAAGCTTATTGATTGTTCTCCTGAGGATTTGTCAAATTATTTCAGCTAGTGTTTTGTTAGATGAAGGATGGTTATTGAGTTTTGGTGAGATTTGTATGGCTGGATTGGCTTTTACTATTTTTGTTCTTGTCGGCCTTTCGTGACTATATCATAAAATCAAAGAAAGACAATAAAAATATGTCCATTATTGAAATTTCATCACATGGAAGAAAGCAAATGTTTTGATTCGTCATAAAAATGCAAGGTTGTTGTAGTGAGGGCCTCCCAAGTGACGCTGCGGTCTAAGGCACTGCATCGCAGTGCTTGAGGCGTCATTACAGCCCTGGGTTCGATCCCAGGCTGTGTCACAGCCGGCTGTGACTCGGAGACCCATGAGATGGCGCACAATTGACCCAGCGTCGTATGGGTTAGGGGAGGGTTTGGCCGGCCGGGATTTCCTTGTCCCATCGCGCTCTAGCGACTCCTTGTGGCGGGCCGGGCGCCTGCAAGCTGAATTCAGTTGCCAGTCGTACGGGTGTTTCCTCTGACATATTGGTGCGGTTGGCTTCCGGGTTTTAGCGAGCAGTGTGTCAAGAAGCAGTGCGGCTTGGCAGGGTCGTGTTTCGGAGGACGCATGGCTCTCGACCTTCGCCTCTCCCGAGTCCGAACGGAAGTTGCAGCGTGGGACAAGACTGTAACTACCAATTGGGGAGAAAAAGGGGTAAAAGTAAAAAAATCTATAACATCTCTTCCTCTCCTTCCCTCTGCCTGCCATTCGGTCACACTCTTAAGTCCCTTGCAGCAGGTTCACTTTTAATCTGGACTGATATGACATTACCACACACTCAAGCATACCAATGGGTTCGCACACACGCACACACACACACACACACACACACAGATTACATCACATGTCCATTTTGACCCCTTCTCTAGATTCTTGATTGGATCAGCAATGAAATTAAATTAAATCAAGCCCATTCACAGATAAGATAACATCTAGTGTATCAGAGAGAGATCTATGCAGGTTGGCATTTATTGTCATGAATCTTGCCCTGGAGGCAGCTCTGCAGAGGGGTCACTAGCTGTCACAGCCACTAAGTCATAAAATCTGATTTAAACCTAACCCTAACCATAACCACACTGCTAACCCTAATGCCTAACCCTAAATGTCCTGTGTCCAGTATTGGAAGCCAAGCTCAGATATAGTAAATCATCTTACAGCTGGTCTAGTCAATCAGCAGTCCCATGCTGCATGCTGTGACAAAAGCCTAGTAAAGGGGAACAGAGGATGGGCATCCTCACAAATACAATTCCTGGCCAACACTGTATCGTATGTTTTTGCTCTCTCAGACCTCTCCTGAGGGTTGGCAAGGAAAAATTAATATTTTTAGAATTTAGCTCCAGAGCTGCCTGTTGTTTTATCTTTTTTCATAAGCCAAGACCATGTGAAACACACATTCCCCTCCCTCCCCCTTTCTCACCATTCACGCAGCCGTCATTGGCTTCCCACTGCCGCCCGTCAACAAACCACAGCCCCCAGGGAGAGGGTCTCCATGGCAACTGCTTTCACCGAAGCAACCGTCAAAACGTTCATCTGAGCCGCATGTTTCAGCACGGCATTTACATAGACACGTTCAACTGGGGCCTTGTGTATTGGGGCTAGATGTCCTGGGGACCTGGGGCAGGATTCAGATCTTTCCAAAACACAGCTATAGGATAGAAGGACAACAGAAATGATAATAATACCACAACTAGAGAACAGATGTCCTCACACTGATAAGATGCAGATGTGTACCCACGTTCTTTAGTGAGATGCTGCCTCACTCTTTCTTATGATAATCTGAAAGAAAGTTGACATGCTAAGATGGGATGGTTTAGTGAACAGGTCCTGCCCCAGTGCAACAGCTGGCCAGAAAAGAAAATAAGCTCCTTTCCCCACAGTTCTCTGGACGAGCAGAGACAGAGAGAGGGACCCTCACCCTCTGAGTCTCAGATTCAGGATGTTGATTACATCACTAGATGTACATTAGATAACCATATGCTGTACACACACACACACAGTATAGCCTATTCCCCCTCAGGAGACTGAAAAGATTTGGCATGGGTCCTCAGATCCTCAAAAAGCTCTACAGCTGCACCATTGAGAGCATCCTGACTGGTTGCATCACCGCCTGGTATGGCAACTGCTCGGCCTCCGACCGCAAGGCACTACAGAGGGTAGTGCGTATGGCCCAGTACATCACTGGGGCCAAGCTTCCTGCCATGCAGGACCTCTATACCAGGCGGTGTCAGAGGAAGGCCCTAAAAATTGTCAAAGACTCCAGCCACCCTAGTCATAGACTGTTCTCTCTGCTACTGCACGGCAAGCGGTACCAGAGCGCCAAGTCTAGGTCCAAAAGGCTTCTTAACAGCTTCTACCCCCAAGCCATAAGACTCCTGAACAGCTAATCATGGCTACCCAGACTATTTGCATTGCCCCTCCACCCCACCCCACCCCCACCCCCACCCCCACCCCCCTCTTTTACGCTGCTGCTACTCTGTTTATTATTTATGCATAGTCACTTTAACTCTACCCACATGTACATATTACCTTGACTAACCGGTGCCCCCGCACATTGACTCTGTACCGGTACCCACTGTATATAGCCTCCCTACTGTCATTTTATTTTACTGCTGCTCTTTAATTATTTGCTTTTATTTTTTACTTATCTATTTTTTACTTAACACTTAAAAATATATATATATATTTTCATAAAACTGCATTGTTGGTTAAGGGCTTGTAAGTAAGCATTTCACTGTAATGTCTACACCTGTTGTATTCAGCGCATGTGGCAAATACAATTTGATTTGATTTGACATTGTATAGAAGCACACTGTCATCCTACAGACCTCTAGACCATATGGTACCCTCTCCTCTCGGCTTCACACTACAGATTCAAGGATCAAAATCTAATATCCTTGATCACATGAGAGGTGTGCTCTCTTAAGCCACAGGGAGAAGGTTCAGAATGGCATGCTGTCATAGACTTACAGCACAGCTCATGGAATGTAGTGTGCATACTGTGTAGTATGTGTCATGAAGCCTATGTTTGGTAGTGTGTGTCATAGATAATGTGATGTGTAGCATGTATATTATAGAAAGTGTGTGTGGTGTAGAATGAGTCGTGCAGCATGCGTCAGACAGCATGCATTGTGGGACTGACTATGTAGGCTACCCAGCGCTGTCTGCCTCAGAGCAGCAGGGCTATTAATAGGTTTGGGCTCCCCAGTCGTTAAAGTTCATTTTCCCCTGCGTCTGAGTACTGATTTAGCAGCAGTGCCCTGTGCAGCCTCCTCTCCTCTGTTCATCACGCCGGGGGAACCGAGGGGAAGCTTTCACTAACAATCTCATATACACCTGAGGACTGGAGGAGCAGGAACCAGCTGTTCCATACACATCCTCCTCAGAGCTCTGCTCCTCTGTTCCTCTCTCTCTACACGTCCCAGGGGGCTAGCATCTGCTAGCCTGTACAGGTGTCTGGCTGCTTGGAGGAGCAATTCCATAGGAGATCAGTTATTAAGCTGCGGTGTGTCAGGCGGATAAATACGATTTCTTGGAGTCTGAGCCAGATCCTGACGCTTAGCTTCAGCAATTCCTTTAGGACCGTGGAGGAACAAATCATAAAAAAACATCAAGGTGCCTCCTTCAGCTATATATAGCATTGTATTCCTTCAGAAAGGATTGGCTCTGGAAAGCAATGTGATGAAATTGTCATCCATTCTTCCAGAAGGCCTACTATGCTATTACTGTGCTTGTATCTGTCCTTTAAGATAGGAAGGATGATGAGATGGGGACAGGAAAGCAATGTTATTGCAAACCAATGTGGCAGTTGTTTGATGATTGTGCTCTGCTTCTGATCTTGAGCGCCATGACATCCATTTAGTCAGATTAGCGCAAGATTCTGCTTTCCTTCCCCCTCTGCTGTTGTTGTTGACTATCCTTTTCCACCTCCATTCTCTCTCTCTCTCTGTAGACAGAGAGAGAGGTAGGATCTGTGTCTAAATGTGTTGTACTGTTATCTCTCTCCCTGAGCCATCCATGAGTTTCCAGAAGATATCTTTACCAAGGAGGAGCTGAAAGGAGGAGCAGTGTTGTTACATGTGCTGTGTGTGAGTGTCCCATAACACACAACGCAGAAAACACACCTGTTTAACACACCTCACAAAACAACCATGATACCATGATACTGCAGTTTTGCGGCCACACCCTTAGTGCAATACCATCTGTTCAGATGCGATCAGACTTCATAATATAATTTATCTGCCAATCACAGTGAAGTACACCTGCCTAAATGAACTGAATTACGTAAACACTTCCTTATCACATCCTTTACGGCCTGTATCTCTATTTTTATCTGTTGCGCTACCTTTTAGGCTATCTACATGTTCTACGCTCTTGCTATTGTCTGTGATGACTACTTTGTCCCTTCCCTGGAGAAAATATCAGAGGTGAGAAAACCAACAGCACCAATTAACTTACAGGATACAAGAAGAGGGAGGCACCATATCCTGCTTTTTATCACTCTATTACTACTTTTAGTTGAACCATTTAAAATAGAAACTTTGTGTAAGACAGGCTGAAGAGGATTTCTGTTATCATGTATTTCTACAAAGATATAGTGCTTCTTGAACAAGTATTCTGATTGTGTGAGAATGTTCCCCCTCCTCTCTCTGTCCCTGTCAGAACCTGCAGCTCAGTGAGGATGTGGCAGGGGCAACCTTCATGGCTGCAGGGAGCTCAGCACCAGAGCTCTTCACCTCTCTCATTGGTCAGTTCTTAATCACTCTGTATTTCACCTCATATTTCCTGATATCAGTGGCCAATATTGTGTCAATGAACACGATCCATTATGCCCAACACTGGATGATACAAATGGCCCATAACTTGGATCTTCAATCCATCCCAATGAACATGTTTGTGTATCATGTAATGCCACAAATATCCATCTGATGTCAGCAGAGTCAATATGAATAGTCTTTCATTCTACATCAAGGTATAAAACGCATTGGGATAACCACTGGTTTCATCCTCTAAAATGTCATTGTCACTACAGCCCCTCCCACGCCTCTCTTTCCATCTCAGGTGTGTTCATCACTAAAGGCGACGTGGGGGTCGGTACCATCGTGGGCTCAGCGGTCTTCAACATCCTGGTCATCATTGGTGTTTGTGGCATCTTTGCGGGCCAGGTACAAACCTTTCAAAGACTACACACCTTTATGGTCTTATCAGTGTGGCTATGGCTGAAGAGCTCATGAATACATGGAAACATATTTTAGAAATTCTCCTACAAATGCACTGGCTGAGTGAACATGAGGACTTCACCTTGATTTAGCTGTGTGTTGGTTGTCTGTTAGTGGAATCTCTCTCTGTGTGTCTCCCCTGCAGACGGTGGTTCTGACATGGTGGTCTCTGTTCAGGGACTCCACCTACTACATCTTCTCTGTGCTGGCTCTCATCATGGTGAGGCAGACAAGGGAGGGAGGAGGGGAAATTAAGACCACACAATTAAATGCATTTAGAGACCAGTATACAGTAGCTTACTTGTGCTCTACAATTATGGTTCTGTATAAACTGCCTGTCCATAGTGAAATGCAGATGTGACTATTTTAATGTGTTAACTTTCTCTTTGTAGGTTATCTACGATGCAAAAGTTGTCTGGTGAGTTTTATCATGATTCATTGATGAACCTATACATAATTTACTTTTCTGCCAAAAGTCTCAATGTTACATGTCAGAATTGTAAAAGTATAGTAAAATAGCAGTTTACTGGTTTTAGGTGGTAGTTGAACTGTTTACTGGTTTTAGGTGGTAGTTGAACTGTGTTTTTCTCTGATTGAGCTGTTTACTGGTTTTAGGTGGTAGTTGAACTGTGTATTTCTCTGATTGAGCTGTTTACTGGTTTTAGGTGGTAGTTGAACTGTGTATTTCTCTGATTTAACTGTTTACTGGTTTTAGGTGGTAGTTGAACTGTTTACTGGTTTTAGGTGGTAGTTGAACTGTTTACTAGTTTTAGGTGGTAGTTGAACTGTTTACTGGTTTTATGTGGTAGTTGAACTGTTTACTGGTTTTAGGTGGTAGTTGAACTGTTTACTGGTTTTAGGTGGTAGTTGAACTGTTTACTGGTTTTAGGTGGTAGTTGAATGGTGTATTTCTTTGATTGTAGGTGGGAGGCCGTGCTCCTAATGACCATGTATGGAGTTTACATTCTTATCATGAAGTGAGTACGCTGAGACCCCTCTCACAAGAGTCCTCAAATCACAGAGCATGTAGCTAGTGACGATTGTTGTGTTTCTCATATGACAGATGTTTTGTGGTTTCAGGTTCAACTCCCAGATCAGGGGATGTGTGGAACATCGGTTTGTGGGCCCGGGTCAGTGCTGCCTTGTCAGTGAGGGACTCAGAGATGAGGAGATGGCAGAGGACGGACCCACATGTAACACCAACATGGTGCTGCTCAGGAAAGGTCTGTCTGGACTGGAGCTCCATACAGCTCTCACTGTCTGAGTGTTAGAAGCTGTGACTGTTATTGATTTGTTGTGCTCATGACAAGTCTCACAGTGCATTATAACCGCATCATAATGCATTATACCTGCCTGTCGGCTTTAGGTAAAGTGTTACCCCTCTTCCCATCCCTTACTCACCCTGCAGGCCAACCCCAGGGTCAGGAGTCTCCTCCGGTGGTGATGGTGGACGAGCTCCTGATCCTCAACCCCCACCAGCTGTCCTTCTCTGAGGCCGGCCTGCGCATAATGATCAGCCCCCACTTCTCCCCTCGCACCAGGCTCACCATGGCAGGCCGCGTGCTCATTAGTGAGGTACTGGACTCAGACTGGAGGAACATCAGCAAGGGTTAACATTAGCCACTATGGAGCACTAATGTGCACTCTCTCTCTCTCTCACACAGAGACAAAGGTTGATCAGGGATCCCAACAGCCAGCTGGACGGGGAGGCCAGCCCAGGGCCAGGGGGCACCCCTCTGAAGGGGTTGGGCTCTGGAGGTCTGGAGAATGGGGGCAGTGTGGAGAAGCAGACCCCTGATGGGGCCAGGTTAGGGGATGCAGGGGGGGAGAAGCCAGGAGCGGATGTATGTCACGCTGAGGAAGAGGAGGATGATGATGATGGGCCATTCAGGCCTCTGCATTGGCCAGGTGATATAACGAAATCTGAAAATACTCTTGATACATTCAGTAACATGATAAAATGTGGGGTAGGAGCAGCATAAGACAAAACCAATTACAAGGGTTTGAGGTGTCTCTAAGTGGCCACTCACCTCTCCAAACTGTGCACAGTTCCTAAGTAATTTCAATGCACTTTTATGACTAAAAGAAGAGTCTTCAACTATAAGGTGCTTTTTTGTGCTCTCCTAGCTGTGCCGTTGAGGAACTAGAGCAAGCACACTGGTAGTTGTTTCATTTGGAACACAACACTGCATCCCCCATCACACAATTACTGTTGTTTACGCAATCCAAAAACGGTTCATTATAAATCGCAATCTATTGACAACATGACTAAGTTATGAAGTATGATCTTGTTAGGCTTGTGTTAGGCTTTCACAAGGCAATTCAGAGAAACAGATCGTAATTTTGGTGCCCATAGAAAGGAGTCATGACTGCATTCAGTTGCGTGTACCACGGCAAATCTTCTTCACAATAAACAAACATAGGCTCATTCTGTTCAGAACAACCCAGGGTATGACACCAGGTCATCTTGTAACTGTACATCAAACAGAGTGATCATAAACATTGACACTGTATATGACATGAGTTTTAGGATTTGCACATTTGGACTCACAGGTGTTTGAATTGCTTTTATGACATCAAAGCGGTATTTATTATAATTCTCAACGTCTCATCTTTCAAAATACATTGAGTCATCTTAATATACAGCATTTCCCTCACTCAGACAACAACAAATGTGTAAAAGTTGCCCAATTAGCTGGAGGGATGGGGGGCAACTTCTTGTTGCGCAAGGTGCTCACGTTCAGAACGGCTGTCAGTCAAAACCATACAGCGCTGTGAACCGCATAGCCAGAGCTCTGACTTCATGTATAGCATGTTATCGTACAGCCACTATGTTCCAATTTAAGCGCTTATTAGTGCCCAAATCTGCCATTTTCAACCCGTAAATGGGTATGAGTGTAAAGGGCTACAGACAATTTCCCTGACGTTCGCTGAAATTGCATTTGAGGAAAACACAGTGGATGTCAGCTCTGGTATGTTCTGGTCTGTGACCGACAGTATATTGTTGTTCGTGTGTGTTGCAGGTGGTTGCTGTGCGCGGGTCAAGTGGCTGATCTCGTGGCCCCTGGGCCTGCTGCTGTACTGCACTGTGCCAAACTGTGTGTACCCACGCTGGCACCGCTGGTTCATGGTCACCTTCGTAGCCTCCACCCTGTGGATAGCCATCTTCTCCTACCTCATGGTGTGGATGGTAAGGACCTCATGGTGTGGATGGTAAGGACCTCATGGTGTGGATGGTAAGGACCTCATGGTGTGGATGGTAAGGACCTCATGGTGTGGATGGTAAGGACCTCATGGTGTGGATGGTAAGGGCCCACAGCAGAGCCTTACGGCCGCATGGGAACTTCTCCAGGCCAGGCTTTCTACAAGCTTGAAATGTTCCAGGAATTGTAGGATGGTATTTGAGAGGGTGAGTGTGTGTGGTGTATCTGTCTCTAAACTAGCTATGTGTGCCCACCAGGTCACCATCATCAGCTACACACTAGACATCCCAGACTACATCATGGGGATCACCTTCCTGGCAGCGGGCACCAGCGTGCCAGACTGCATGGCCAGCCTCATTGTAGCTCGGCAAGGTACCCGTCATCCTCTCTTTTCAACTTTCTCTCATCTTCAGACTCCTGACCAGCCTCTTAACATCCTGGTGGTGTAGTGTAGACAGTTGTGCTTTAGTTTGACTTTACTTTCCATTTCTCCTCAGGTATGGGGGACATGGCGGTGTCTAACTCCATTGGCAGTAATATCTTTGACATCCTGTTGGGGCTGGGTTTCCCCTGGGCTCTGCGCACTCTGGTGGTGGACAACGGATCATCGGTGGGTACTCATTTATTAAAACTCTCTATCTCTATGGACATTTAACAATCGTCAACATCTGACCCCTCTAACCCTCCTCTTCCTCACAGGTCTACATCAATAACAAGGGCCTGGTGTATTCTGTTGTCCTGCTGTTGGCCTCTGTCTTCCTCACAGTAAGTGTGTGTGCATAAGTTCGTGCCTCCATGGAGTTCACCATGAGTTACTCTTGCACTGGACATCTGGTTCTGAGCATCATTTAACCACATAACAGTCCATACCACACAGTACGATCATAGTTTTACTGGTATTAAGCTTTTTACAAGACATTTGTTATTGACCACAAGCAGAATGGCGACAGGCAGAGCACAGTATAGTACAGTCTTTCTGGAGCAGGGTGTGGTTCCATCTACTGTTCCGGTGTTATGATAATGATGGTTTGTACCATTGTGGCTACCATTACAGCTCCATCTAGTTGTCGCGTCGTGGATTAAAGTTGTTGACAACTGTAGCATTTTAGCTAAGCCTAACTAACCCTTTTCCTTACCTATACATCAGTCTCCTAACCTGCCACGTTAGACCTCCTAACCTGCCACATCAGTCTCCTAACCTGCCACGTTAGTTCTCCTAACCTGCCACATCAGTCTCCTAACCTGCCACGTTAGTTCTCCTAACCTGCCACGTTAGTTCTCCTAACCTGCCACGTTAGTTCTCCTAACCTGCCACGTTAGACCTCCTAACCTGCCACGTTAGTTCTCCTACCTGCCACGTTAGTTCTCCTAACCTGCCACATCAGTCTCCTAACCTGCCACGTTAGTTCTCCTAACCTGCCACATCAGTCTCCTAACCTGCCACGTTAGTTCTCCTAACCTGCCACATCAGTCTCCTAACCTGCCACGTTAGTTCTCCTAACCTGCCACGTTAGTTCTCCTAACCTGCCACATCAGTCTCCTAACCTGCCACGTTAGTTCTCCTAACCTGCCACGTTAGTTCTCCTAACCTGCCACGTTAGTTCTCCTAACCTGCCACATCAGTCTCCTAACCTGCCACGTTAGTTCTCCTAACCTGCCACGTTAGTTCTCCTAACCTGCCATGTTAGTTCTCCTAACCTGCTATTTAAACAAACCACCAGTGCCGACAAACCATCAGTATCACAACACCAGTGCTAAACAAGTTAAATTGTGTGGCTCCATCTATTACTCAATCACCCAGTCATAGCCAAGCTAGTCCTCTCTCTTTACCTCATGCAACCTTTCTTTCCAATTTCCACTCAACCCCTGTTCTCTCTTCACCTCCCCCTCTTCCCTCCCAGGTCATGAGTGTCCATCTGAACCACTGGAAGCTGGACCGCCGGCTGGGCCTGGGGCTTATATTACTCTATGCCATCTTCCTGCTCTGCTCCATCTTCTTTGGGCAGATGTGAGGCTGACGATGGGGTCAAAGGCCAACCCTGATTTGCCTTCCTGTCAGCTGCCATGTCCAGGAGTCCTCTGTCTCCCTGAGATACTCTGTCCTAAAGCCAAAAAAAAAACAGCCTCAGCTACATTGTGCTAAAGTTAACGTGATGTACCACAAACAGGATATGCTTGGGTGACATTGCACACAAACACACACACACACACATTTTACTATCCTTGTGGGGACCTACAATTGATTTCCATTCCAAATCCAATTTTCCCTAACCCCTGCCTTAACCCTAAAATAGCCTTTGTCGACAAGGGAGATTTTCCTTGTTTTACTATCCTTGTGGGGACTTTGGGGGATTTCTGGTACCCACGAGGATAGTCACACACACACGTTATGTTCTTCTATCCTTGTGGGGACCTAAAATTCATTTCCATTCAAAATACTATCTTCCCTAACCCTAACTCCTAACCCTAAACCAACCACTTACCCGTACCCTAACCCTAATTCTAACCTTAATTGTAACCCTAACCCTAAACCTAAGCTTAAAATAGCCTTTGTCCTCATGGGGAAGTGGGAAATGTCCACACGGGGAGAATATTCCTTGTTTCACTATCCTTGTGGGGACTTTTGGAGATTGTAGGTCCCCACAAGGATATAAGAATCAACCCACATACACACACACACACACACACACAGCAGTCTTTTCTATAGCACAAACCTTTTTCATCCGAAGTTTGGTGTTTTAATACATAGCAACACCTAATGTTCAGCAGTGACCAATGGGAAAAATAATACAGTAGACTAATCCTGGTTTCTTGACCATACGTTTGGAACACCCGTGTTTGTTTTGAATGTACGCCCTAGCTGATGTTACCTTGTTGTGTGGTGATACCGTGTGTACATTTGTGCAAATGTGTAGCAGTGCTGGGGTACAGTGGAGCATAGAACTGTCAGTAAGGTACTATGAACGAAGCAATAAGAAAAAATAGACGGCGTTAATGTGTAATAGACTTATAATAGAGGAAGTATTCGTAAGAGATGCAGATTATTATGTGACTAGAATTTGTAAAGTGACTGATCTAGTTCCTCCAAAGAGGATTTATGAATAATTTTTTGCCTCACTGCTTTTGAACAAGTACTGTTACAAACTAAGTAAATAATAGGCTAACGTGAAATCTACGATTTTTAGCATTTTTAGAAGTGTTATTACTATTGACTACATGTTTCTATGAGTGTCACAACCTTTGATAACATGCGTACGGGTCTGTTGTAATAGTTCACTACGTTTGGGGACGATCAGTGTTTGTATTACTGTACAATGATTATTAGGTCTACAAGAGCATACTTTTTACTGTTTCTAAATGTTTACTAAATATTTTACATAGTTTTACAAAAAATTAATGTCAGACAGACTAGACTTGTGGTGTTTTTGATATAAGAACTAAATAACATATTCTTCCCATGGTATTTGTGAGAATATCTTATACTGTAACTGAAAAAGTATGTATATTTGTGTCACTTTGTATAGTGATACTAAAGACTGACACTTCAGATCAGCACACTCCACCTAGATCTGATGAAAGGAGAATAAGGTTATATCGAATTATGTCACTTTCTAAACCACTATTCTATTTAAACCAGCTTAGATCCTATTTAGCACTGAACCACCTTGATTTAGTATCGTTATTTATTATTTCCAAGAGATTTTATATATTTCCTCTGTCAAGTGCTTGTGATTACAATACTTATTGGTTTGCTCTGCAAAATAGTATATTCTGAAAAACGTATAGGTATTTATTTACATAATTATTTCCTGAAATAATTTAGATTTCAGATCAGATCAAATGACTCAAACTTTTTTGCCAAATGAAAGGACTGCAGAATATACTCTTTATGTGATCGAACTATTACACTGAACAAAAATATAAATGCAACATGCAACAATTTCAACGATTTTACTGAGTTACAGTTCATATAAGGAAAATGAAATAAATATTATTTATTATTATTATTATAAATTAGGCCCTAATCTATGGATTTCACATGACAATCAGAAAACGTTTTCCACCACAAAAGGGCTTTATTACAGACAGGAATACTCCTCAGTTTCATCAGCTGTCTGGGTGGCTGGACTCAGACGATCCTGCAGGTGAAGAAGCCAGATGCGGAGGTCCTGGGCTGGTGTGGTTACACGTGGTCTGCGGTTGTGAGGCCGGTTGGACATACCGCAAAATTCTCTAAAGCGACGTTGGAGGCAGCTTATGGTAGAGAAATGAACATTAAATGATCTGGCAACAGCTCTGGTGGACATTCCTGCAGTCAGTGTGCAAATTGCACACTCCCTCAAAACTTAAGACATCTGCGGCATTGTGTTGTGTGACAGAACTGCACAATTTAGTTGCCTTTTATTGGCCCCAGCACAAGATGCACCTGTGTAATGATCATGCTGTTTTAATCAGCTTCTTGATATGCCACACCTGTTAGGTGGATGGATTATCTGGGCAAAGCAGAAATGCTTACTAACAGGGATGTAAACAAATTAGTTCACAAAATGAGAGAAATAAGCTTTTTGTGAGTATGGAACATTTCTGGGATCTTTTATTTCAGCTTTTGAAGCATGGGACCAACACTTTACATGTTGCGTTTATATATTTGTTCAGTACAGTTGTGCTATTTGATTTCAGACACTCAACATTTTAAACATTTCAATTGAGGCTCATATGTTTAATAGGAGTAGAGACTGTGGAGTTGTACAGGCTGGTTCCTGGTGCTGCTAAGTATCCCAGGTTTGTCACCTGTCGTATGTCCAGTGTAGTCCTTTATTAAGTACCTACTGAGATAGGAAGACCACCAATGAGTCCCCACTAACCAACCAACCAGTCATAAATCCTGCCTCTGTTAGCAGAGCAGGTCAGAGCACCAAATAAAACCCTGATTTAGTTCACACATGAAAGAGTTGTGTTTGAAGTGTGTTGTTCCTTAATGTTTTAATCTGTTAGGTTGGAGCCGCCAGATATTCTAGACCTGAGATTTGTTTCTTTAGACATGATCTCTGATCATTGAGAACTTTTGTATGTTGTTGAGTGCAATAAATAAAATCTGTGCAATAACAATCTGTCTCTCTCCTTAAGTCCTTAAGGTACTGTACATACAGCTGGTAAGCTCTGAGAAGTGATTGGTGGGGCCCACTGGGCACAGATGTCAATTCAACGTCTATTCCCCGTTGGATCGACATAATTTCATTGAAATTGATTCAACCAGTATGTGCCCAGTGGGAAGACAACAGGGGAAACAGTCCCAGTGTCTACCTCTGCCTTTCACTGACTCCAGACCTGTCGTTTACTCATTAACCCGAGGAGCTGCAGTAAGCTGTTACTAGCCTGTTAGCCTCTCAAAGCAAACACATCCTTCTGATAAGTGCCCAGAGAGAACAATGCAGACAGCAACCTATCTCTGCTTAGCATATGCTACACACACTGCCATCTACTCATATACAGTACATGCACACATGCTGCAAGTACATACGCAAACACACACATTTCCCATCGCAGTCCTAATGATGAACATATTGGGGACTGAAACCCCCATTTCCTTATCTTCATTTGGATCCACAGATGAGAGGCTGGGGATAGACAAAGTAAATGGAAAATAACTAGTTAATTAAGTAATCCCAGTTATGGGGCGGCAGGTAGCTTAGTGGTTAAGAGCGTTGTGCCAGTAACCGAAAGGTCGCTGGTTCTAATCCCCAAGCCGACTAGGTGAAAAATCTGTCGATGTGCCCTTGAGCAAGGCACTTAACCCTAATTGCTCCTGTAAGTCGCTCTGGATAAGAGCGTCTGCTAAATGACTAAAATGTAAATAACAACAGACAGAATTTTTTGAACATGTCCAGTGTGATATGGCATCATCCAATAAATACAGTGTTCCTGGTGCTGTCAGTGTTTTGTGACAATTGTCAAAATTACCGTGTACATTGCAAATACTTGACAGAGATGCATTTCGTAGAATCACACGAGGAATTGAAAATTCCACCAGAGAAATGTGAGAATATCCTGTGTAAATCAAGTGTTGTAGGTTACTTGTATCTTGTACAACAATGCAACACACTGTTCCATGTGATCAAAGCACAATAAAGTCTATAGACAATCACTCTCTCAGGCACCAAACACAGTAGATGAAAGGGTTGTAAAAGTCATTTAATCTCTGTCATTGGGCCAGCCCGAGCTGTGGCTGTGTAATATACAGTTGAAGTCGGAAGTTTACATACACTTAGGTTGGAGTCATTAAAACTCGTTTTTCAACCACTCCACAAATGTCTTGTTAACAAACTATAGTTTTGGCAAGTCTGTTAGGACATCTACTTTGTGCATGACGTGAGTAATTTTTCCAACAATTGTTTACAGACAGATTATTTCACTTATAATTCACTGTATCACAATTCCAGTGGGTCAGAAATTTACAAACACTAAGTTGATTGTGCCTTTAATCAGCTTGGAAAATTCCAGAAAATTATGTCATGGCTTTAGAAGCTTCTGATAAGCTAATTGACATCATTTGAGTCAATTGGAGGTGTACCTGTGGATGTATTTCAAGGCCTACCTTCAAACTCAGTGCCTCTTTGCTTGACATCATGGGAAAATCAAAATAAATCAGCCAAGACCTCAGAAAAAGAATTGTAGACCTCCACAAGTCTGGTTCATCCTTGGGAGCAATTTCCAAACGCCTGAAGATACCACGTTCATCTGTACAAACAATAGTACGCAAGTATAAACACCATGGGACCACGCAGCCGTCATACCGCTCAGGAAGGTTATTATTAGAGATAATAATAATAATATGCCATTTAGCAGACGCTTTTATCCAAAGCGACTTACAGTCATGTGTGCATACATTTTTACGTATGGGTGGTCCCGGGGATCGAACCCACTACCCTGGCGTTACAAGCGCCATGCTCTACCAATTGAGCTACAGAGGACTTTGGTGCGAAAAGTGCAAATCAATCCCAGAACAACAGCAAAGGACCTTGTGAAGATGCTGGAGGAAACAGGTACAAAAGTATCTATATCCACAGTAAAACGAGTCCTATATCGACAGAACCTGAAAGGCAGCTCAGCAAGGAAGAAGCCACTGCTCCAAAACCGCCATAAAAAACCCAGAGTACGGTTTGCAACTGCACATGGGTACAAAGATCATACTTTTTGGAGAAATGTCCTCTGGTCTGATGAAACACGAATATAACTGTTTGGCCATAATGACCATGGTTATGTTTGGAGGGAAAAGGGGGTAGCTTGCAAGCTGAAGAACACCATCCCAAACGTGAAGCACGGGGGTGACTGCATCATGCTGTGGGGGTGCTTTGCTGCAGGAGGGACTGGTGCACTTCACAAAATAGATGGCATCATGAGGAAGGAAAATTATGTGGATATATTGAAGCAACATCTCAAGACATCAGTCAGGAAGTTAAAGCTTGGTCGCAAATGGGTCTTCCAAATGGACAATGACCCCAATCATACTTCCAAAGTTGTGGCAAAATGGCTTAAGGACAACAAAGTCAAGGTATTGGAGTGGCCATCACAAAGCCCTGACCTCAAACCTATAGAACATATTTTTGCAGAACTGAAAAAGCGTGTGCGAGCAAGGAGGCCTACAAACCTGACTCAGTTACACCAGCTCTGTCAGGAGGAATGGGCCAAAATTCACCCAACTTATTGTGGGAAGCTTCTGGAAGGCTATCTGAAACGTTTGACCCAAGTTAAACAATTTAAAGGCAATGCTACCAAATACTAATTGAGTGTATGTAAACTTCTGACCCACTGGGAATGTGATGAAATAAATAAAAGCTGAAATAGATAATTCTCTCTACTATTATTCTGACATTTCACATTCTTAATATAAAGTGGTGATCCTAACTGACTTAAGACAGGGAATTTTTACTAGGATTAAATATCAGGAATTGTGAAAAACTGAGTTCAAATGTATTTGGCTAAGGTGTATGTAAACTTCCGACTTCAACTGTAACAGCCAATCAGATCCCACTGCGCCAGCACTCACAGCTCACAACAACATACAACTGTATGAATATGGTGTTGCAAATCACACGGCAGAAAACAAGTACAGAGAAAATATTAATTGAAAGATGATCTAGGGTTCGGATTTGAAATTCTGAATTACAGACATGCAGAGTGGTGAACAGACTTACAGTTTAACCCAACTATACTAAATATAATACTCTTATTTATCATCATGTGTGTGAGCCCAATCAAGATTTCCAGGGTGATTACTTTGCCCTGCACTTTAATTAACGCTTTATTGACATGTGTAAACGTTGAGAAGTGTTTATCTAAATGTGCTCATTTACTGGAGTACATGAAGTAAGTTGAAGGAAATTATTTGTGAGGTGGTAGCTGGATGTCAGCTGCTTGAATTTGTACAGTAGCCTGCTTGACACATTATGTAGGCTACACGTGTTGTGGCAGGAACCTCTGGTTACATTTGTTTCTTCTGTACTCTTCATTTAGTCTCTTCTAAGAACATACCATGCCTCACCTTATCTACTAAGAACACACCACGCCTCACCTTATCTTCTAAGAACACACCATGCCTCACCTTATCTTCTAAGAACACACCATGTCTCACCTTATCTTCTATGAACACACCATGCCTCACCTTATCTTCTAAGAACATACCATGCCTCACCTTATCTTCTAAGAACACACCATGCCTCACCTTATCTTCTAAGAACACACCATGTCTCACCTTATCTTCTAAGAACACACCATATCTCACCTTGTCTTCTAAGAACACACCATGTCTCACCTTATCTTCTAAGAACACACCATGCCTCACCTTAGGACCAAGCCATTTGAGGAGCAATAATTCATATGCATAATAAAATCTACACGCACGAACAGCAAGGTTGACCAAAATAGACACCGGCGGTTAAGTTTCTGTCATTGGATGGCCCATGATTAGTAACTACTTTTTTATACTGTACCTTTACGACTTCAACCACAAGGGATCGACCATCGCATGAACCTGTTGTTTTATTATGGGTATATGGACACCATCCAATACAAGTGTAAGTGTTGATGCCACAGGAGGTTGGTGGCACCTTAATTAGGGAGGACGGGCTCGCCTGTAGCTCAGTTGGTAGAGCATGCGCTTGCAATGCCAGGGTTGTGGGTTCGTTTCCCACGGGGGGCCAGTATGAAAATGTATGCACTCACTAACTGTAAGTCGCTCTGGATAAGAGCGTCTGCTAAATGACTAAAATGTAAAATGTAAAAATGTGGTAATGGCTGGAACGAAATAAGTGGAATGGTATAAAATACATTAAGCACATGGTTTCCATGTGTTTGATGCCATTCCATTTGCTCTGTTCCAGCTATTATTATGAGCCGTCCTCCCCTCAGCAGCCTCTACTGGTTGATGCATATTATAAACAGTTCTTTAAAGCAGTTGTAAATTGTATTAATTATTGTGGCAGTAATCGCAAACATAAATAGGTTCTTTACAAGGTTTATTTTTGCATAATGGCATACATTATTAGAGCGTGTAATTGAACGGTAGATTTCTCACTATCGATTTTACCATTCAGTGTCAGTAGCCATACAAGCACTGCAACTTTAAGTTCATACCCCAAAGTATTCACAATTATGACAATTGCCATTTGCCACCATATACCAGTACTGCTTATTTAAATTCTGTATGTAAGCTAATTCTCCATCAGGTACATTATTGACTGACACAATTATCTCCCTTTAAATCATATGCTCTTGTTAGCATACCGCAGTAAACTCATCAAGCACTAACAGTTATGAAAAATACATTTATCTTAGTAACAGCATGTCACCTAGTCTGAGTCAACAGAAAGGCAGGACTTCAAACATGGTGTGTAAACTGAAAGGTTTATATATTTAATGAGTTTCTCAGAACTGTCCTTACTGGAGAAATTATCATGTGATTTACTGCGATGACATTTCTCTAATTATACCAATGGACCAGTTTTAAAACAAATTATCTAAATAAATGACTAAATGTGTATAAATGTCATGGTTGTTGGAAACGTGTTCCAGCTCATGACTGATCACCTGTTCTCGTTCTGCAGTTGGCCCTGAGATGGTAGCTCCAGGCCAGATGTCCTCATCAGCGATTCCCTGTCATGAACAAGAATGACTTTTGCTCCACCACTTCACTCAGCATTGCTCTGTGAAGGATGAACCACTCCTGTGACTCCCAGACTAGTGAGATCGCCAATGTGACAGCAGATTCATGGGGGGGCCATGAGATATGAGAGGTGGTGGTATTCGTACTCATCACAGGACCTCTCTCTTTGGTCACTATCATTGATCTCCTTCCAGGTCAACAGCGAGCTACGCACCGTCAGCAACTACTTCCTGCTGATCCTGGGGGCGGTTTCTATGAACCTCTATGCTGTTTACATCATCATGGGCCACTGGGCCCAAGGCAGCCTGGCCTGTTAAGTCTGGCTGGCCGTGGACTATGTGGCCAGCAACGTCTCTGTCATGAACCTGCTGGTCATCAGCTTCGACCGCTTCTACTCCGTCACAAGACCTCTCAGCTACAGGGCCCAGTGCACCACACGCCGGGCAGCTGGCCTGGGCAGTGTCCTTCATCCTGTGAGGGCCGGCCATCCTGTTCTGGCCCCAAGTGGTGGGCAGGTCCTCGCAGGATAAGGTTGGCTCTCTCATTCCTGAACGAGCCTGCTCTCACATTCGGCACGGCCATCGCTGCCTTCTAGCTTCCTGTCACCATCATGGGCATACTGTACTGGAAGATCTACTGGGAGATCGAAAAGCGAGCCCAGGGTCTGGAGGGGCTGCTGGGGTCTGGGAGCAGTGGAGGGGCCTCCCAGGGATCTGAGGGAAGGGCTGTTTACTCCAACAGCACCAAGAGCAGTGCGAGCAGGTCCAGAGAGGTGTCTGCTGGCAGGGAGCAGAGCAGTGAGGGGTCCCAGAGCTGCTTCCCTGTGAGAGAGGAGCCTAAGTAGAGCAGGGGGAGGAGAATAGCAACACTGTCGCTGTCTCCCACCAGGGGTAGCTAGAGGGAGGGCTGCAGAGACAGCACCTGTAATGTAGATGAGGAAGAGCCTAATGTCTCCGTCTCCTCCTCAGAGGAAGAACCAGAGCAGAAGTAGCAGGGGCCGAGCGCTATGACAAGCCCTAAAACCATGATCCCACTAAGAGATGTCCAGGGCAGGGACACTGGAGGGGCCCAAAAATCCCCTGATGTCTAGGGCAGGGGACAGTACAACTGGCCCACAGGGCAGGCAGTCCTCCCTGAGAGGCTCCACATCTTCAGACTCCAGACACCGCAAGCAGCCCAAAGCCAAGAGGAGGAACATGATCATCAGGAAGAAGAAGGCAGCTAGGACCCTGAGTGCCATCCTTCTGGCCTTCATCCTGACCTGGACACCCTGAGAAGCCGTGGCAGCTGGGCTACTGGCTCTGCTACATCAACAGCACCGTCAACCCAGTCTGCTACGCCCTATGCAACGAGCACTTCAGTCACCTTCAAGACACTGCTGCTGTGCTGCCCTGGACAGAGGACCTGGGGAAGGGCTTATCACAGCAATCACGCCTCCTTCAGGACACAAGACCAGCAGCACTGTCTGAACTTTTTCTAGGCTAGATCTGCCCTAGTAAAATACACCATGCATGCAAGCAAGGCAATGCTTTTGTAGAATTGCTTTTTTTACTGTTAAATAAAAACCAAAATAAACCGTTGTGCTAAATGTGATGTGCATTGACATCCAGAACAGGCAATGGCAGAACACCTACATAGGGTACTGCCTAAAAGTACAGTGTCTTTCTTAAGAACATTAAATTGCCTACATCTATGGTAATCATGCAGTCTGGTTTTGCCAATGACTGTCTTCAATCCCTCCTACCCTCTATGGATAAGTTGGTCCATCCACAGCCTGAGGAAATGGCTTGTCTTTATGACATGTGTATTGAAACAGTAGGGTTATGAATTTGTCCATGTGCCTTAATATTCAATCTGATCACCAAGACCAGGCCTTGTACTTTGCAATATAAAGTACACAATTTATTTACAATGTTTTGGTTTCACGGACACAAAGATTCCATCACTGATACAATAGTGCTTCAAAGATCCTGAATGCCAATTGCTGTAATAGAAAAAAAGAGGACATGGCACCAAATACAGTCAGTGCCAAATATTTTATTTTCCTGAAAAAAAGACAAAACCTTGTAACCTAAAGGAAACATTCAATCACAATCCAAATAATGTCCCAAAACTGTTTTTACATCAACTGAGTAAATATCATTGATGAATTGTTTTATTTTTTTAATATTCCAAATGGCAACTGCCTCCAAACAAACATCTAAACAAATGAAATGAGAAATACTTGTTTAATGCTTTAGTATTTGTTAGTTGGCTATTGATATAACATGATAGTACAGCTAAATGATATTACACAACTTCATTCCACCTTGATCAATCCAAATCTGAGTACACCATGAGCACACGTGTTTAGGGCACACATTATCATGCACTTGGTTGACTGTCTGTAGAGAATGCAATGCCCACTGTTTTGCCTTTTGACCATGTCGGAGAATGAATCCTGTGTTTAAAAAAAATACTTTCACTAGTTCAGGTAAAGTAATTGTAGCTAATTGTAACCATAGCCAGACCTGTGGAGAGCATTACGCTCAGCTTTGGGGGAAAAGCACAGAGAAAATCCAAGGGAAAAAAACAGGTGTTCCCTTTTCATTAGACAAAGAGAATAATTCGGACATGCAATTGATTCAGAAATGTGCCTTTAAGGTTCAACTTAGAATCCCTCTGTGTTTATCTTGTAAATAATATATACACTGAGTGTACAAAACATTAAGAACACCTGTTCTTTCCATGACAGACTAACCAGGTGAATCCAGGTGAAAGCTATGATCCCTTATTAATGTCACTTGTTAAATCCACTTCAATCAGTGTAGATGAAGGGGAGGAGAACGGTTAAAGAAGGATTTTTAAGCCTTGAGAAAATTGAGACATGAATGGTGTATGTGTGCCATTCAGAGGGTAAATGGGTAAGACAAAAGATTGAAGTGCCTTTGAACAGGGTATGGTAGGTAGTAGGTGCCAGGCGCACCGGTTTGAGTGTGTCAAGAACTACAGCGCTGCTGGGTTTTTCACACTCAACAGTTTCCGGTGTGTGTCAAGAATGGTCCACCAACCAAAGGACATCCAGCCAACTTGACAATTGTGGGAAGCATTGGAGTCAACATGGGCCAGCATCCCTGTGGAATGCTTTCGAAACCTTGATGAATCGAGGATGTTCTGAGGGCAAAAGGGGGGGTGCAACAATATTAGGATGGTGTTCTTAATGTTTTGTACACTCAGTGTATATACAGTGCATTCGGAAATATTCAGACCCTTTGACTTTTTCCACATTGTTACGTTACAGCCTTATTCTAAAATTGGTTAAATAGTTTTTCCCCCCCTCATCAATCTACACACAATACCCCATAATGACAAAGCGAAATGAATGCAAATGTATCTGAATATTTTCCGAATGCGCTGTATAGACCTATATATGACAAAGTCAAAACATTTCCTCCAAGGAAAATACTACAGTATAGTAAGTGCAGGTGCACCAGTCTGCAGTTTGTGGTAACACACCACCTGAGCTGATATGGGCAGGTAAACACAAAGTCCTGTGCTCGGTAGTTGTCCGTTTTTAAATTCTCTCTCAACACATAACAACAAGGGGTCAAAAAGGGTCCAGATTAGGACTACTGCAAATCAACGTTTATTGTTCGCATACACGGATTAGCAGATGTTATATAGCGGGTGCAGCGAAATGCTTACATTACCAGCAGTAAAATGTCAAACTGCTCTCCAGGACCAGTGTTGGCTACCAATAGATTAGGTAACTATTTTTGGTAAAAGGCTGGCTGTGGACATAGGATACACTCAAATTCACTCAACCACCACGCCAACCAGCAACCACACTGACTCACTTTCCTCCACAGCAGCAAACACCCAATCTTTAATTCCTTAAAAAAAAGAGTTACGCCAAGATCCTCTTTCTCTCTCCGAGATATAGAGATTGATGTAATGGTAAGGCCCTCTTAATGCCCAATGCTTCCCAACTCTCAATGTTGCCTCCATATCAGGTAGTCTGGGTACCAGTCTTTTTAGCTAGCATTCCACTCCTTGCCACTCCAGTCTTTGGCAAATGACATGAGTGGCAAGGAGTAGAATCTAATAGCTGAACAGAGATGACAACCAGGCTCCACATAAGGAGCTGTGGATTATTCATTCCTTTTGACGATGGGCACTACACAAAGATCATTACAGAACCAACCTCTATCATTGCAGCTTTTAAATAATTCCCACCTTTATATTCTATACAAATATATAAATATACAAAACCTTTGAATCAATTAGCATGCCAATGCATGTTCATAATAAGAACATGTTTAAACTATTTCTCTCCTCTACATGCAAAACTGATATTTTGCAGAATAAAAGTAGGATCTGAGCAGTCGTGTGCATGAACTGTATGTGAGATTGTGTGTACTGTGTGTTTAGGTATTTTGGCTGGCAAAAACTGTTTGTGGTTTAAGCCACTCAAACAAACTGAATGTATTGTTCAGGATATTGACACGTTGAGTTTGATATATTGACAAATCGTTGAAAACAAAAGCCTATAGGTCACTTGAGCTTGGAACTGTGTAACAGCCATATACGAACCAAACCGAGGCCTGTTGTTTCAGCAAGGGGTTGGTAAGGTATGCTTCCCCGAGGCCTGTTTCTGCAGGGGGCTGGGTAAGGTATGCTTCCCCGAGGCCTGTTTCAGAAGGGGGCTGGGTAAGGTATGCTTCCCCGAGGCCTGTTTCAGAAGGGGGCTGGGTAAGGTATGCTTCCCGATGCCTGTTTCAGCAGGGGGCTGGGTAAGGTATGCTTCCCTTTTCACAAGTCATCTGTCCCACCCACTCCGCTCTACTGACCAGTGATGGAGAACCTGTGAGAGAGTGGGGGTCCATCACGACGGAGGGGCATTAGGCGTCTGGTATATGGACGCCTTGTCTTTCAACAGGTCCAGACACAGATGGCAGCTCCAGCTCCCTGTTAGAGGACATAAGGAAACAGAGTGGTGAGTGACTCACACAGACTTGCTATAAATATCCTCTGCCTTCCATGGATCCCCATCTGGTCATTAGCCCAGTCGAAGTCACTGGGTCTGAAGGTACAGGCTATTTTAACTAATACTTTGCATTGACTAAACATTTGAAGATTTCAAGGCTAGTTAACTGCTGAAAGCGGTGATTCATCAGTAAATCACCCGGCCGTGCTATCGTTGTCTGGCTACGCCACCTGAGAGTTCTACTTGGTCATTTTGCTCTGCCAGATGTACTCTGATAAATGTGTCTCCCTACGGAGATAAAACCACAACAGTCATCACCAAACAAGTTGACTCAAATCTCCCCAATTAGACAGGCAAATGGTACCCAGTGGTACATCACGGACAGATGCACTAGATCCATTATGCTGCTCTCACCTTCTGGAGGTTCAGCCATAGCGGGGCTGAGACAGTACATGTGATAGCCTCTATCACAGTCATCACAGAAGAGAAGCTGGTCCTGGACAAAAGACAACATGCTCATTATACAACTCAGTTTTTCAGCGCACCACTTTATTTCAAATATACAGTATTTGTCCCACGGTAATAAGTATGAAGCCTGCAGGTGAACTCACGTCGTTCTCCGAGGTGCCACAGACGTTGCAGCACTTGCACTCGATGCACTGCCAACGGTAGGTCTTCACTGCAGCCATCATCACAGGGGTGAACTGCAGGCAGGACGGGTGGCCTGGGTTGGACACAGAATGGGTCTCATTGGACAAACCCTGTCTAACGCTTCCCACAGACTGCCGTCATTACTACTGGTCTTTGTAACTACGCCATCATACTACTACTGGTCTTTGTAACTACGCCATCATACTACTACTGGTCTTTGTAACTACGCCATCATACTACTACTGGTCTTTGTAACTACGCCATCATAATACTACTGGTCTTTGTAACTACGCCATCATACTACTACTGGTCTTTGTAACTACGCCATCATAATACTACTGGTCTTTGTAACTACGCCATCATAATACTACTGGTCTTTGTAACTACGCCATCATACTACTACTGGTCTTTGTAACTACGCCATCATAATACTACTGGTCTTTGTAACTACGCCATCATAATACTACTGGTCTTTGTAACTACGCCATCATGCGACTTACTCTGAACACACTTAGTATGATCCTAAAGTAAAGTCTACCACTCACAAATGCATTACTTTGCATGCTCATACAAATATACACAAATGGTCTCAAAGGCCTAGGTGAGCCCTGTCTCTCAGGGTAAAGGCCAGGGTTGGAGGGGCTACCTGAACGTCCACAGTCTGAGCAGGACTGCAGCTCCTCTGACTGGCCCGTCTTCTGGTTGAGGGCCGAGTCTCCCAGGCAGAAGTCACAGTACTTATTGGGTATCGCCAAACCGTCTGGACCTTTCTTGGGTGCTGTGAGGGAGAAACACAGAATTAAATGATAAGTATGGGTCTGCATTCAAAGGTTATTGATTAACAAGGGTCCGGAATCGCACAATGATCCAGTGTCTATGACACAGCAGTTAACCAATGAGCTATAAAGGACCACATGGGTCACCAGTGGCTGGTCACTTACTCTTGGGCTCCTCAGGCTGGGGCGGGGTGGGGGTGTGGACCTCAGGCTCCTCCTTATCCTCTCCCTCCTCCTCAGCCAGGTGGGAGTGGGCGTAGTGGTAGCTCAGGCCCGGACGGTTCTTGTAACGCTTCCCACAGACTGCCAGAGAAATCCCCAAACACAACACGTGTTAAAACAAAACATACGTAAACCATTAAGTAGCCTTCATACTAGAACTGAGTAAATGTTTCTCCACTGAAAGATAAAGGCCTGATGGACTCTGTTTTAATGAATGGACAAAGCATTGCTTAGATGAGTACTAATAACTTTAATGAAGTATTTTGATAACTTCCTGCGCCAGACTAGAACTCTGGTGCTTTGGAATGGTATGGTGAGTCTAGACTAGCCTAATACCCAGGGGTATAAATAGATGGATTGTCAGAGTGGCGAAAACAAAGATGTCAGTGTTTTCCCCAGCCTCAGATGGACCAGCACCAGCAGACCAAACACTTCCTCCTCCCTTCCTCTCTCTCTCCTACTCACACGCTCTCTTAATCTCTCACCCAGACAGCCATCCACTCACTCACTCACCCACCCGCTCTCATTTCTTCACACAATCCCATCATGTTTTTCATCTGATACCTAGAGGGGCAAGATTACTGACTGGGTCAGCTCCCAACCCCCATCTCCAGCCCCCATTACACCCCCCCCCAGTTCCAAACCCAGCTCTTATTTTTTTCTCTCTGCGTTGTTGGGAAGGGCTGTAAGTAAGCATTTCACTGTTAGTTTACACCTGCTGTTTACAAAGCATGTGACAAATAACAATTGATTTGAACCCCAGGCCACCTGTCCCTATGCAAGTCTGACCGCCAGTTCAAGGTCATTGTGCAGCACCCAGGTTAGGCATTCCTCAACAATCTCTCCCCCCATAGGCACTCACACCAGGACCCACACAGCCAGCCCAGACATCAAGCTGGTTCAACACAAAAGCAGAGGCACTATTTCACTCTAAAGAAACAGGTGAGGAGGACAGGACAAGACAGTACAGGGTAAGTTAAGAAAAATGGAATGGAGCAAAGAAATGCAAATGAGACATTCAATTAAGAGACACAAAGACAGATTATGACATGAAAGAAAACACAGACTACAGTTCATTGGCTATAGTGTGTGCAATAAGATATAATATAATATATGCCATTTAGCAGACGCTTTAACCAAAGCAACTTACAGTCATGCGTGCATACATTTTACATATGGGTGGTCCCGGGAATCGAACTCACTATCCTTGCATTACAAGCACCATGCTCTACCACCTGACCATGATGTGATGCAATAATATAATGGGTGAAATAAATGTTTTACATTTTAGTCATTTAACAGACAATCTTATCCAGAGCGACTTCCAGTAGTGAGTGCATACATTTTCATATCCACAACCCTGCCGTTGCAAGCGCCATGCTCCACCAACTGAGCCAAAATGTTCCTGTATCCAACTATGTTTGAGTAGCCTAAAATGTCATTTAGGATAAAATCATTAAAAAGTACACTTCTTAAACCGTGAGGTGGAAATCATGCACAGAGAATGCATCTCCACACTCCACATTCACAATCCACCCTCAAGCATATCAAGTTACTTAGATTCTGTACCTTGAAAATGAGAGCTAATTCAGTGGACGAGGGGGAGGCAGCAACATTTACTAACCTCAAAGCATTCTACATGTTAGCTAACACACAGAGAGAGAGCGAGACAAACAGGCAGTAAGCAGACTGGACTGGAGGCAGAGCAAAAAGGAATGACAGAAATGTACCTCGTCCAGAAGGTTTTGAAATATGCTTTTGTTTCAAAGTGTCTGAAAGAGAGAAAGAGAGAGAAAAAGGAGAGAGAGCATAGAGAGAGAGACTCAGAGAAGTACGCTCACAGACTGACAGAATCAGAAAGACATCAACCACGCCCCGTCTGAGTTTCAGCTGCAAGGGAAGACCATTTCAGGAGTGAAAAACAACCGACTTTGACTGCTTCCCAACATGAGAGTTCCTAGGGAGTAAAGAGAGTAAGCCGCCCTGCAAAGCCATCTGCACTCCCACTGTTCTCCTCCAAGGCCCTGCTGGGACTCACTGTCACAGGAGTAAGGCTTGTCCTTGTCCTCCAGTGCAGCCGCCGCAGCATCCAGCTTCTTCTTGGCACCGCTCACTCCACGACCCTAAGGACAAACACACCATCATACTCCTCATCGCCAATATCATAGGTACAGACATGTTGCCACACTGGACACATCCACCATTTCAGATCACATGCCCGTAACATTGAGTAAAGTGAGTTTCCAACTGTAAGTCGCTCTGGATAAGAGCATCTGCTAAATGACTAAAATGTAATGTAAAATTACCAACAATTATTGGTTTAGAATAGCTTCACTCACCTTTCCCTTTCCTTTGCCTCTTCTTTTGGGGGTGTCCTCCTCATAGTCCTCATCCTCCAAGTCATCCAGGAAGTCATCTGGCTCCAGGACTCTCTGTATAGACAGAAGAATGCATGTTGCTGTAGTAGCTAATGTCATTGGAGAAGTAATAACCAAGCTAGGTATCACACACGGTCCCTCCAACCACAGAAGGCTAAGGTACCTTTCTGACACGTGCTGCAGGGGTAACTCCCCCACAAGTGTAGTCTGCCAGACTGGACTCCTCCTCCGGCCCTTGGAGCTCCGGAGGACCCCGTTTGTCCAGGGGTTCCCCCTTCAGCAGGGCTTCCAGACTGCTGCCATCAGATGATGACAGGGCATCCTTCTTCAACCCCAGGTCCAGTTCTACAGACAGGGAGAACCACAAACAACCTTTACAAAGGAGTGAAGAACCAACAGAAAACTCTGGCACAGAGGGGCACACAAACATGTCAACACCGCTATAGTGTTATTAAGCTGACCAGTATAATAATAATAATAATAATAATAATAATAATATGCCACTTAGCAGACGCTTTTATTCAAAGTGACTTACAGTCATGCGTGCATACATTTTTGTGTATGGGAGGTCCCGGGGATTGAACCCACTACCCTAGCGTTACAAGCGCCCGCATGATACTGTAAGAATATTCTACGATAAATACACACAACGCAGAGGACTAGTGGTCAATAGAGGACTAGTGGTCAATAGAGGACTATAGGTCAAGAGGGAATTAACGATCAATGGAAATAGTTGTTTTTCAGTTCAACACCTGTTTAGAATCTTTGTAGGGGTTCCAACCAGGGGTTCATAGCTACATGTGGCAAGTTTTCATTGGTCCAAATGGTCTATACATTGAGCCTGAAACAGTATACTTGAGGGTTTGGCCAGTAGCCCAATTTTATTGCAAGGAATTCTAATTGGTCAGCCACATGCTAGGCTTGAGGATATAAGCTGCATCCTGTCTCTTTGTTCAGTGGAGAAACATTGAGAACAGGGAAGAATGAACATCTCCCATCTACTTCCCAGCATAACAACTATTATTTGTTCTCTTTGAATAAAGATATTTTTCTCCCCCTGATGTGTTATTGAAGAATAATATAAACTGCTAACAATGCGGACGTACCTGACTTTAGAGGGGGGAAGACCAGCCGGGGATCCTCTGGGGGGTGGGCCCGTCGTTTCTTCCTCCACCTGCGGGATGGGTAGGTGTACAGCTGTCCTGGGGCCACGCCTGAGAAAGGACAGATAAGGTGCACACTAACATACAACTAACGTAACTAAATCCATTCTAGACTTTTATGTGGACCTATAAAACAGGCATTATTAACTTTCACTTTATATCTACAATTCTTTGTTTAAAGTTTCAGCTTAAATAGGTGAACACAATTTCTCCCGAGTGCTTGAACTACAGTGATCTCTTTGGTTTTCATCTCCTGATCATGAGGTGATAATGAATGATACAGTGTTTCCCAACTCCGGTCCTCGAGTAACCCAAACAGTACACATCTTTGTTGTAGCCCTGGACAAACACACCTCAAAACGTGTACTTTTGGGGGTACTGGAGTCGGGAAACATTCATATAGCCTACTACTCGAGGCTGTGAACACAGTAGTTGAAAAACCGTATGTGACTTCAGTTTGTGTAGATGTGTAATGTATTTACCTGGTCCCCTGTGTCTCTTCTCCATCCAAATGTAACAGTTGCTCTGCGCCACTCCAGTCTGAGAGTCCAGGAAGGGCATTCGGACACTCCTCTCGGCACATAGCCGGGCGTTGTAGTTATGGCATTGCTCCATGGCATCTCTGTAGCACTGCTCTCCCAGCCTGCACCCACACACAGAGAGGAGCAGCCAGGGACAAGTTAGCACCAGGAAACACACTGCCTGTTATAAAAAATTTACATTTTTGTGGACTACAGGAAGAGTAACTGCTGCTTCTGCAAAAGCAAATGGGGATCTAAATAAATAAACATTCATGCATCAGTTCAACAACTGACAGTACCTGGAGTGTATCCCTACCATATCGAGGATGCTATGGTATGTGATCCTACCACCTCTTTAAGACGAATCATGCTGTCTGAATTCTACCTCTCTAGTGTGCTGTAAAAGAGGCTTAAAAATGTTATCTATCACAGCCACAGCTAAAACCTTTTTGTCCTGTTTATGCTGGCAACTCAGAGAGGCAGGCAAGCAGACTACATCATTGTGTCCCTGGACTCAGTCACTGGTGAGAATATGTCAGCAGTTGCTCTTTTGTTGGCTTGGCAACAGCGGTCTGCCTGGTTGGGAGCAGCTTTTCAACACATTTTTTTTTTTTTTTTCACGAATCAGCTTGAGTGAAACCTATTTTTTACTTACATCAATCTATCTTCAAAGCTTCGTAGCACTAAGACAATCTTAAATCCATTTTAGGTAAAGGGATACAAAAGCTTTCGGGAAAGTGGGTATGGAAAGAGGTCTATGATAGAGACAACAGGGGTGTATTACACCGGTTCTGTTGCGAAAAGGTTTACCTGCAACTAAAACAAGAGTTTATATTGGACAAATTCAGATAAGTCCCTCCCCGTTTAGTTTGCTCTGTTTGCTTCCATTTGGTTCTTAAACGGTAAATGGTTTCCGTGATAATACACCCCAGTTCTCGAGTTGCATGGACATTTTTTGAAATTGGTAGAATTTCTGATTCATATTGCTCTACTCTTTTGGCAAAAGCTAGTTTTAACAATGCCTCAAGGACATTTGTCATAGTGACTAATGCATTGTGGTGACATGGATTTCGTGTTGGAAAGCTAAAAATAACATGCATTCCATTTCCACATGAAGGCATCCCAGGACCACGAATGCAGACAGTGTCAGTAGATATATTCAGAACACATATTGAACAACAGGATCTGGACTAATTTCTAACTTGTAGGCCTACATTGTAAAACAACAACTGTAGTTCTATGCACTGCAGCTAACTAAACTTAATAACCAAGTTGCCAGCTAACATGCTAATGATTGTAAACTAACATGTCCCCATCTCAGCTCTCTCTCTCTCTCTCTCTCTCTCTCACCGTGGGTGTTTTCAAACTCCCCCTGGAATTAAGATTACGGATGGAGTTGCGGATATGCAAGTCTTCGTGTACATTTGCTAACTAGTGCCCAACGTTTGGTTATATAATGATGACACTTGGTTATTTTCAAAGTGTTCATTAACTACTCTTCATACAAAAACCCTTGACATAGCTAAACTGACCTGCTGAGTCCTGACACTCACACAGCTTGCAAGCTGGCTAGCCATTTCCTAACGCAGAGCTCAACTCAGTTTGAAAACTGAGTTATTTGGTTCCTTTACCGAACATCTTAGACAATTTACTATACCATTTACATGTTTCTTTACCTCCGACCTTTATTATATTTAAACGTAAAACACATTTGCGTACTTTAACTAGCTAGGGGGAAAGAACAGTAGCTACTTACAGCTTGACAACATTTTCAACAACAGCCGCCATCTTGGTTCGCTTTGCCGTGAATGGTTTGCGCCTGCGCAAGAAATCAGGAGGAAACCACTCAAGGAAATATTGTTGCAGTTTGTACAGAAGAAGAACAACGTAATAGTGTTGCAACATTATGTATCAAGTTGAGGTTACAAAAAAGCTAACAATCTCTCATTGTTTAGGGCAGAGTACATTAGCCAGCTATGCGTTTTAGGCACTATGCAATTTCAGGCAATATGATTAAATCATGTCTTCATTATTTTCTTGGAAAATATCATACATGTATGACAGAATGTGATTTAGACTTCAGTGTTGCTATTAAAACTGATTAAATGTACTACTTCTAGTGATATACAAAAATGTCCAGCAGATGGAGATGTAAACACATGGAAGGAAGGAATCATTCTGGGCATGGATTTCAAGGAGCTCTTCTGACATGTAAACTGGCGAACTCACTGAATGCTATCCACTTTCAGCCTGTCAGTGGCCCCATATTACATCTTTCAGTTTCAAACCTTTTCTCTATGCATGCCAACCTCATCCCACTATATCACCCCAGCAGAGGTCCAAACTCAGTCCAGGGAGAAAGAGGCTGGCATTGGGCACTCTGCTCTGGGCAGACCTTTCCATTCCCACTATGCCCTCTTACATCCGTGTATGTCATGCTTCTAGACCTAGACACACAGCTGGTGTTCCCAGCCAATGAGGGAGACAGTGAAACACAACACACTTGTTTGATTGTGAAACTTCGAATGTCATTAGTGTTTTAGTTTAGGAGTTACATAATTTAACCAGGCCAGCGGGGACACGTTCCACTTACAGCGTGAGGTTTTGAGTATGATTAAATAGGAGAGGAATAGACTGTGTGGTCCAAGAATCAACACAATTCTGGAGGTCACCTAGGAAATCTTCAGGCATGTCTTTGCTGGTGCCCCAAGTGCTGCTGTAGAGTGTCTCGCTTTCGCTTTAGAGAAACAGAAGAGCTTGGGTAGAAGATCTGGATCGGTGTATATAGGGACATCCAGGTATTCCCAGAATGAAACAAAAACAGTCTGTTTGCTCCATCAAACCTAACTCCTCTCATGGTTTTAATTTTCAAAAAGATTATAACGAAAGTCAAAGAACATGTGATCCCTGCACAAGCATATCCCACTGGGCACAGATGTCAATTCAACGTCTATTTCACGTTGGTTCAACATAATTCCATTGAAATGACGTTGGAAACAACGTTGATTCAACCAGTGTTTGCCTAGTGGGATCTTTCTATCTCTGAAGGTCCTTGAAGACTCTAAAGCTCAAAGAGGCAGAACAAAATCTCAACAGCAAATCAAATCTACAAGGTTTTTGAAAACACAGTTGAAACAGAAATAAGTGATGTTTTTAACTTGTTTGCTTCAACTATTTGCTCTGATCAGAAATACACCAATTGTTTGACCCGCCTGTCTACCTCCCCTCTGACAGCCCCCCCCTGCAGGGCCCCTCTCAGTGGTGTTCCCAGACCACCCCTGCTCCCAGGGTCACTAGCTGTGTGTGTCGAGGGCCCTGTGTTAACAAAGCCAGTTGGAGCCATTCCCAGGGCTATTCAAAAACTGGAGGGACCATGGCAAACAAGAGAGAACGCGAGCGCGCACACACACACGCACACACACACACACACACACACACACACACACACAAAAACTAAACAAGGATGTCATTCTTCTTCTATCCATAACATTGCATTTATTCATAATCATTTACAGCTTGTAATTGTGTGATTCCAGTAAACAATTTGTCTAAACATGTAAAATATGCCAATTGATAGCAGCACGATAAGAGTCATAATCATACATGAAGATCAGGTTATGATGTAATGGAGATATCTACAAAACCTTGAGAAGTTTGGTACATATTACCCTCCCCTGCATATTTATTTGGACAGTGAAGCTCAAATCTTTCATTTGGCTCTATACTCAAGCATTTTGAATATGAGGTAAAATGTTTCATATGAGGCGACAGCACAGAATTGCACCTTTTATTTGTAGGTATTTTCATACATATCGGTTTTACCGTTTAGAAATGAAAGCACTTTATGTACAGTGAGGGAAAAAAGTATTTGATCCCCTGCTGATTTTGTACGTTTGCCCACTGACAAAGAAATGTTCAGTCTATAATTTTAATGGTAGGTTTATTTGAACAGTGAGAGACAGAATAACAACAAAAAAATCCAGAAAAACGCATGTCAAAAATGTTATAAATTTATTTGCATTTTAATGAGGGAAATAAGTATTTTACCCCCTCTCAATCAGAAAGATTTCTGGCTCCCAGGTGTCTTTTATACAGGTAACGAGCTGAGATTAGGAGCACACTCTTAAAGGGAGTGCTCCTAATCTCAGTTTGTTACCTGTATAAAAGACACCTGTCCACAGAAGCAATCAATCAATCAGATTCCAAACTCTCCACCATGGCCAAGACCAAAGAGCTCTCCAAGGATGTCAGGGACAAGATTGTAGAGCTACACAAGGCTGGAATGGGCTACAAGACCATCGCCAAGCAGCTTGGTGAGAAGGTGACAACAGTTCAAAGAAGGTGACAAAAAAATAAATAAAAAAATAACAGTTGGTGCGATTATTCGCAAATGGAAGAAACACAAAATAACTGTCAATCTCCCTCGGCCTGGGGCTCCATGCAAGATCTCACCTCGTGGAGTTGCAATGATCATGAGAACGGTGAGGAATCAGCCCAGAACTACAAGGGAGGATCTTGTAGTTCTGGGTAGAGCACGGCGCTTGTAACGCCAGGGTAATGGGTTCGATCCCCGGGACCACCCATACGTAAAAATGTATACACACATGACTGTAAGTCGCTTTGGATAAAAGCGTCTGCTAAATGGCATATTATTGTCAATGATCTCAAGGCAGCTGGGACCATAGTCACCAAGAAAACAATTGGTAACACACTACGCCGTGAAGGACTGAAATCCTGCAGCGCCCGCAAGGTCCCCCTGCTCAAGAAAGCACATATACAGGCCCGTCTGAAGTTTGCCAATGAACATCTGAATGATTCAGAGGAGAACTGGGTGAAAGTGTTGTGGTCAGATGAGACCAAAATCGAGCTCTTTGGCATCAACTCAACTCGCCTTGTTTGGAGGAGGAGGAATGCTGCCTATGACCCCAAGAGCACATCCCCACCGTCAAACATGGAGGTGGAAACATTATGCTTTAGGGGTGTTTTTCTGCTAAGGGGACAGGACAACTTCACCGCATCAAAGGGACGATAGACGGGGCCATGTACTGTCAAATCTTGGGTGAGAACGTCCTTTCCTCAGCCAGGGCATTGAAAATGGGTCGTGGATGGGTATTCCAGCATGACAATGACCCAAAACACATGGCCAAGGCAACAAAGGAGTGGCTCAAGAAGAAGCACATTAAGGTCCTGGAGTGGCCTAGCCAGTCTCCAGACCTTAATCCCATAGAAAATCTGTGGAGGGAGCTGAAGGTTCGAGTTGCCAAACGTCAGCCTCAAAACCTTAATGACTTGGAGATCTGCAAAGAGGAGTGGAACAAAATCCCTCCTGAGATGTGTGCAAACCTGGTGGCCAACTACAAGAAACGTCTGACCTCTGTGATTGCCAACAAGGGTTTTGCCACCAAGTAATAAATCATGTTTTGCAGAGGGGTCAAATACTTATTTCCCTCATCAAAATGCAAATCAATTTATAACATTTTTGACATGTGTTTTTCTGGATTTTGTTGTTGTTATTCTGCCTCTCACTGTTCAAATAAACCTACCATTAAAATTATAGACTGATAATGTCTTTGTCAGTGGACAAACGTACAAAATCAGCAGGGATCAAATACTTTTTTTCCCTCACTGTACACTTAGGTTGGAGTCATTAAAACTCGTTTTTCAACCACTCCACAAATTTCTTGTTAACAAACTATAGTTTTGGCAAGTCGGTTAGGACATGTACTTTGTGCATGATACAAGTAATTTTTCCAACAATTGTTTACAGACAGATTATTTCACTTATAATTCACTATATCACAATTCCAGTGGGTCAGACGTTTACATAAACTAAGTTGACTGTGCCTTTAAACAGCTTGGAAAATTCCAGAAAACAATGTCATGGCTTTAGAAGCTTCTGATAGGCTAATTGACATCATTTGAGTCAATTTGAGGTGTACCTGTTGATGTATTTCAAGGCCTACCTTCAAACTCAATGCATCTTTGCTTGACATCATGGGAAAATCAAAAGAAATCAGCCAAGACCTCAGAAAAAAAAATTGTAGACCTCCACAATTTCCAAACGCCTGAAGGTACCACGTTAATCTGTACAAACAATAGTACACAAGTATAAACACCATGGGACCACGCAGCCGTCATACCGCTCAGGAAGGAGACGCGTTCTGTCTCCTAGAGATGAACGTACTTTGGTGCGAAAAGTGCAAATCAATGCCAGAACAACAGCAAAGGACCTTGTGAAGATGCTGGAGGAAACAGGTACAAATGTATCTATATCCACAGTAAAACGAGTCCTTTATCGACATAACCTGAAAGGCCACTCAGCAAGGAAGAAGCCACTGCTCCAAAACTGCCATAAAAAAGCCAGACTACGGTTTGCAACTGCACATGGGACAAAGATCGTACTTCTTTTGGAGAAATGTCCTCTGGTCTGATGAAACAAAACTAGATCTGTTTGGCCATAATGACCATTGTTATGTTTGGAGGAAAAAGGGGGACTTGCAAGCCAAAGAACACCATCCCAACCGTGAAGCACGGGGGTGGCAGCGTCATGCTGTGGGGGTGCTTTGCTGCAGGAGGGACTGGTGCACTTCACAAAATAGATGGCGTCATGAGGAAGGAAAATTATGTGGATATATTGAAGCAACATCTCAAGACATCAGTCAGGAAGTTAAAGCTTGGTCACAAATGGGTCTTCCAAATGGACAATGACCCCAAGCATACTTCCAAAGTTGTGGCAAAATGGCTTAAGGACAACAAAGGCAAGGTATTGGAGTGGCCATCCTAAAGCCCTGACCTCAATCCTATAGGAAATGGGTGGGCAGAACTGAAAAAGCGTGTGCGAGCAAGGAGGCCTACAAAACTGACTCAGTTACACCAGCAATGCTACCAAATACTAATTGAGTGTATGTAAACTTCTGACCCACTGGGAATGTGATGAAAGAAATAAAAGCTTAATTAAATCATTCTCTCTACTATTATTCTGACATTTCACATTCTTAAAATAAAGTGGTGATCCTAACTGACCTAAGACCGGGAATTTTTACTAGGATTAAATGTCAGGAATTGTGAAAAACTGAGTTTAAATGTATTTGGCTAAGGTGTATGTAAACTTCCGACTTCAACTGTATATGTTTTGACCTTGACAGTTTACAATCTAAGGAAACACCAAGTAATTTAGTCTCCTCAACTTGTTCAACAGCCACACCATTCATTACCAGATTCAGCTGAGGTCTAGAATTTAGGGAATGATTTGTACCAAATACAATGCCCTTAGTTTTAGAGATGTTCAGGACCAGTTCATTACTGGCCACCCATTCCAAAACAGACTGCAACTCTTTGTTAAGGGTTTCAGTGACTTCATTAGCTGTGGTTGCTGATGTGTATATGGTTGAATCATCAGCATACATAGACACACATGCTTTGTTTTAATGCCAGTGGCAGGTCATTGGTAAAAATAGAAAAGTGTAGAGGGCCTAGAGAGCTGCCCCTGCGGTACACCACACTTTACATGTTTGACATTAGAGAAGCTTCCATTAAAGAAAACCCTTTGAGTTATATTAGATAGATAGCTCTGAATCCACCATATGGCAGAGGTTGAAAAGCCATAACACATACGTTTTCTCAACAACAGGTTATGGTCAATAATATCAAAGGCTGCACTGAAATCTAACAGTACAGCTCCCATAATCTTATTTTGATCAATTTCTTTCAAGCAATCATCAGTCATTTATGTCAGTGCTGTACATGTTGAGTGCCCTTCTCTATAAACATGCTGACAGTCTGTTGTTAATTTGTTTACAGAGAAGTAGCATTGCATGAATGCCACCCCCCATCCCATTGGTTCTTGCCCTCACCATCATTAATGGGCTACAAGACCATCGCCAAGCAGCTTGGTGAGAAGGTGACAACAGTTGGTGCGATTATTCGCAAATGGAAGAAACACAAAATAACTGTCAATCTCCCTCGGCCTGGGGCTCCATGCAAGATCTCACCTCGTGGAGTTGCAATGATCATGAGAATGGTGAGGAATCAGCCCAGAACTACAAGGGAGGATCTTGTAGTTCTGGGTAGAGCACGGCGCTTGTAACGCCAGGGTAATGGGTTCGATCCCCGGGACCACCCATACGTAAAAATTTATACACACATGACTGTAAGTCGCTTTGGATAAAAGCGTCTGCTAAATGGCATATTATTGTCAATGATCTCAAGGCAGCTGGGACCATAGTCACCAAGAAAACAATTGGTAACACACTACGCCGTGAAGGACTGAAATCCTGCAGCGCCCGCAAGGTCCCCCTGCTCAAGAAAGCACATATACAGGCCCGTCTGAAGTTTGCCAATGAACATCTGAATGATTCAGAGGAGAACTGGGTGAAAGTGTTGTGGTCAGATGAGACCAAAATCGAGCTCTTTGGCATCAACTCAACTCGCCGTGTTTGGAGGAGGAGGAATTCTGCCTATGACCCCAAGAACACCATCCCCACCGTCAAACATGGAGGTGGAAACATTATGCTTTGGGGGTGTTTTTCTGCTAAGGGGACAGGACAACTTCACTGCATCAAAGGGACGATGGACGGGGCCATGTACCGTCAAATCTTGGGTGAGAACATCCTTCCCTCAGCCAGGGCATTGAAAATGGGTCGTGGATGGGTATTTCAGCATGACAATGACCCAAAACACATGTCCAAGGCAACAAAAGAGTGGCTCAAGAAGAAGCACATTAAGGTCCAGGAGTGGCCTAGCCAGTCTCCAGACCTTAATCCCATAGAAAATCTGTGGAGGGAGCTGAAGGTTCGAGTTGCCAAACGTCAGGCTCGAAACCTTAATGACTTGGAGAAGATCTGCAAAGAGGAGTGGGACAAAATCCCTCCTGAGATGTGTGCAAACCTGGTGGCCAACTACAAGAAATGTCTGACCTCTGATTGCTAACAAGGGTTTTGCCACCAAGTACTAAGTCAAGTTTTGCAGAGGGGTCAAATACTTATTTCCCTCTTTAAAATGCAAATCAATTTATAACATTTTTGACATGTGTTATTCTGTCTCTCACTGTTCAAATAAACCTACCATTCAAATTATAGACTGATCATGTCTTTGTCAGTGGGCAAACGTACAAAATCAGCAGGGGATCAAATACTTTTTTCCCTCACTGTATCTAGTCCCCTCATTTGAAGGTGTCACAAGTACACTGAACAAAAATATAAACGCAACATGTAAAGTGTTGGCCCCATGTTTCATGAGCTGAAATAAAAGATCCCAGAAATGTTCCATACTCACAAAAAGCTTATTTCACTTAAATTTGGTGCACAAATGTGTTTACATCCCTGTTAGTGAGCATTTCTCCTTTGCCAAGAAGCTGATTAAAAAGCATGATCATTACACAGGTGCACCTTGTGCTGGGGGCAATAAAAGGCCACTCTAAAATGTGCAGTTTTGTCACACAACACAATGCCACAGATGTCTCAAGTTTTTAGGGATCGTGCAATTGGCATGCTGACTGCAGGAATATCCACCAGAGCTGTTGCCAGATAAATTAATTTCTCTACCACAAGCCGCCTCCAATGTCATTTTAGAGAATTTGGCAGTTTGTCCAACCAGCCTCACAACCACAGACCACATGTAATCACACCAGCCAAGGACCTCCACATCCGCCTTCTTCATCTGCGGGATCGTCTGAGACCAGCCACCCGGACAGCTGATGAAACTGAGGAGTATTTCTGTCTGTAATAAAACCCTTTTGTAGGGAAAAACTCATTCTGATTGGCTAGGCCTGGCTCCCCAGTGGGTGGGCCTCCCATGGCTGCCCCCTGCCCAGTCAAGTGAAATCCATAGATTAGGGCCTAATTTATTTATTTAAATTGACTGATTTTCTTATATAAACTGTAACTCAGTAAAATCTTTGAAATTGTTGCATGTTGCATTCAGTATATTTGGACAAATTTACTTATAGTGTATTAAAAGTAGTCAAAACCCACTGGGCAAAAGCTGGTTGAATCAATGTTGTTTCCATGTAATTTCAACCCCCAAAATTAAATGTGATGACATTGTATCAAATGGCATGGCGAAATGTTTTGTTGATTTCACGTTGAATTCATGTTGGTTGACATCTCAACCAAATATAAATCAAAACTAGATGTTGAACTGACGTCTGTGCACAGTGGGAAGTTCAGTATTTGGTCCCATATTCCTAGCACGCAATCACTACATCAGGCTTGTGACTCTACAAACTTGTTGTATGCATTTGCAGTTTGTTTTGGTTGTGTTTCGGATTATGTTGTGCCCAATAGAAATGAATGGTAGGGCCTCCCGAGTGGCTCAGCGGTCTAAGGCACTGCATCGCAGTGCTTGAGGCATCACTACAGACCTGGGTTCGATCCCAGGCAATGTCACAACCGGCTGTGACCGGGAGTCCCATCGGGCGGCGCACAATTGGCCCAGCGTCGTCCGGGTTAGGGGAGGGTTTGGCTGGGGGGGCTTTACATGGCGCTCTAGTAACTCCTTGTGGCGGGCCGGGCGCCTGCATGCTGACTTCGGTCGTCAGTTGAATGGTGTTTCCTCCGACACATTGGTGCAGCTGGCTTCTGGGTTGGGCGGGTGTTCAGGAGTGCGGTTTCGGAGGATGCATGACTTGACCGTCGCCTCTCCCGAGCCTGTTGGGGAGTTGCAGCGATGAGACGAGATCGTAATTGAAAAAGGGGCCAACATTTATTTATAATAATTGCGAGAGAAAAAAAGAAGAAAAAAAAATAATAATGGTAAATAATGTATTGTGTCATTTTGTAGTCACTTTTATTGTACATAAAATATAATGTTTCTGAGCACTTCTACATTAATTTGGAAGCTACCATGATTACGGATAATCATGAATAAATCGTGAATAATGGTGAGTGAGAAAGTTACAGTAGAGTAGAGTTGTACTTTTGACTACTTTAATACACTAAAGTGAATTTGTCCAAATACTTATGATACTTTCAAAAGAGGGGACTAGATACATAAAGTGCTTTCATTTCTAAACGGTAAAACAGATGTGTATGGAAACACCCTTAAATAAAATATGCCATTTTGTACCGTCGCCTGATATAAAACATTTGATCTCAAACGCAAAATGCTGGACTATAGAACCAAATTAAAAGTTTTAGCTTCACTGTCCAAATAAATACGTAGGGAAGTGTAGTTCCGTATGTGTAGCCTCATATCTGGCGATTCAGATATTAGCAGAAGCCAGTGCCATAACAACTATGATAAACGGAGTGAGGAAGACTCCGTATGCTACAACCACTTTCTAAAGCAACCAACACTTACTTTGAGGTCTAGACAAATAGCTAGATACAATGTGAAACATGCCAAAATAACTTGAGTTCAGTTGTCGTAGGAGGCATACCATGCATATGACAGCTTATAAAATTAAGACCAAAGTATGTTACCATAGTCATTAGGTACATGTGGTCCTCTGTAGCTCAGCTGGTAGAGCACGGCGCTTGTAACGCTAAGGTAGTGGGTTCGATCCCCGGGACCACCCATACACAAAAAAAAAAATGTATGCACGCAAGACTGTAAGTCGCTTTGGATAAAAGCGTCTGCTAAATGGCATATTATTATTATTATTATTACATTATACGACTAACTAGATTGTACAAATCGGGATTAATAGCAGTTGGATGAGCCAGTAAAGGTTAGTAGTGTGGACATCAGTCTGTCAACAGGTGCTGTCCCCAACGCTGCAGGAGAGCCTGACGTACTGTACTGTACAGCTCCCCTCTCACGGAGGGGCTGGCTGCAGATCTGAGTGTCAGCAGAGCTCCAGAGTCAGCAGGACAAACTGCACTGCTGGCTCTGGCACCAGCTCCGGACAGACTGCACTGCAGCACATCCTCTCTCTCCCTCTCTCTCTCTCTCTCTCGGAGTCCAGACAGACTACACTGCAGCACATCTTACCACATTCTTTCTCTCTCTCTCTGAGTCCAAACAGACTGCACAGCAGCACATCTAATCACATCCTCTCTCTCTCTCTGAGTTGCAACATTTATCTATTAATACAATCCTCTTCTCAACATGTCAGCTATGGTGTCCAAGTGCTTTTCAATCTAATTTAGTAATCACTTGAGCATGCACAGGGTGCACAGGAGGCTGCTGAGGGGAGGATGGCTCATAATAATGGCTGGAATGGAGTGAATGGAATGGTATCAAACACCTGGAAAACATTTATTTGATGTGTTGGATACCATTCCATTTATTCCGTTCCAGCCATTACTATGAACCCATCCTCCTCAATGAAGGTGCCACTGGCTGCCTGTGACGGTGGATATTTATGGAGTGAGAACATTATATTTTGATAGATTTGATGAGTTGATTTCCAAAAGTAAACAAAAATGATAGAGCAGTTTAAAAGCTGTAATTCATGTAGCTATTTGCAGTTACAATGCATGCCAACAGGTTTATTGTAAATGTTTACGTTTCTTTATGCAGTTTATAGTGCTTTAGTATAAGTGTGTGAAAGTATCAAGACATTTGATCTAATATGAGATCAAATCGAATATAAGACTATAATGATATTGTTTAGCGTTACTGTATAAATGTAGTCTATGTTAGCCTACAATAGGACATGTACTGTATAGAATCCCTGCTGGGTACAGTATAATGGGTTAACGGGTATCCAGCGTTTTGTGCCAGGTAGACCTGCACATCATTGGTCCACAGTTATCAAATAACCAATTATTTTTTAATTATATTATCTATCATTTCACATCCAAAATAATTTGTACAATGTTAAAGTGAATAATAAAGCAAATAATAATGAAATTCTTATTGGGTTTGTGAAGAATCATTAACCTGTTATCATTATCCAGTTGATTGCTATATTGTTATTGATGTAATATTGAAATAGAAAAATATATTACCCATGCGCCAGGTCGCAGTTGTAAATGAGAACTTGTTCTCAACTGGCTTACCTGGTTAAATAAAGGTTAAATAAAATAAAAATGCAGCAATTGGTGATCCGGCAACTCTACATTGTATTGTACTGCAAAACACTGAAGTATCTTGTAACTAGAATTCCAAATAACATTGGTAATAGTCTGATTCTGAACTTCTCTGTGTTGGTACAGAGATACTTGGAGCAACACAAGGACTTACAGCGGTGAGATAATCTCCTTATGAGCAGTCTCAGGTTGTGAATGAAAACGTAACAGTACTCCAAGCGTGTCCAACATCTCAATGACCAGAGGCTGAGTGCCAGTAAAAACAGAGAGCTTTGCTCTGTAGATCTGCTGAAAAGATGACAGATATGGAACTGCACTCTCCAACACTCAGTGTCTCTCCTGATACAAAGTTACAGCTTTCACATTCTTGCAGTAAAAAATAACAAAAGCTGAAAAATGAGACAGAGACTCAGGGAGGTGACCTCCTCTCCCACTCTGGCTCTCTGTCCTTGCAGAGATGACATCATCCCTGTTGTACAGTTCATCTTTCTGTAAGTGTGTGTCTTTGAGAACAATATCTCCAACCAAGTAGAGTCTGAATAGAATTTCTGTTCCAGAATAGCTTCATAAGCTGGATAAATCCGTATTACACACGCAGAAAACTGTGATTTTAGGAGTACGTACAGCAGTCTACAGCTCAGGTGCAGTAAAAAAGAACCTAACAGCAACCTTACGATACCCTTCCCACTGACATATGAGCCCAAACAGATAGATACATGCTGAGCTCAGTTCCTGACCAGCAGTGTATTCTTTCCCCAGTCTCTTCATGTCCTCTTTGGAGGAAGGGCAGAGGAGATTTAACAGTCAGCTTTTGGCTCATGTTACCTCATTAGAACGCACTTACTACATTAAGTAATTCAAATATGGAAAAGTGTAGAAAGATATTCAATATCAATTAAACACTAACAGCAACTGATGTTAAGTTCCAGAAAAAAAGCACTTAATATGAGCAAACTACTGTACAAACCCAGCCTTGTGATCCAGCAAGGCCTGGTTGAGGTCAGAACCTCCTCTGTTACACTAAGAAGGACAGTAAAGGGACAGAGGGCTGAGGGAGGAGGGCTTCCCATGGTCAGGTGTAGAGCTCCTGCCGTCCTCCCTGCAGACAGGTGCCGTTGAGGCGCTGGCTGTCCATGATCTGCAGCACGTCGTCCAGGATGGAGGGGCCCAGGTCCAGGTGCAGGGAGAGCAGGGAGCCTGCATGGGACAGGTAGGGGCGCTCCTGAACCCTGTCATCCAGATAGGGGTCCTGGATACACACATCCTCGTCTGATGAAAACCTGGGGGAGGGTGGGCAGAACTGGGACGTCCTGCTGGGAGACTGGGCCGAGAGGGAGTCCAGGCCTGGGTGATGGGACATCAGGATCTTGTCATCCAGGTGCAGTCGGGGAGGTTTGGGTGGGGGGGGTGCGTTCTGAGGCGGGTGGAGGGCAGTGGGGGGTGCAGCGGTGACGGGCAGGGTGATGGCCTGCACTGCTCCAATGACGGGCAAAGAGAGGGCATTCTTCAGAATGGGGGAGCTCTCTGAGGAGGCCGTGTGTCCGCTGACGCTGGCAGTACGGCTGAACTGGAAGGGTTCTGCGTACATGGAGGAGCGCTGGGATAGGCTGTGGCCCTGCTGCCCAGGGAGCAGGTGGAACTTCCCCTCCAGGAAGGACAGGTCCCCAAACAGGTCGTCCTCCCCCCCGCCGCTGCCGATGTGGATGGTGTGGCGGAAGTCCCCCAGCGGAGGACTGATCATGTCCGAGGAGAGGATGTCCCGCAGCTTTTCTTTCTTGCCCTTCCTGCTCCGCCGCTTCAGGTAGATGGGCGCCTTGGTGGACATGTCTGGAGCCCTCCCTGGGCAGCAGAGACTCAGCTCCTGCAACAACGTGAGGGGTGGTGGGGGGGAGAGGAGGCTGGGCAGAGCTCCTCTTTGAATCAGACACAGGAAGAAGGAGAGGGAACCAGGCTGGCTGGCTGAGCTGAGCTATTAACAGTCAGGCCTGGTGCTCAGGGAGGACTGCTACTTCTGCAGCCAGCTTTACTGATCCATAGTCCCAAACAAAGTCCACATCACTCTCTTGTAACAAAGCTTCACAGTGAGTAAGAAGTGGGGTTGGCACGAGTGTTGGAGAGGTTTCTTAGTGAGGTCCGCTCACTGTGTCCACGGTGTCAATCACCTCCAACTGTGGAAACAAGCAGAAGAAAGCCATTCGTTTTATATTCTATCATAAAACAGTTGCTCTAAAATGCATGCTATATAAACATAGAGGAATAATATTCTTTCATGATATTACATCACATCTTATGTTCAGAAACATAATTTGTATGGAAAATAAACACTGAGGTGTTGAAAACAACCATGACACATTAGAACCCAGAGACCCCTTAGGTCTAGTTTGATAGAGTTGAGGTGTATCCATCGTATCATAACAACAGGACATAAAATAATCACTCAGTCTATTGTTGTTGGCAATGCAGCATGGGAAAAATGATTTTCTTATTTGGTGAATGCTGGAATGAATGAATCCGGATCCACTGCTGAGGAGTGATAGGGAGATATGTGAGTGTGAACCTGTGAATAAGAGAGGACACTTTCAGTAGCATGCCCTGAGGACAAGAGAGATTAGTGTGGTTTAAACCTATTTAGGGAGCTTTAGTGAGGCAGGTGTGTGTGTCAGGCTGGCAGACGGCAGTTCTGATGGAGGCAGATTAAAGTGCTGCCGCTGCTCAGTGAGGGCCTTGGCCCTGGGGGCATGACAGGCAGGGCTTGGCCAAGCAGAGCAGGAGAACCTATGAGAGAGAGGGCATGACTTGACACTAACTCAATGCTATTAGGTTACAGCTATGAGATAGGGATAGCTATACAGTAGCACCACTGAGTGCACAGGAGGAGCTTGAGCCTCAGGCACTCACAGAGGATTTACTTTAACGTTCGCTGTCAGCTACTGTGCACATAGATCACTCTGCAACAAAAACAAAACAACGCCTCCCTTCTGCCAGCATACGGAACACAATACCTGACCTCAACATGTATGTCAAGTAAACAATGGTACTACTGAATAAAAGCCACAAAAAGGTACCAGAGGGGACAATATGATGTCACATGATGTCAGGGCTATAGAGCGAGAGGAGCTGGTCGAACCAACTTGATTGAGGAGCTGCTGAACCAGAACAGAGTGCATTCTGGATGGGGACAGATAGCACTGATACACATTGTTAACTAACAGAGAGAGAGAAAAAAAAGTGAAAGAGAGTTTATTTTCCCTTTGTACTTCAACTATTTGCACATTGTTAAAACACAATACATAGCTAATAATATAACATTTAAAATGCCTTTATTACTTTGAAACTTTTGGGAGCGTAATGTTTACTGTTAATTTCTGATTTCTTAAATGTTTTGCTTTGGCAATGTGGGGGGGGTTCTGTGGAGATAATGACAGACAGGCAGACAGACAGACAGAGACACACACACACACACAGAGAGAAAGAGAAATAGAGAGAAGCGCCTCATCTCCTAGCTGCACTCTACTCTGTTTGGCCACAGTGAAGGAGTCTCTCCCAGATGTGCCAATGTGGACCCAGACTGTGTACGTGAATACTTTGCAACGGTGTAAAGGACATAATCAATCTAGTTCATTCAAACGAGAAGGGTAGAAGACGCATCAAGATGATTAGAATTTAATAATGCAGTAGCATACTTATCACTGAAAAGGTTTGGACAAAACAACATTGTAATGAGATTCTAGCCTTGTCGCAGATCCTTTGTCGTGTTCGTGTGGAAAAGCTATACATCTGCCGACCAGACTAATGAAATTACTTTGCCTCCATAAAATGTATTTGTCAGAGTTAACTAATCACTCTTATCAAAGGTCAATAGTATTCAACCCTTGTAACAGCGGGTTAGAAAATACTTATACACATACTGTGTTAAAATATCATGTATGTTTAACACAACAAAACACATTCTCTCTTTCCCTTTCACATAGGCCTACTCACTCAAACATAGTATGCACGCACATGCACACTCACAGAGAGAGAGCGCATCTCTTGCACATAGTAAGCAGTATCCAAGGCCTGTCAGGCACATTTAAAAGAATACTTCAGTGCTTCGTCAACATAAAGCAGCCAAGACCTTGGCAGACCCGTGGGATTAAAGAGACTGGTCATGGTCACATTATATTAATTAGGCTTTTTTTTGCACCGGTTCAGACACAAAGACAGACGACTGATCAAGTGCAACCGTCTGGGAGGCCAGGGTGACCACCAGGGTCGACATTATACCACAGATACAGCAACTGGCACAGCCAGCCAAGAGCCAAAGCTGAAGGACAGCTTCCCTGAGCCGTTACTTCAGTCACATTGGCCATCTGAGTTGTGTGTGATACCACTGTTCTCCTTATCCAAGGTGATGAAGGAGCCAATGTTGTGGAGACAGTCTTTGATATGCCCTGCTTTTCTCTGAGAAGCAACCAGAGTTTGACCATAGAGGAGCCACAGCAAGGAACAACAATGGAATAAATAGATCGGAGACACACACGTGGTTCCCATTCCAGCCATTACAATGAGTGCGTCCTCCTATAACTCCTCCTCACCAGCCGCCACATATATCTTCGTTTCCAGACATTTTATCATGAATTGTATTTTCCTATTTTTCGTAAATTCAGTTCCAGTTTCCACAAAAAGTGGGGAAAACACAGGCAGAATAAGATTAAACTGAGAACCTTACTGAATACTGAAGCACTTTCAAGGCACTTTCAAGCAGGTAAAAAAAATACACCGGAAAAATAAACATAGGAATCTGAAGGGTATGTTTTGACATGCCCCTTTCATATTGTCCAAAAATGTATAGCTTCTTGTGTCTCAACTTGTTTCCCCAACACGCAAGATGAGAGCTGAATCCATGAAATGACCAGTCTTTGTAAGCCAGTTCCTAACTGCCACAGCTGAGATAGAACAATGCTTGGTGAAGCCCTTGAAAAGCTTGTTCATTTGTTAGATATTGCATGGGACATACTGTCACAACATGTTTGACCCAGGCTGTCATTGAGAGAACTCACACAAAGAGCACTGTCAGAGGTGTAAGGAGGACATTGTTCACCCAGAACATACTGTTGACTACAACCGAGTGCTTTTTGGAACAATGCTCGCAGTGTCACCATTCAAATTACTCTGTTACAGGAGGCCAGTGAGAGACAACAGGCCTCAACGGCTGAAGGGATGATCATGTCATTCAGAGTTTGAAAGGATTTCACTGCTGCAGGGCTAGAGAATTATGGTCTGCTTGAAAGAAGTCTCACAAGCCACTCTTGAAAGTGATTATAGATCTGGAGCTGAAAGTTTTTTGGATGGTATTTTAGATTCCTTTCTCATGATACAAACAGAACCCTACAGACAATTATTTCAAAAATCCTTACCTATTAAGGATAAATTAGGGAATGCTCAGCTAGGGTAGGAAAGGGGTGTGAAAGTGTGATGCTTGGTAAACAATAATAGAACAGTATAATTTGCACACTACCCAAAATCCACCTCTGTCCCAAGAAAAGGACACGTTTCTATCAACACATATTTCCTCAACAAATACAGGACAAATGAAGAGTAAATTCAGATGAGCAGAAGGGAACAGGTCATTCTCAATGATGATTAATGATTTTCTAGATTGTTAGAAATGTTCCCTAATATCTAGAATATCATTTTTAATAGAGGTGTGCTGCTGTATAACAAAACACGCACACACTCCCTAAGGGGTTGACTAATAGGCTAACAGAAATGTGGAATCCTCATAAGATATGAGTCCAATTTGGTCACATTAAACATTGTCAGTAAAACTCTCCTGACTTTTGATGAAGCAGAGAATTTCGGAGGACGATTTTCCGCAGTACCCCTCCTATTCACCTATTTCTATGATACCTAGGCTATATTTTATATGATTTCTACTCGTTACATCTATCGTAGTTGCTGTGCGCAGCATTCAAGAAGGTAGAATAGATAAGATCCGCTTACCTCACCGATGCCGGATGTCCGTTATGACAGCCCTGACTTTTACCAAAAAGATCGGTCTCCCCTGCGCCCTGCATAGAGCAAGTGTCGGATATTTGAGTGTGCGTAAAAATTTCAGAAGTCCCTGTGCTTTGCGAGCGTAGGTGCCATAGGCTGCTAAAGCGACGATGTGCTGATATCGGAGAATCAGAGATGCGCTACACCCCTTATCGCTTTCTCACTTTGCTTTGACAGTACGCTTAATTAGTGGTGAATAGCTGGAAACTCTGACTGGATTTCACGCAGAACAATTTTGAGGGCCTATTCCCGAGGGTCCCACAGTGCGCATATCACCTTACCAAACTCCCGATGATTAAAAAAAAACGATTCTCCTCAGTGAACATTCCATGAAAGAGCTGTAATCGAGGGTGGACTATATCTCTTCTTCCTCGTTCCTTGTCAGTGGAATCACACACCTCTTTTTGACAGAGGGGAGTTGGCTTTGGAGAGCTATTCATTAACACATATTTGTTTATTTGGAATCCCCAATCAATCATTTGGAACAATGGAAATAGTGCAATCATAATCTCACATGAGATGTTTATTTTGGACTCTTTAATGTGCCTATTATAGAAGATAAGCTCGAGAGGAGTGAGTCAAACCATACGAACAGACCAGTAAGGAAGGAGAGCAAAAAAGGTTAACTAATGCTACTGTGCCTGGTGGCCAAATCTGTGCCAATCGTGCATGGCACATTTGGCGGGAAGGAAATCGTTATAGCTGTTCCATTCTGATACCCTGAAACCAACGAAAGACTACCATGCATCAGTCTATGCTGTGTCATTTTAAAATCTTATGTGGTCAGCTGCTATTTCCTTAAACGTACCTTATAAAAGGTCATATTAAGTCCCACAGGCCTATAATAATCACACTTCTTAGATTTTGAAGCTAATTATGTTAACATAGGTATGTGTAAGAAAGCAACCTGCTCCCTCCGAATCCAATGTAGACCTATGCAACCCAAAGATTGGTTCTGATCATGAGCTAGGCTACAATCAATAGAGCACATTTTACACTTCTCACTCTGGGGTAGCCCTATGTGCTATCACCACATGAGACAGTTGAACCAAACCAAACCAAATAAAATTGTATTTGTCACATGCTTTGTAAAAAAGGGGTGTAGAATAACAGTGAAATGCTTACTTACTGCCCTTCCCGACAACGCAGAGAGAAAAATAGAACAATTATAACACGAGGAATAAATACACAATGAGTAATGATAACTTGGCTATATACAGTTGAAGTCAGAAGTTTACATACACTTAGGTTGGAGTCATTAAAACTTGTTTTTCAACCACTCCACAAATTTCTTGTTAACAAACTATAGTTTTGGCAAGTCAGTTAGGACATCTACCTTGTGCATGACACAAGTAATTTTTCCAACAATTGTTTACAGACAGATTATTTCACTTATAATTCACTGTATCACAATTCCAGCGGGTCAGAAGTTTACATACACTTAGTTGATTGTGCCGTTAAACAGCTTGGAAAATTCCAGAAAATGATGTCATTGCTTTAGAAGCTTCTGATAGGCTAATTGACATCATTTGAGTCAATTGGAGGTGTACCTGTGGATGTATTTCAAGGCCTACCTTCAAACTCAGTGCCTCTTTGCTTGACATCATGGGAAAATCAAAATAAATCAGCCAAGACCTCAGAAAAAGAATTGTAGACCTCCACAAGTCTGGTTCATCCTTGGGAGCAATTTCCAAATGCCTGAAGGTACCACGTTCATCTGTACAAACAATAGTATGCAAGTATAAACACCATGGGACCACGCAGCCGTCATACCGCTCAGGAAGGAGACGCGTTCTGTCTCCTAGAGATGAACATACTTTGGTGCGAAAAGTGCAAATCAATCCCAGAACAACAGCAAAGGACCTTGTGAAGATGCTGGAGGAAACAGGTACAAAAGTAGCTATATCCACAGTAAAACGAGAACTATATCGACATAACCTGAAAGGCCGCTCAGCAAGGAAGAAGCCACTGCTCCAAAACCGCCATAAAAAAGCCAGACTACGGTTTGCAACTGCACATGGGGACAAAGATCGTACTTTTTGGAGAAATGTCCTCTGGTCTGATGAAACAAAAATATAACTGTTTGGCCATAATGACCATCGTTATGTTTGAAGGAAAAAGGGGGTACTTGCAATCCCAACCGTGAAGCACAGGGGTGGCAGCATCATGCTGTGGGGGTGCTTTGCTGCAGGAGGGCCTGGTGCACTTCACAAAATAGATGGCATCATGAGGAAGGAAAATGATGTGGATATATTGAAGCAACATCTAAAGACATCAGTCAGGAAGTTAAAGCTTGGTCGCAAATGGGTCTTCCAAATGGACAATGACCCCAAGCATACTTCCAAAGTTGTGGCAAAATGGCTTAAGGACAACAAAGTCAAGGTATTGGAGTGGCCATCACAAAGCCCTGACCTCAATCCTATAGAAAATTTGTGGGCAGAACTGAAAAAGCGTGTGTGAGCAAGGAGGCCTACAAACCTGACTCAGTTACACCAGCTCTGTCAGGAAGAATGGGTCAAAATTCACCCAACTTATTGTGGGAAGCTTGTGGAAGGCTACCCGAAACGTTTGACCCAAGTTAAACAATTTAAAGGCAATGCTACCAAATACTAATTTAGTGTATGTAAACTTCTGACCCACTGGGAATGTGATGAAATAAATAAAAGCTGAGATAAATCATTCTCTCTACTATTATTCTGACATTTCATATTCTTAAAATAAAGTGGTGATCCTAACTGACCTAAGACAGGGAATATTTACTAGGATTAAATGTCAGGAATTGTGAAAAACTGAGTTTAAATGTATTTGGCCAAGGTGTATGTAAACTTCCGACTTCAACTGTACACGGGGTACCAGTACCGAGTCGATGTGCAGGGGTACGAGGTAATTGAGGTAGATATATACAGTGCATTCGGAAAATATTCAGACCCCTTGACTTTTTCCACATTTTGTTACGTTACAGCCTTATTCTAAAATGGATTAAATCATTTTTTCCCTTATCAATCTACACACAATACCCCATAATGACAAAGCAAAAACTGGTTTGTAGAATTTTTTGCAAATGTATTAAAAATTTTAAACGGAAATATTACATTTACATAAGTATTCAGACCCTCTACTCAGTACTTTGTTGAAACACCTTTGGCAGCGATTACAGCCCTGAGTCTTCTTTGGTATGACCCTACAAGCTTGGCATACCTGTATTTGGGGAGTTTCTCCCATTCTTCTCTACAGATCCTCTCAAGCTCTGTCAGGTTGGATGGGCAGCGTCGCTGCACAGCTATTTTCAGGTCTCTCCAGAGATGTTAGATCGGGTTCAAGTCCGGGCTCTGGCTGGGCCACTCAAGGACATTTAGAGACTTGTCCCGAAGCCACTCCTGCATTGTCTTGGCTGTGTGCTTAGGGTCGTTGTCCTGTTGGAAGGTGACCCTTCGCCCCAGTCTGAGGTCCTGAGCGCTCTGGAGCAGTTTTTCATCAAGGATCTCTCGGTACTTTGCTCCGTTAATCTTTCCCTCGATCCTGACTAGTCTCCCAGTCCCTGCTGCTGAAAAACATCCCCACAGCATGATGCTGCCACTACCATGCTTCACCGTAGGGATGGTGCCAGGTTTCCTCCAGACGTGACGTTTGGCATTCAGGCCAAAGAGTTCAATCTTGGTTTCATCAGACCAGAGAATCTTGTTTCTCATGGTCTGAGAGTCTTTAGGTGCCTTTTGGCAAACTCCAAGCAGACTGTCATATGCCTTTTACTGAGGAGTGGCTTCTGCCTGGCCACTCTACCATAAAGGCCTGATTGGTGTAATGCTGCAGAGATGGTTGTCCTTCTGGAAGGTTCTCCCATCTCCACAGAGGAACTCTGCTCTGTCAGAGTGACCATCGGGCTCCCTGACAAAGGCCCTTCTCCCCTGATTGCTCAGTTTGGCCGGGCGGCCAGCTCTAGGAAGAGTCTTGTTGGTTCCAAACTTCTTCCATTTCAGAATGATGGAGGCCACTGTGTTCTTGGGGACCTTCAATGCTGCAGACATTTTTTGGTACCCTTCCCCAGATCTGTGCCTCGACACAATCCTGTCTCAGAGCTCAAAGGACAATTCCTTTGACCTCATGGCTTGGTTTTTGCTCTGACATGCACGCTCAACTGTGGGACGTTATATAGACAGGTGTGTGCCTTTCCAAATCATGTCCAATCAATTGAATTTACCACAGGTGGACTCCAATCAAGTTGTAGAAACATCTCAAGGATGATCAATGGAAACAGGATGCACCTGAGCTCAATTTGGAGTCGCATAGCAAAGGGTCTGAATACTTTCCGAATGCACTGTACATACGGTATAGGTAGGGGTAAAGTAACTAGGCAACAGGATAGATAATAAACAGTAGCAGCAGCGTATGTGATGAGTCAAAAGAGTTAGTGCATCAGGGCCAATGCAAATAGTCCAAGTAGCTATTTGGTTAACTATTAACAGTCTTATGGCTTGGGGGTTGAAGCTGTTCAGGGTCCTGTTGGTTCAAGCCTGTGGGTGGATCGGTACCGCTTGGTGTGTGGTAGCAGAGAGAACAGTCTATGACTTGGGTGGCTGGAGTTTTTGACAATTTTTAGAGCCTTCCTCTGCGCCTGGTATAGAGGTCCTGGAAGGCAGGGAGCTCGGCCCCAGTGATGTACTGGGCCATACGGACTACTCTCTGTAGCACCTTGCGGTCAAATGCTGAGCAGTTTCCATACCAAGCGTTAATGCACCCAGTCAAGATGCTCTCAATGGTGCAGCTGTAGAACTTTTTGATGATCCGAGGGCCCGTGCCAAATCTTTTCAGCCTCCTGAGGGGGAAGAGGCATTGTCGTGCCTTCTTCACGACTGTGTTGGTGTGTTTGGGCCATGTTAACTCCTTAGTGGTATGGACACAGAGGAACTTGAATCTCTCGGCCCGCTCCACTACAGCCCCATCGATGTGGATGGGGGCGTTCTCGGCCCTCCATTTCCTGTAGTCCACGATCAGCTCCTTTGTCTTGGTGACGTTGAGGGAGAGGTTGTTATCTTGGCACCACACTGCCAGGTCACTGACCTCCTCCCTATAGGCTGTCTCATCGTCGTCAGTGATCAGGCCTACCACCGTCGTGTTGTCAGCAAACCTAATGATTGTGTTGGAGTCGTGCGTGGCCAAGTAGTCATGGGTGAACAGGGAGTACAGGAGGGGACTAAGCACACACCCCTGAGGGGCCCCTGTGTTAAGGGTCAGCGTGGCGGCTGTGTTGTTCCCTACCCTCATCACCAGGGGGCTGCCCGTCAGGAAGTCCAGGATCCAGTTGCAGAGGGAGGTGTTCAGTCCCAGGGTCCTGAGCTTAGTGATGAGCTTGGAGGGTACTATGGTGTTGAACGCTGAGCTGTAGTCAATGAACAGCATTCTTACATAGATGTTCCTCTTGTCCAGGTGGGAAAGGGCAGTGTGGAGTGCAATAGAGATTGCGTAATCTGTGGATCGTCCTTGTGCATGTTAACCTGTTTAAAGGTCTTACATCGGCTACGGAGAGGGAGATCACACAGTCATCCAGCTCAGCTGGTGCTCTCATGCATGGTTTAGTATTGCTTGCCTGGAAGCGAGCATCGAATGCATTTAGTTAGTCTGGTAGGCTTGGCTCACTGGGGAGTTCACGGCTGGGTTTTCCTTTGTAATCCTTGATAGTTTGCAAGCCCTGTCACATCCGACGAACGTCAGAACAGGCATAGTAGGATTCGATCTTAGTCCTGTATTGGCACTTTGCCTGTTTGATTGCTCGTCGCAGGTCGTAGTGGGATGTCTTATAAGCGTCCGGATTAGTGTCCGCTCCTTGAAAGTGGCAGCTCTAGCCTTTAGCTCAGTGCGGATGTTGCCTGTAATCCATGGCTTCTGGTTGGGATATGTACGTGTGGTCACTGTGGGGACGATGTCTTCGATGCACTTATTAATGAAGCCGGTGACTGATGTGGTAAACTCCTCAATGTTATCGGATGAATCCCGGAACATATTCCAGTCTGTCCTAGTGAAACGGTCCTGTAACTTAGCATTCGCTTTATCAGACCACTTCCGTATTGAGCGCGTCACTGATACTTCCTGTCTGAGTTTTTGCTTGTAAGCAAGAATCAGGAGGATAGAGTTATGGTCAGATTTGCCAAAGGGAGGGCGAGGGAGAGCCTTGTATGCATTTCTGTGTGTGAAGTAAAGGTGATTTAGAATTTTGTTGCCTCTAGTTGCACAGGTGACATGCTGGCAAATGGATTTCAGTTTCCCTGCATTAAAATCAACGGCCACGACAAGTGCCGCCTCTGGGTGTGCATTTTCTTGTTTGCTTATGGCCCTATACAGCTCATTGAGTGTGGTCTTAGTGCCAGCATCAGTTTGTGGTGATAAATAGACAGCTATGAAAAATATAGATGAAACCTCTCTTGGTAGATAGTATGGTCTGCAGCTTATCATAAGGTATTCTAACTCAGGCGAGCAAAAACTAGAGACTTCCTTAACATTAGAGATCGTGCACCAGCTGTTGTTAACAAAGAGACACACCCCTCCCCCCCTCATCTTATTCGAGGCTGCCGACGGGTCTTGACAATGCATTGAAAAACCCAGCGAGATGTATATTATCCATGTCCTTGTTCAGCCACGACTCCGTGAAACAGAATATTACAGTTCTTCAGGTCCCATTGATAGGATAGTCTTGAACGGAGCTCGAAAAATTAGCCATGATTTAAGATAAGAATAGTGATCACCACTATGTGCTCTTTTAGCAACGACAGCAAACACGTGGTAAACATAAGAGAGGCATAGTACAATGACGGCAGCATAAAAAAAATGCAACAACCCTCCTCTGATAGCTATTTGGGCATTGATTCAACAAACATGTCATAACGTCTGTTTTTAATGACATCTGAACTTCTACCAGAGCATGTGCAGGCCATTTTTTTAAGGATTTCATAACTTGTAAAAACAAAGCTCTTCATACAATCTGAGTGTAGCCTACACATGGTTGGGTTGAAGTAGGTTTTGAGAAGAGGCCTACTAACAATGTTGTAGAGAGGGAACAGTTCTGTTCCAGATAAGGGCAGACTAACTATTCTATTTTCCCCTTCCTCCTTTCCGTACAGCCCAAAATACAGCCCAGATGTTGGGGAATGTTTGTTTCACCAACCTGTGTTCATACGGTAGCCTGAGCTTTAGTCCTTTCAGGATCTGTACTTTTAGTTCCTTTCCCACCAGGTCCTTGGATTGGTGAGCCGAAAAAAATACATAAGTGCACTTTTAGCTCCCCTGTGTTCAGACTGTGTTCATCTCCCCTCCCAGTGCTTGCCTTGCTGTAATGCATAATGCATAAGAGTTTAAGCAAAGAACTGCATTGTTGGGAAAGGGCTCGTAAGTAAGCATTTCACTGTAAAGTCTACACCTGTTGTATTCGGCGCATGTGACAAATAACATTTGATTTGAAAGTCATGCAACACAAGCCCACAGCTTTTTGATTACTAGAGATAAAGTATGAGTGATTATGAAACCATTTCAATCAAAGCAGTTAACTAAGTTTCTGGAAAATCAAAATACATTTTATAGCACTGAAAGAATGCTCAAATCCATTTACACTCAAGAAATCAATGTTTTTCAGTGTGAGATAATAGAAAAGCAAATTGCGTAACTCTCAAAGCACACAAATAACATTATGTATGATCATACTCTGAACTCGCTTATCAGTTTGATTGAATAGGATCCCGAGTGTTCAAAACCCAGTCAAAGACACATTCATATCATCATCAACATTTCATGAAGGCATGAAAAACAAGAGTTAGACAACTTACTTAACTTTCTCCATTTTCTTAGCTCCATTATACGAAATGTATCCCGTTCTCTTTTCTAATCATGTCAAAGTTTTTAAATGTTGATATTAGGCTGATCAGTAGGCTACCATGCCAAAGGCAATTTGCTTGGGAGAGCTGAATGCTTCCACAGCATTGTGACCTCCTTGTCTTTTCTCTAGGAGTTTTAACGGTCGCTGGGTAACAGGCCATTGTTAGGTTAATAAAGTGGGGACCTAGAAGAAGGGGGGCTCTGCGCTTTTTAAAATTGCCTCAATATATTGTAGCTAGTTGCCAAGGTATCCAAGACACTTGATTAATTGAGGTCGTTATGGCCATTGACACATCTTTAACAGAAAGAATGAAGATGGAAAAGTGACAGTTAAGATTAGTTTATTTCATGCCTACAAGCTCTTAGAACACCATGTAAATGCCACTGAGCCTCCTCTTTGCATTAGAATTATGAAGCAGAGAATGAGGGGTCTTCATTTACTCCAAATAGAAATCGACCAATGTATGACCACCGCACTTAATAAGTCCACCTACTGGTACAGTTAAATAAGCGATCAACTGAGCAGGCACAAATATTATATAGACCCCTAATACTATGATCAAACAAACTCAGTTCCTGCTCTTCTCAGTCTTCTCCACAAATATCTGCACATCAGAGGAGGCTGGTGGAAGGAGCTATAGGAGGACAGGCACATTGTAATGGCTGGAATGGAATCAAAGGAACAGAGTCAAACATGGTTTCCATACTGTATGTTTAATGCGTATGATACTGTTCCATTTATTCCATTCCAGCCATTACAATGAGCCTGTCCTCCTAAAGTTCCTCCCACCAGCATTCTCTGCACATTGACCTGGTACTGTTACTCCCTCGCTCACCATTATACTTTATTTCTCGGGTTACTATTATATTTTTTTATTATTTTTCAACTCTGCATCGTTGGGAAGGGCTCGTAAGCAAGCATTTCAAGATAAAGTCTACACCAGTTGTATTCGGCGCATGTGACACATCACATTTGATTTGATTAATAATGAAAGACCTGTAAGGTAACCTGGGCCTCTGACATGCATTGACATTTATCTGAGAGTGCCTCAGATGCCACTTTAAGAGTACACAGAGCACGGCATGTGCAGCCAAGTAAAAAAAAAAAAAAGAACAAGAAGTGCGTTTGTTCCAGTCCAGCCAACGTGAGACAGGATATATCCAAAATCCCTTTCCTCCCTCGGCTCTCTGCGTCAGCATGCTGTAAGCTTGAGGATATGACTGTATTTTCCCAAGTCTGCACCTTGAAAGTACACGGACAACTTTGCTTTTACCAGTGCTCAATCAGGAAGGATTCTGTATGCAGAAATTGTCTAAGATCCTTCCCATGGGGTTTTCAAACTCATAAAACATTTTAGAAAAAGGCTCAGTGTCGTTATCCTCGCAAGGTGAGGTATTGAAAACCGGGTTGTCAATCATTTTGACCCCTACCTTTCTGAGAAAAATTATTATTACTCGTTAAACAAAATCTATTTCGGACCCCACTGTATATGGCACAGAATGCACACACAATCAAAAAGTACTAGTGCCTCGTGATGAAAGTTGTCATCCTCACCTGGGCACCCTGCAGGTCTACAGGCCTTTGAGGGGTGTCGCCAAAGACCCTCTGTCCAAGGTTAGAAAGGCTCGCCACTGAGGTCAGGACTTAAAACTCCAGGAACAAATACAATACCTTTATAAATGCTTTAGTGATTGCTTAAAACACTGTTTTACACATCCATAACTGGAGAAATCTACCACCAAAACCCAGTAACACGGTTAACACGGTTCTTGTTTTCCTTTAAACCATGTTTTATTATTCCTAATATTAGATGTAGATACACAAGTCAACAAACATTATTTTCGATCTGTAATGAAAATGCTCCACAGCACACTGACATCTTGTGGAAGGGTCTGGTATTACAGACACGTACCTGAAAATGGACAGCAGTTATAGTTGTAGTAACAAGTAAGTTGCAGTAGTAACAGTAGTAGGAATAACAGTAGCAATAATAATAATAATTAATCATAGTAGTGGTATTCACAACTCGCAATTAGTTAAGTCACAGAAGAAGGAACTGACATTCTTAAAAAAGGGAAATGGCAGTGGGTGGAAAGGTTTATCAAATGCTGCAAAACAGATCAGACCACTGGATGAGAAAATACAAGCCCCCTGTGAGACAGCACATCTCCTGTCTAAGTCTAGAAAATGGAAGCTCAAATTTGCCATCAGTCCTCTCGTTAATGTATACTGCGTTTCTTTTTCTCTTCAAATAAGAGACCTTTTTAGGTGTTCCGCTTTAACTTTTAAAACCAAAATGCTCAAAACCCTCTTAGGCTCATCATCAATAACAGTCTATCCTTTTACGGTCAACGCTCACCAGTAGCACACTGAGACTGAACAACATCAACCCAAATCTGGCACCAAATCACGACCAGCTCCACATCTTTCTGCTTTTCATTCCACCTTGGTATATCTGTGTGTGGATATGTGTGAGTATGAGAGTGTGAGAGAGAGAGAGAGAGAGAGAGAGAGAGAGAGAGAGAGAGAGAGAGAGAGAGAGAGAGAGAGAGAGAGAGAGAGAGAGAGAGAGAGAGAGAGAGAGAGAGAGAGAGAGAGAGAGAGAGAGAGAGAGAGAGAGAGAGAGAGAGAGAGAGAGAGAGAGAGAGAGAGAGAGAGAGAGAGAGAGAGAGAGAGAGAGAGAGAGAGAGAGAAGAGAAAGCAACAGAGATGTGTGGGTGAAGTATGTGAACCTATGTCCATCACATGACCAATTTGTCCAACCCATCTTAAGAGCCGTTAACATCAATAAGAATTCATACTAGAATGGGCCTGAGGAACCTGCTCATGTCTGTGTATAACCTGCCCAGGACTTGAACTGGGTCACTGTGGGAGCAGTTCAGCCAGTAGAGGGCGACACAAGCTACTTTTAGAAGGGCTGTGGGCCGATCCGGCACAAACTTCCCCTGGTAGTAGTTTTTTACAGTGAATACTGACCGAGGAAGGCTCACTCAGCTCTACTCTGAGCATCGCCCACTTTGTTGCCTCATTTAACAGGTCAGTGGGGTTCGAACTGTGACTAGGGAGCCGAGGTTCAGCTCAGTACATTCGGCTGAGACCAAGAGCTCAGGCTCACAGCTGGGATACAAACCAAGGCAAACAAAGCAGTCGGTCTATTCTACAGCTTCCCGAATGAGGTTACCGCTGCTTATTTACCCCAAATCACATTAACTGAACTGGACTGAAAGGCCAATAGTCTTGCCTGTTGAAAAGCTGCAAATTTCTGACACTTATTCACCATGGTTCTTTCCCTCTCTGGTTTACGGTGAGCCATTTCGGTTGAACAATAACCTAACTGGGCTTTGATACGCCACACCCTTGCCCCAGATAAGTCTACCACCGAGTAACAGATACCATTGCCTACAAGAAATTAGGATTTTTCTGTGTCTTGAGCGGTCTCTTGTACAGAAACCTTCCACTCATCTCACACTAAAACAAATCACTCATTGTGCCAGGACTCGACATCTGTATCAATGTCATCTTTACATTAATATTATTTGATATCATTTAATAATTTTCTTTTTGCCCAATGTGAATTCTTTCCAAACTGCTAGAGCAGTACTAATGATACACCTGGTCATTCCTGTGTAATACACCTTCCACAGCATGGGCTTCATGGTGTCATGCCATGCCATGCTATAGATCGCTTACGGGTGAATCTCATTTACCAAGAACATCAAAGTAGATGAGAATTGGTGACAACAATGAGACACATACAAGTACAATCCTACATGAAGTCATGCCACACATGGAGGAGCTCAAAGCTCTCCAGAAAAACAACTATTCTCTCGGTAACCATCAATTGAGGAAAGCTCTCCATGGTCACGCCTCTTCCAATCCAACACAGCTATGCCTGCATTTCACTTCCTTCAACCGCTGCTGCAGGTGGGCCTGTCTGTATGTGCTCAATGGAACCTGGGTACAGAATCCATTTACATATAGTCAATGCCAAGGGGCACATATTAAACATTCTTCTGAGATATGTTTTGTGAGCGATTAAGCTTCCTTTGTGATTAAGCGCTATTCAAATAGAAGGAATGACTGGGCTGATAAAGGGTTAAAAAGTCAGTGGGCTGCAGTAAGGTCTTCTTCTCCCTCATCCAGCACATCACATCCTCTAATTCCACCCCACTCCTCAGCGCCCCGACCCCACCTGTAATGAAACCTCTGACCCCCTCTTCCTACTAGCCCACCTCCCCGACCCCATGCCACATGGATGTGCTTCTGCTTACAATCCTCACTAGTGTTGGACACTGGCAGTGTTAACCAACAGTGTTAACCTGCCCCAGCCCTCCCATTACAAAACAACAGAAGGACCAGGAGGAAGTGTGTGAAGAGTAAAACTGAAGTCTGAAAATCATCTAGGAGGAAGGTTTAATTAATTAATTAGCATTGTCATCTACATATTCAACCCCCCCCAAAAAACAAAACAAAAACAAAACATGAATCCTTATAGAAAGCCATTCCAACAACTTATTTGAGCGTGTGTGTGTGTATGGTGAGTGTGTGTGTGTATGGTGAGTGTGTGTGTGTGTATGTTAAGTCAGAAAAGCAGCATCCAACTGGACGCTTCTGATTTAGAAAAAATAAATAAAAAAACGTGCAAAACCCACATCACCACAACTCATACTCTCTCCCTGACTAGAAAATGAAATTCTAAATCAAATCAAAAATAATCCCTCAGAATAACAAAATCGAATACAGGCAAGATCCAAGTTAAAATAAAAAATTAAACCACTTTAAATATATATAATTTCCCACTGGTGAAAATCACTTACTGCACACTGCTAAAATTTACTGAGCTTTCTTTTTTAAACACCTCAATAACGGTCCTTCCTAGAAAAAAGAAACAAGACTAACATGGTCCCGTAGATCAAACTCTTGTTTTGCTCTGCAACATGACTCAAGATATCTACTGACATACTCTTTAAATAGTTTATTCCCCCCCCCTCAAACCTGCAAAAAGATACATTAGAATTATAATAACACCAATACCAAAAACAAAAACAAAATGATGTGGTCCTACCCAAGGAGCGCCAGAGAGAAAAGGAGAGAGACTGGAAGAGGGGACCTGGGGACACCCTCTACCACAGTTTCTCTGTTATTGGTAAAACAGCATTAAAGTACTTTGCTTGTCTAAAGATTGGTTGAGCCAGGACTAATATAAACCAAAACATTATCCAGTGTGGTTGAATGAAAGAGAAATGACTCTAAGGGTCCTTATAGCCTCTTGGCTCTGCTAATGCTAACCCCCCCTGCCCTCTTCTCTCCCAACAAACCCCTTGGTTTCCCCCGATGATGAGGTCAAAGAGAGCTCTTATTAGTGACTCTGATCAACAAACCCTGCTTATCGGCTGAAAATGCCACTAAAGCTATGGACAAGGGCTTACATTGGTAGGATGAAGCCAATGTGAGAGATGGAGAAGGCAAGAGCGATATGAAATGGAAAGAGATGACAAATGAAAAAAGAGAGGAGAGCGCGAGAAAGAGCAAGCTCTGTGTGAACCACAAACTAGACAAACCCCATAGGACCAGGGCCGACAGCGATGCGTTTATGCGACAAGAGTGCTTTCCTTTCTGCCTGTTTCAGTTTGTTGGAATTTTGAGGAATATCATTTTCCTTGATGTTGTTTTCCAAATGTTTTATTTCTTCTTGCTAAAGAAGCTGAACCTCTTCTCACGGTCCTTCTCCTTGCCCTCCTTGTTGCGCATTGTGACTCCGGCAGCGTCCGCTGAGCTGGGGGAGATGGGGGGCATGGTCATAGCTCGGCTCAGGGCCCTGGGACCTCCGGGGGAGCGGTCTCCTGACCCCCCTGCTGGGATGGAGCTATGAATGGAGTGGATCCACGAGGCCATCTCCGTCTGGGACAGACAACACAGGGTTAGTCCTCAGTAGGGCACATACACCAGAGGAGCGTCAGAATCTTGTTTGGTTTGAAATGTGACACTCACCTCATCTTTAGCTTGGAACAGGAACTCCTTACCGTCCCCTAGCCTGCAGACACACAATGTAGAACAGAAAACTTGGGTCAGTATAGATGCACATCACAATCCCTTGCTATTTAGTTTAGTTTACAAGACTATTCTCTATTCAAACTGTCCAGTTTCCCCTCCCTCTCCTTTCACCGTAGCTTGAAGACATGTTTCCTCTTCTTGTAGTCGTGTGCGACCTCACACACAGCCTCTCCCAGGCTGATGGGGACCTCTCCGTGGTAGGGGATCCCATTGGAGGCGCTCTTCTGGTCCTTGTAGAAGCCAAGGCTGCCCTTACGCAGAACACAGTACACATTCTGCCAGGACCTATGGGAAGAGAGAGTGAAGCTGTTGGCGGAAGGCAAGCAGGCATGCGCCTGAAAAGGTTAGGAACATCACCAAAGAGTTCATGGCGACATACCACACACAAAATGCAATTTTCTTTTAAAAAAGCTTGTACATTTCATAAATTGATATTGCATTTGCTTATATTAATCCCATCCTTCAACAGATGAGTCTATATGAACTAGGGCTCTCCATTTACATTTGAGTACACTCCCACTCTCCCTCCAAGACGCCCCTCCATGCCCCCTGCCCCATTCCCATTCCCCTCCCAATGTCTCACCTGCTAGCTGCCTTCTTGGCGTGGGACTCCATCTCCTGCTTGCGGTAGAGCATGCCCTCCATGGCGTCTGTGCCAGGGTCAACTCTCTTGCTGGGTAGCGTGGCAGATGGGTCCAGGCGTGAAGACGCCAGCCCGCTGTCTCTCCCCGGACCATTCACAGAGTCAGAATCAGAACCCTGTCGTCCAACATGGAAGACACGCGGCAGTCATGACACATGAACAAAACCATTCCAAACTATAAGCCTGTAATACCAGTCATTGACTGTCGGTCTGAAGTTGACAAAATGATCAACGCTTTAGAGACAACAGCAAAATGGCCATATTCATATGCATTATGGTAGCTTTGAACAGGATGTAGAAAACACATATAGGACTACACAGAGAGACTGACACAGAAACACAGCAACAGCAACAGACACATGGAGAACAGAACAGCTCCAACCCCACAGATGGAGGGTCAACCTTCATCTGGACGTCACTTCCTGCCTTACAGGGCAACTTAGAAACATTTAGAAATGTGTTTTAATTTTTACAATCCAGACTTGGAACATGACAAATGCAGCAGAACGCATTCTCATAGTGTTGCTATGATACAAGCTTGCTTGTTGCTCAAATGTTTAAAGGGGGTGTGGCATTGTTTTCTTTGTTTCCTGGCACACAACATCAAATTCAATTTTAAAGGAAATCAACATTTCCTCTTGTCAAAAAATCTTTTCCTACTAACACTGCATTCAAAACCACCCAACCAAGCTAGGCACACCCCACCCAGGGACCTGCTATGTAGGAAACAGCTATAGCTTCCAGCTAAGGACAACACTCATCACAATAGTTTGGTGCTGAAACTACCACAGCAACTAACTGCTCTTACAAACACTCATGTCCTGGTCCTTTTGAAGATGGGCACAAACGAAACAGCACCCAGAAAGGCTTGAGAGCCTAAGTTTCCTCAATTGAGACATAATGGCATCATTAATGTGATCTGTGTAAGGCATGGGGCCAGAACATCAATGGGACAGTGTGCTTGTTCACAATCAAATAAAGCAAATGGTACAGCAGTGACAGAGGACGATGATGCCCTCTAGTAGGCCATGCTGAGGTACTGCAGTAGACCAGGAGCTGAGTGCAGGCAGTGATGGGGGGGATGAGGAAGCTAGGCTAGGGCTAGGATAGGTACTCACACGCGGCGGATGCTTTTGCTTAGACACAGGTTTAGAGACAGGTTCACATTTCTCTTTCTTTTCCACTGACACTGACGATACTGACAACGACTGCAGGTAAAGATGCAACAAGACATAGTTAAGAAGTCCTTGTGCTTGAAAATAGCATGCTACACTATGCTAACGTGTTTGAAAGAGACCCTGACACACACACACACACACACACACACATAGATATTACAATGTGACGCACACTTATATCATAAACGGACAAACAGTGACTCACGTCTAACGTATACTTACAGGTTTGGATCCAGTTATCCACATGAGTTATACTAAATAGATTCTCTCACACATAGAACATTTAAAATCTTTCATTCAGATCTCCTCAAAACATACATTGACAAGACAACATGAAGAGGAACAAGACATAAAACATGAAACAACACTTTATGGACTTATACTGTGGTGAAAATGTGGAATATTTAAATCTGGAGTTTAATGGGGGGGCTTTTAATAGTTTAATTTGAGTATATTAAACAGGAGGTAAGAATCTTTGACTAGATATGATTCAATTTGGATATTCTGTCTCTCAATGTTCTCTCTCACCTGTGAGGTGTCTTGGTCGCTGTGGACTCCATTCACTGATACTGACTGGTTCAGTGTGGTCTGGTCCAGGCTGGTCCTGGGTTACACAGGAGGGTGAAAGAGAGTGAGAACGACGTCTAACGGGAGATTATGGAGAAGAAAAAAACCACATCAAATATCTCTGGTTACTAGGAGTCCCTCCAGTCTTACCTGGCATCATGTGTTTCAGCCTCAGACGGGGCCACCTCTTCTGTAGGAGGTGGTGTGGAGGGTCGCCTCGCCCTCTCCTCCTCCTCTCTCTGCCTCTGGATCTCCTGCTCCTCCAGCTGAAAGGGAAGCCCAGGTTAGTGGCTGTTAGAGAAGACACTACCCTACCTTCCTACCAATGCCAAGACCCCTGCATCCTCCCAACTCCTGCCCTGGTCCACCATCTTCCCATTTCCGACCTCTTAACCTTGACCCATTTCCTCCTGCCCCCTGTCCCCCTCCTCCCTCCAGTCCTGCCCCCTGTCCCCCTCCTCCCTCCAGTCCTGCCCCCTGTCCCCCTCCTCCCTCCAGTCCTGCCCCTGTCCCCCTCCTCCCTCCAGTCCTGCCCCCTCCTCCCTCCAGTCCTGCCCCCTGTCCCCCTCCTCCCTCCAGTCCTGCCCCCTGTCCCCCTCCTCCCTCCAGTCCTGCCCCCCTGTCCCCTCCTCCCTCCAGTCCTGCCCCTGTCCCCCTCCTCCCTCCAGTCCTGCCCCCCTGTCCTCCTCCTCCCTCCAGTCCTGCCCCCTGTCCCCCTTCTCCCCCAGTCCTGGCCCCTGTCCCCCTTCTCCCTCCAGTCCTGCCCCTGTCCCCTCCTCCCTTCAGTCCTGCCCCCTGTCCCCCTTCTCCCTCCAGGCCTGCCCCCTGTCCTCCTCCTCCCTCCAGTCCTGCCCCCTGTCCCCCTCCTCCCTCCAGTCCTGCCCCCTGTCCCCCTCCTCCCTCCAGTCCTGCCCCCTGTCCTCCTCCTCCCTCCAGTCCTGCCCCCTGTCCCCCTTCTCCCCCCAGTCCTGGCCCCTGTCCCCCTTCTCCCTCCAGTCCTGCCCCCTGTCCCCTCCTCCCTTCAGTCCTGCCCCCTGTCCCCCTTCTCCCCCCAGTCCTGCCCCCTGTCCCCCTTCTCCCTCCAGTCCTGCCCCCTGTCCCCCTCCTCCCTCCAGTCCTGCCCCGTCCCCCTCCTCCCTCCAGTCCTGCCCCCTGTCCCCCTCCTCCCTCCAGTCCTGCCCCCCTCCTCCCTCCAGTCCTAACCCCTGTCCCCCTCCTCCCTACATTCCTGCCCCCTGTCCCCCTCCAGTCCTGCCCCCTGTCCCCCTTCTCCCCCAGTCCTGGCCCCTGTCCCCCTCCTCCCTCCAGTCCTGCCCCCTGTCCCCCCTCCAGTCCTGCCCCCTGTCCCCCTTCTCCCCCCCAGTCCTGCCCCCTGTCCCCCTCCTCCCTCCAGTCCTGCCCCCTGTCCCCCTTCTCCCTTCAGTCCTGCCCCCTGTCCCCCTTCTCCCTCCAGTCCTGCCCCCTGTCCCCCTCCTCCCTCCAGTCCTGCCCCCTGTCCCCCTTCTCCCTACAGTCCTGCCCCCTGTCCCCCTTCTCCCTCCAGTCCTGCCCCCTGTCCCCCTCCTCCCTCCAGTCCTGCCCCCTGTCCCCCTCCTCCCTCCAGTCCTTCCCCCTGTCCCCCTCCTCCCTCCCTCCAGTCCTGCCCCCTGTCCCCCTCCTCCCTCCAGTCCTTGCCCTCTGTTCTCCTCCTCCCTCCTGCCCCCCCCCCCTGTCCCCCTGTCCCCCTCCTCTCACCGTAGTGAGTTTCTCCAGTAGGGTGAAGCGCTCCTCCCAGCCGGCGGCTAGCTTCTCGAAGGCCTCGTGGCGTTTGATCAGGCTCTCCACCTCGTCCACGTTAGAGCCCAGCTCGGCCCCCCGCACCAGGGGCTCCTGGCCTGCCAGCCATGTCTCAGCCACGTACGCATCCCGGCCAAACTGCAGCACCTCCAGAACTGAGACAGGAGAAAATAATGAGTAACCATGAAAGGATCACGCACAAACACACACCCTAACACACACGCTAAAAGATACTAAAACACATGCAAACACACACCCTAACACACATGCTAAAACATACCCTAACACACATGCAAACACACACCCTAACACACATGCTAAAACACACCCTAACACACATGCTAAAACACACCCTAACACACATGCTAAAACACATCCTAACACACATGCTAAAACACACCTTAACACACATGCTAAAACACACCCTAACACACATGCTAAAACACACCCTAACACACATGCTAAAACACACCCTAACACACATGCAAACACACACATGCTAAAACACACCCTAACACACATGCTAAAACACACCCTAACACACATGCTAAAACACACCCTAACACACATGCTAAAACACACCCTAACACACATGCTAAAACACACCCTAACACACATGCTAAAACGCACCCTAACACACATGCTAAAACACACCCTAACACACATGCTAAAACACACCCTAACACACATGCTAAAACACACCCTAACACATATGCAAACACACACATGCTAAAACACACCCTAACACACCCTAACACACATGCTAAAACACACCCTAACATACATGCTAAAACACACCCTAACACACATGCAAACACATACCCTAACACACATGCTAAAACACACCCTAACACACATGCTAAAACACACCCTAACACACATGCTAAAACACAACCTAACACATATGCTAAAACACACCCTAACACACAAGCTAAAACACACCCTAACACACATGCTAAAACACACCCTAACACACATGCTAAAACACAACCTAACACACATGCTAAAACATACAAATTGTAAGTCACTCTGGATAAGAGCGTCTGCTAAATGACTAAAATGTAAAACATTTAAAATGTAATACAAACACAAACAAATGAAGAAACAACACCACCACAGCCTGAAGTCCACATGCCTATCATAAGGTGGTCCATCTTGTCCTGCCACTTGTTGTTGATCTCTTCCCTCTTGCCTTGGAGCTGGTCCAGTTTCTCCCGGATCTGAGGGAGGCAGGTCAATAACATCACATGAACAAGCTACACAATACACACTGAGGTACAATGCAAACACCACTCACACATTGCATAAACACACCTTTGACAATGGCTTTTGTCCCAATCCCTTGACTAAATACTATAGTGTGTGAATTGACGGGAGTGTGTTCTGTACTGTATGTGGTGTAACGGTGACATGCCCAAGCCCATACCTCATCAGATGCATAGTGGTTGTTCTTGACGAGAGAGTGTCCCATCTCATTGCAGGCGGTGAAGCTGTCTCCCCGGGTCTCGATCTCGGACTTGATGTCCTGATGGTTGGCTATGACAAGCCCCGCAGAGGACACATCCCTGAGAGAGAGAGGATGGGGAGGGAGAGCGGAATACAGTGGTAAAAGGGACTTCATATAGGCGCCCTAACTATTGACCTTAACACAACCAACATTGGAGAACAACAATGATCAGGTCTGACCTGGGGCTGTCGTGGGCGTCGATCTGCAGGTTGACCCCGTCCATCCACAGCATGAGGTCACGCACCATGTTGAAGAAGCGGAACTTCTCCACGGTGTCCAGCAGGAGGTGTCTGCGAGCCTGGCTGGCCCCCAGCAGACCCTCCCAGGCCTCAGTGACAGAGTGCTCGCTCCGCTGGATCTCCTCAGCCTTCTCCCCAGCATAGGCCTTCTGCAGCCGCGCTGCGTCATCCTGCACCTGATTCACCTGGGGAGGGAGAGGGAGGGGGCAGACGGGATCTTAAAAACCATTAACCTGCCACTTCATGTGCTCTGACAAATTGCTAATATTACATTTACATTACATTTAAGTCATTTAGCAGACGCTCTTATCCAGAGCGACTTACAGTTAGTGAATACATTTTTGTATTTAATTTTTTTATACTGCCCCCCCCCCGTGGGAATCAAACCCACAACCCTGGCGTTGCAAACGCCATGCTCTATCAACTGAGCTACATCCCTGCCGGCCATTCCCTCCCCTACCCTGGACGACGCTGGGCCAATTGTGCGCCGCCCATGAGTCTCCCGGTCGCGGCCGGCTGCGACAGAGCCTGGATTCGAACCAGGATCTCTAGTGGCACAGTTTGCACTTAGACCACTGCGCCACTCAGGAGTGGACTGCGCATATCCTGGAGTGGACTTTTAATATCCTGTAGTGTCTGAAAAAAAACACCTGCACTGCATTAAATCTAATATTTGAGTGTGTGCAGAGTGTGTAATGACAGAGTGTGTGTTATTTGTCCCACTGGTGTTCCTGTAAGTATCCCTGTACTCTTGTGGTATGGTGCAACATTAATTCAATTCAATGCAATTTCTTTATTGTCCCTGAAGGGAAATCCATTGTGCAGTCAGGAGTTAAGAGCAGCAGCATACCTGCCCGCTGAGGGCCTGGATGTCATGCTCGTAGGCATTGTGCTGTCGGTGGAGGTGCTGGACGGTGTTGAGGTCACGGCCCAGGTCAGATGGCAGAGCCTCCTTCTTCTCCCTGACCCTCCCCATGGCCTCGCGGGCGTCCTGGTGGAAGCGGTGCAGCTCGTAGGAGGCGGCCAGCATCTGGGTGCGTGTGTCGATCAGCTCCAGCAGGTCGGCCCACGCCTCGTTCAGCCCGTCCTTCCACTCTGCCACGCTGGCATTCTCAGGGTGACCCGACTCGATGAGGTCATCGGCCTGACCGTTAACGGCGTCCACACGCTCCTGGCCGATGGTGCTGGTGTCCCGAGCAAACTCCCGGAACTTGTCCCGCAGCATCTGAGAGGAGAGAGGAGGGGGGATTAATTATGGATGACCATCATCATACTTCTTGAAGGTAACTGACAAAGAAAAAAGGGTTGTTGGTGAGCAATCAGTGCCTGTGTGTGTTGTGTTTCTAAATCTGTGTTTATGTGTTACTAAGTAGTTGAAGATCACACTTTATTTGGACAGTCCGGATAGTCCATCTGTAGAGCATCTACAGATGGACTGTCCAAATAAAGTCATACTATCATACAACAAACCATCTGTTGATAAGCAACTACTTGCTAAGGTTACGGTTAGGTTTAGAATAAGGGTTAGGGTTAAGGTTAGCACTGGGGTTAGGATAAGGGTTAAGTTCAGGGTTAGGGCTAGTAGATAGTTAGTTGAAATGTTACTGACAGTCTGTAGATAGTCTGTAGAGCATCTACAGATGGACTGTCCAAAAGTGTAACCAAAGTGTTACTCACTGTGACATGTTCGTAGTCCTGTCCTAGCTCATGGGATCCAGCCACCACCTCCCTCTCAGCAATCCACTGCTCCAGGTCGTCCACCTCTCTCTTCAGCTGGGTCAGCCTCAGCCTCTCCTGCAGACGCCCACGACGCTCCTCAGCCAGGTCCTTCAGCCCTGCGTACAGCTTGTCCACCTGTGCTTGCCGTAGGTTGATACGCTCGCTAATAATAGTGGGGAATAAGAGAGAGAAAGCGAGTCAGGCCAGTTGTAATGACAGGGACATTGTGACTGTAGTTAAATCATAATGTAAAGTATTAGCTTTACGTATTCAGCTTTTAAAGCGGTTTTATTTTATTGTCACATACACTGGATATGTGCAGTGAAATGCGTTGTTTTACAGGGTCAGCCATAGGAGAAAATGAGAATTAAGTGCCTTGCTCAAGGGCACAGACAGATTTTTCAGCTTGTCGGCTCGGGTATTTGAACTAGAAACCTTTCGTTTACTGGCCCAACGCTTACTTGGTTACTGGCCCAACGCTTACTTGGTTACTGGCCCAACGCTTACTTTGTTACTGGCCCAACGCTTACTTGGTTACTGGCCCAACGCTTACTTGGTTACTGGCCCAACGCTTACTTGGTTACTGGCCCAACACTTACTTGGTTACTGGCCCAACACTTACTTGGTTACTGGCCCAATGCTTACTTGGTTACTGGCCCAATGCTTACTTGGTTACTGGCCCAACGCTTACTTGGTTACTGGCCCAATGCTTACTTGGTTACTGGCCCAATGCTTACTTGGTTACTGGCCCAATGCTTACTTGGTTACTGGCCCAATGCTTACTTGGTTACTGGCCCATCCCTACATTATTAACCTGTTGGGTTCTCTCACCTCTCTGGGTGTTCGCTGGTCATCATGGTGCGGCTGCTGTTGGCCAGCTGGTGGATGGTCTGGGCGTAGTCCTCCAGGGCCTGTTCTAGCGTCTGGTGCTTCTTCACCATCACCAGAGCACTCTGCTCATCCTGCGTCACACACATCACACACACACACACACACACACACACACACACACACACACACACACACACACACATCACACACACACACACACACACACACACACACACACACACACACACACCACAGATATGGAGTCAGCATCATTAAGCAAAGGATAAACAAAGCACTCGAGTGTGCAGAATGGACATCATTAGCATCATCATTAACACAGATAGCTCTTTGCTACAGCCCGTCTTCACTACAGCCGGTCTCTCCACTCACCTTGGCCTTGTCCTCTGACATCATGTGTAGCTCCTGCTCTCCCATCCAGGCCTCGGCCTCGGCAGCGTCGGTGTAGAACTGCTGGGCACGGTTAGCTTCCACTAGCCGGGCGTGGCGCTCATCTGTCTCAGCGATGAGCTGGGCCCAGGAGTCCCGGAGCTCCACCAGACGGCGCTCCAGAGCAGACTGCCACTCCCCGTCCACCTCCTCCTGCCCTGGGGACATCCCCCGGCGGTGGGTCTGGATGTCATCAATACGGGGCTGGTGGCCCTGGATCTCCTTCTGCAAAGTCTGGGAGACAAAACAAAGGTTTAGCCAAATGCAACATCTCCTCTCTAATGTTCATTATTTCCTCCCACTGTCCTTTCGCTCTGATAAAAGTCCAGACTTCCTCCCTCATCTGTGCACCTGGTTCTTCTTGATGAGCAGCTGCACACTGGGCAGGTCCTTGCCATGGTCTGTGGAGGTGGCCAGGGGCATCCTCTCCTTCACCCACAGCTAAGTGACAGAAGAAAGTAAACAAGAATTACAAACAGGAGGAAACTGTGCATACGACACACATGATGATTCTGTATTAAAATCTCAGTCAGGTGATCCCACTCACAATCTCATCCTCCAGGTCTCTGTTGAACTGGTGGGCCTCCTTGGATGCGAGCAGTTGCTGCCTCCTCTGGTTGAGGGGGTCCTGGAGCTGGGAGAAGCTGTCGGTGACTCTCCTCTGCTGGCCGTCCACCTCCACCACAGCCACACCAGCATCCTCCTGGGACAGCGCCAGGGCCTGGGACTGCAGCGACTGCACCTCCTTCTCACGTACCTCCATCTGGTGCTCCAGCATCTACACAGAGACCCGGGGAGAAGGAGGAGAGCATGTTTGTTATTACCCTCTTTTATTTAGATATTGAAGTGACACTTATCCATTCAAATAGTCACAAAGGAGTATGACAACTGAGAACTTGAAGTGGTAAAGATGGTGCTTGGATTGGACAGTGTAATGTCACCCACCTGGTGCTTCTTGAGCAGGATGTTGACGGAGGTCAGATCCTTTCCGAAGTCGTCGCTCTGCAGCTGTCCTGACAGGTTCTTCAGCCACACGTCCAGGGCAGAGCAGCTCTGGGTGAAGAGCTCCGCCCTGTTGGCATCGAAGAGGCACTGTGCCTTGGTGCGCGTAGTGCTCTCTAGCTCTTCCCACTGGCTCTGCAGGCCTTCAAGAGTCTGTTGGACAACAGGCTGCAGCTCCGGCTTCTCTGTCACCAGCACTTGGCCCTCCTAATGGGGGAGAGGGGAGAGAGGGTCAGAGTAAAATATAGGTACACACACCTTTTCTGATTTATTTTTTCACTCTTCCTGACTTGACTATTTAATCCTTCATAGTCATACTGTACCTTGTCGATCTTGTCCAGCCAGTCCTTGTTGGAGGCCAGCTCAGCCATGAAGGCCTGGTGTTTCTGCCACTTGCTGTGGAGGTTCCTGGCCTCGTCATACGACATGTCCTGAGCTGTCAGCATCTTCTCATTGATCCACAGAGTCAGCTGCAGAGATAAAGGAGAATGACATTACTCAATGACCTGAACCTCAGGTTAATTACTTTGACTGCTGATTTTTAAGATTTTTGATTACAGGACAAACAGTGTCTCAATAAAATGCATCACACCACCATTATTATAGTAAGAGTTAGTTGACGGTTCGTACCTCCTGTCCATCCTGCAGGAAGTGCTGAAGTTCACGGTTGTCCTTCAGTTTAGACAGGAGTTCATTTGCAGCTTCCCTATTCTTCTGATGTCTCTCCTGGATGGAGTCGGCCTTCTCCTGGATCTTGTCAGAGTTGGCGTTGAGGTCGTTGACCAGGCGGCGTCCGGCCTCCACCACGCCCGTGATCTTCTCCTCGCTGGCCTCCATGGTGGTCAGGAAGTCCTCGTGCTTCTTGATGGCCTCCTCTGCTCCCTGCAGGCTTGAGGGCATCTCAGTGTGGGACAGCACATACTCCTATAGAGAGAGAGGGAGAGAGAACCATTGGTAACTTCATCAAGATAAACAGTATATTTGTATGTTTCTTCTCCTCCCCTGGTGTCCTGGTCCTCACCTGGCTGTTGAGGAAGCCCTCAGCCTGCTTGACGTCCCTCAGGAAGGTCTGGAAGTCAAACGCTTGGGCCAGCAGGCTGTGGCGGTTCTCCCACATGCGGCGCAGATCTTGCCAGCCGGTGTCCAGTGCCTGCAGCCTCTGGGCCAGGAACATGTACTGGGCGTCCGTCTGGCCCTGGGTCACCTCGTCACCCACCGCCCGCATCTTCTCATAGTCCTCCTTGTAGTTGTCCCACTCGTTCTTGATGCTCTCGTGCAGGGTGAGCAGGCGCTCAGCCTCTGGCAGCGAGGTGGGGATGTCCTCGGAGGCCACGGCAGTCTGTGTGCGGGACAGCCAGGACTGGAAGTCATCCAGATCCCGGAGGAATCCCTGCAGCTTGCTGGCTTCGCCCAGAGACTCCTCACGACGCTTCATGGTGGCGTTGAGCTCCTCCCACACCTCCTGGATCCCCCCCAGGTGGGCATGGATCTCCTCGGCCTGGTCCGGGTGCTCCTCAGCCAGCTTCTCAGCCTCATTTCTCAGGTCATCCAACTTACCCTGAAAAGATATGGAAAATAAACCTGGGTGTCACCAACATAATCTGACATAAAATGATACAAAGTATTGATGATCTCTTTAACAATTAATGAATCAACAATACTGATTATCTCTTTAAAATTATCTGATGCTGTGGTTTCATTAGGTTTACCCTAAGTCTTTTTTAAATTTATTTTTATTCTTTTTTGGGGGGGGGATGGATCAGCTTAATATTGCAAATAGATTGTATCTTCTATCAATGTAATTGTCTGCATCACTTCCAATCCCCCATGTTTTTTTGTTTTTTTTATATATATACTCCCCTTTATTACTTTTCAACCCCACCATCCTTTCCCTACTTGGAGTAAATTAGTGAACAACAATGCCCAGGCCTCTACTTCCGGTCTATACTTACTATCTACACCTTATGGACAGAGTTAATTTTACAATAATTCTATTATATATATATATATATATATATATATATATATATATATTTTTTTTAATTTTTTTTTGCTCCTGAACTTCTTCTACTCTCAACCTCTCCGATCATTTTCATGATGTCCATCCGGTTTGCTTCTATATGCCATATCTTTCTAACTGTGCTCTTTCCCAAAAGCTCCCAACATACAACCTATAGTGGGGAGAACAAGCACTCGACACACCGCCGACTCTGCAGGCCCCCCCACCCACAAAGCATGCAGAGGTCTGCAACTTCCATCATAGGTACACCTCAACTGTGAGAGACGGAATCCAAAACAAAAATCCAGAAAATCACACCGTATGATCTCCAAGCAACTAACCCGCACTCCATTGCATGACACAAGTATCTGATCACCTACCAACCAATAAGAATTCAGGCTCTCACAGACCTGTTTGTTTTTCTTTAAGAAGCCCTCCTGTTCTCCACTCATTACCTGTATTAACTGCACCTGTTTGAACTCATTACCTGTATAAAAGACACCTGTCCACACACTCAATCAAACAGATTCCAACCTCTCCACAATGGCCAAGACCAGAGAGCTGTGTAAGGACATCAGGGATAAAATTGTAGACCTGCACAAGGCTGGGATGGGCTACAGGACAATAGGCAAGCAGCTTGGTGAGAAGGCAACAACTGTTGGCGCAATTATTACAAAATGGAAGAAGTTCAAGATGACGGTCAATCACCCTCGGTCTGGGGCTCCATGCAAGATCTCACCTCGTGGGGCATCAATGATCATGAGGAAGGTGAGGGATCAGCCTAGAACTACACGGCAGGACCTGGTCAATGACCTGAAGAGAGCTGGGACCACAGTCTCAAAGAAAACCATTAGTAACACACTACGCCGTCATGGATTAAAATCCTGCAGCGCACGCAAGGTCCCCTTGCTCAAGCCAGCGCATGTCCAGGCCCGTCTGAAGTTTGCCAATGACCTTCTGGATGATCCAGAGGAGGAATGGGAGAAGGTCATGTGGTCTGATGAGACAAAAATAGAGCTTTTTGGTCTAAACTCCACTCGCCGTGTTTGGAGGAAGAAGAAGGATGGGTACAACCCCAAGAACACCATCCCAACCGTGAAGCATGGAGGTGGAAACATCATTCTTTGGGGATGCTTTTCTGCAAAGGGGACAGGACGACTGCACCGTATTGAGGGGAGGATGGATGGGGCCATGTATCGCGAGATCTTGGCCAACAACCTCCTTCCCTCAGTAAGAGCATTGAAGATGGGTCGTGGCTGGGTCTTCCAGCATGACAACGACCCGAAACACACAGCCAGGGCAACTAAGGAGTGGCTCCGTAAGAAGCATCTCAAGGTCCTGGAGTGGCCTAGCCAGTCTCCAGACCTGAACCCAATAGAAAATATTTGGAGGGAGCTGAAAGTCCGTATTGCCCTGAAGGATCTGGAGAAGGTCTGTATGGAGGAGTGGGCCAAAATCCCTGCTGCAGTGTGTGCAAACCTGGTCAAGACCTACCGGAAACGTATGATCTCTGTAATTGCAAACAAAGGTTTCTGTACCAAATATTAAGTTCTGCTTTTCTGATGTATCAAATACTTATGTCATGCAACAAAATGCAAATTAACCACTCAAAAATCATACAATGCGATTCTCTGGACCCCTGCCCCAGATTCCGTCCCCCACAGCCCTAAGTCTTTGTCCACCTCCATAACCTTTGACCCTGACGTACCTGAATGGCCTCCAGGTCTCGCTCCATGCCGGTGAGTTTGCGCTGCAGGGCCATGACACCAGCCAGGTCGTTGCCCAGGCTCTCGGTGGACTCGATCACCTTGGTCTTCTCTCTCATCCAGGTCTGGATCTCGTTACACTCCAGGTGGTAGTTCTGGATGTTGAGGGCCGACTCCAGGGCATGTTTCCTCTGCTCCGCCAGACGCTGGAACTCCTTCCACCTGGGGACCAGAGCAACGGGAAGTCTCAATTACCTGTTCCCAGTGCTCACTTCATGCAGTGTATTGGTTGTGTATCAGATGGTATGTGTGTTTTTCATGTCTGAGACATGTCAAGTACTACTAACCTGTTGTTAAGCTGGTCTTGTGTCTGGTGGATCTGCTCTTTGCTGCGGTTGTCTGATCCCAGGAGCTGCTGGGCCACCTGGTTGACATCAGAGATACGAGTCCCCAGGTTGTTCATCTCAGGCTCCAGGGTCTCGAACCTGCAGCCACACATAGATACATCAGACAGTCTCATATTCCCACTCATATTTCCATTGCTTTGTCTCTACAATGAAATATAATCATAGGAAGCGTTATCATACCCAAACGTTGTTTTGATGTTAAAAGGAGAGAGATTCAGTTTGATATCCGCTCCACTTACCGAAGCACATTGATCAGAGTATACAGATCGATATCAATCAAGAAAAGGCCATTTAACTAACAGATCATCTCTTTCTTCCTATCCCACCATTCTAACACTCCTCCCTTATTTCTCCCTTCCCCAGCTCACCTCTGCTGCACCACCTCCAGGTCTTCCAGTTTGGTGGGGATCTGTATGCCGTCCAGCCACTGTTCCTTCTCCCCCACCCATAGCTGGCAGGCGCCCGCCTCGCTGTACATGCGGTAGAGGGCCAGCGCCCCCTCCAGGGCCTGACGCCGCGATGCAGACAGAGACTCCAGCTCCTCATAGCGTTGCTCAATAGCAGGCAGACGACCCTCCACCTACACAGACAGACAGCAACAACCAGTCAGCTAGAAGACGCTCCTCTGACCAGAGTCAATAGCAACCTGTCAGCCAGAAGACGCTCCTCTGACCAGAGTCAATAGCAACCAGTCAGCTAGAAGACGCTCCTCTGACCAGAGTCAATAGCAACCAGTCAGCTAGAAGACGCTCCTCTGACCAGAGTCAATAGCAACCTGTCAGCCAGAAGACGCTCCTCTGACCAGAGTCAATAGCAACCAGTCAGCTAGAAGACGCTCCTCTGACCAGAGTCAATAGCAACCAGTCAGCTAGAAGACGCTCCTATGACCAGAGTCAATAGCAACCTGTCAGCCAGAAGACGCTCCTCTGACCAGAGTCAATAGCAACCAGTCAGCTAGAAGACGCTCCTATGACCAGAGTCAATAGCAACCTGTCAGCCAGAAGACGCTCCTCTGACCAGAGTCAATAGCAACCAGTCAGCTAGAAGACGCTCCTCTGACCAGAGTCAATAGCAACCAGTCAGCCAGAAGACGCTCCTCTGACCAGAGTCAATAGCAACCAGACAGAGCGCAATAGAGGGAGAAACAGCGGGAGAGTGTGCAGTAGTGTAGAAAGTGTGAGTTGGTTTGGTATACTGTTCCAGGGGTAACTGACCTGAGGGGAGTTTACATGGACTGGGGGCAGGCCGAGGGCCTGCTCATGCAGGGAGTCGATGAGGGTGCGGTGGCTCTGGATCTCCTCCTCCACCTCCCTCTGCTTGCGGGCTAGGGTCTGGGTGGAGAACTCATCGTGGCCCACCTCCTGGCTGGACACCTGGCGCAGCGTCTCCAGGATCCAGGCCTCCATGTCGTTGGCGTCAGTCTGGAACTGGTGCAGGGCCACCGCCTCCTTCAGCTGCTCTTCCCTCAGCTGGGATGTCTGGGGACGGAGGGAGAGAGAAGGAATCAGAATAGAAACAGAGGAAATACATCAAGTCTATATATTCATTTTGCTAGAGGGCTGACTACTCTCCAGACTTGTCCATCTCCTTTTCCTTTCCCCTGCCCACTGACCTCCTCCAGGTGTGCCCACTGAGCACGGACGTCCCTGATCCTCTCAGTGCACTCGGCGGCTCCAAAGTGTCCCTCCTCCACCAGGGTCTGTCCGCCGGCGATGCTGTGGCCCAGAGGGCCGTAGCGGGCTGCCATCTCGTCCCTGAAGGCCTCATGCTTACTGAGGAGGTGCAGGGCGGAGGTGAGGTCGCGGCCACAGTCTCCTCCAGACAGGATCTGCTCCTGCTCTCTGATCCAGGCCGCCTCCTCTCCCATCTCCCACAGGAACTGCCAGAGGCGCCGTGAGTCCTCCAGGCGCTCCCTACGCTCCCCGGCTAGCTGGCCCAGCTCCTCATAGGCCCGGCCCAGCAGAGACACCTTCTCTCCCACCAGCGCCGGCTCACACGGCTTGTAGACTGAGAGAGAGAGACATAAAAATAAATCGTTATTTAGTTAGCAGTGGGGGGAATCCAAACAAATGTTGCATAGTGCATAGTAGTCTAATGTTATCCCTTTCATAGTTACTCAAACAGTAGCAATGTGTGTATAAAATGTGTGTGCATGTCTGTAGTCTCACCCTGTTGGTCGGAGGTGAAGCGCTGAGCAGCTCTCTGTACCCCGCGGACCCTCTCTGCCTGGGCTGAGATGTCTGCCTCCACCAGGTTGTGAGTCTGCAGCAGGTCCTCCACATCATGCAGGTGCTTCCCACTGTCCTGGGACTGCAGACGACCCTGGGAGAGCACATTGCAGGAAGACATGTTAGAAACATGTCTGGACTCTGTAGGCCTATAGTATGGGTCTCTCTGTCTTCTCAGTGTTTTTGTACAGGACCTTTTTTATTTATATTATCATATACATGTATGCAGCTCTGTCCTTGAGCTGTTCTTGTCTATCAATGTTCTGTACTAAGTATGTTTTGTGTGGACCAAAGGAAGAGTAGCTACTGCATTAGCAACAGCTAATGTGGATCCTAATAAAATACAAAATTCTCTACGTAGTGAAGACATGCTCCTAATGAGATGGTATGGGAGGGAGAATTAGTAAGACATTATGGTTCCAGCAGTCAATGAGTTACAGATTAAGCAAAGCTGTCAATATCGTAAATGAGGGGCCAGATAAGCGAGACTATCTTGAGAAAACAGAGTGCTCATTAGGTATTGATGAGGCAAGGCTCTCTCTGAATCACAATAACATCAATCTGTTAAAGGGCAATTCCACCACTTTTCAACTTCATATTCATTATTTCCCACACAATACCAGTGTCTACATATGTGAACAACGCCACATTTCTACATTTTTTTGAAAGAAATATAAAGTAAAAAAGTTCTACCCGACGACATCATCAAAAGTTAACCCTTTCCACTCACAGACCCAGTCATCCCGTATACGGGTTGGAAATGGCAGATTTTGTCATTGATAAGTGCTTAAATTGGACCGCAGTGGCTTTAAAGTAACATGCTATACATGACGTCAGAGCTCAAGGTCTCTGCGTCACAGCGCTGTATGGGTTTTGACTGACAGTCATTATAAACTTGAGCACCGCGTGCGACAGGATGTTGCCCCCATCCCTCTCGCTGTTTTTGTCTGAGTGAGGGAAATGCTGTAAATCGAGAGGAGTCGATGTGTTCTGAAAGATGAAACATTGAGGATTATAATGAATACCGCTTTGATGTCGTACAAGCAAACCACACACCCATGAGTTCAAATGTTCACATTTCCATATTTGAAAACGTACATTTAAATGTACAGTATCAACGTTTATGATCGCTATGTTAGATCCACAGTTAGAAGGCTGACATGAGTTATACCCTGGGTTGTCCTGAACAGAATGAGCCTGTTTGTCGTATTGTGAAGAAAATTAGCAACGGAACACGCACTTGGACTCCATTCTATGCACACCAAAATTACGATTGGTTTGTCTGAAGTGCCTTTTGAAAGCCTAATACTAAGATTTGTATAACTTAGCTAGCCATGTTTGCACTAGAATAAGCTTTCAAATGATGCACACCTGACCCAGATTGCGATTTATAATGGAACGTTTTTGGATTGCGTGTGAGGACTGTGTTGCAAACAAAAGTGTGCTTGCTTCAGTTCCTCAATGGCAAAGCTAGGAGACCTCAAAATGCACCTTATATTTGAAGGCTCTTTCCTTGAGTCATAAAAGTGCATTGAAATGACTTAGGAACTGTGCACAGTTTGGAGAGGTGTGTGGCCACTTGGAGACACCAGTTAGACCTCTAAAGCAAACATTTGTAATCATTTATTTTATTTTATTATCTTGCACCTACTCCAAATTTCAATGAATATTCTTATTATGTTACTGAATGTATCCAGAGTATTTTCAGATTTCGTTATTGACAAATGAAAAGCACATAAAATCAAGAGTGTAATGTTTGGATTCAGTCTTGTGTCAGGGGAACGGTTGTCCTCACCTTTGTTCTGATAATATCCCCATAAATCTACAAAGTGTTCTCTTTCAATTGCTACCATGGTCATGCATATGATTTTTGTAGTTTTTCTGTTAGAAACATATCCATTTGGCCCTATCCATACAGGCCAATTTCCACGAGTGTAAGGGATTAAAACATTTTAAAAACAGTGATTTTCAAACACTATGAGATTCCCAGTGACGTGGGGAGCAAGAAAATACCCTCATCCTGGCTAGAAACTCTTTGCAGGTTTAGAAAATCACTGGTTTTCTTATTTTTAATCCTACCCTGTGATGTCACAGAGAATTTTTTTTTAGGACCTTTCTTCTGATCTTTTTAACCACAGGTCATAGAAACACGCCATTTTCACTAGGGATGTGCATCTTTCCCTTTCAAGATGATTCGATACGTATCTAGATACATGTGCTCCGATACGATACAGGAACGATACGTTTTAGTTTGAAATGATTCGGTGCGATTTGGTTTGATTACAGGATGAATCGATGCAATTTGATTCGATGCGATTCACTAACATTTGTTGCATAAACACACATTTTCTATTCTAAATTTAAATCTGCTGCTGATGGAACTGCTGCTGATGAGCTTGGCCTCTCTGAGCTGAATCTGTCTAAGATGACTAATGAGAGTGTGTGTGTGTGTGTGTGTGTGTGTGTGTGTGTGTGCGTGTAAATGATGTATGTCTATGGTGTATGTACTATGTAGGCACATGAGCTGAGCCATAAGGGAGACTAGGCATCTACCACCCCACTACCACTATCACATATAGGAGGGACAATGTAGCCTATGTTTTTTTGTCCCCCCACTTTGGTTCTGAAATCACCATCACCCACTAATGAACTTGATATTTTAGCAGATTAAGTGTTTGTGCTAGTAATGTTTCAATATTTATTGTTTACAAATTAGCTAAGCCAGTTTATTAGGTACACCATCCCGTTCACAAAAATGGTTGCTCCTACAGACAGTGAGTCACGTGGTCGTGGCTTGCTATATAAAGCAGGAAGACAGGCATCGAGGCATTCAGTTACTGTTCGATTGAATGTCAGAATGGGCAAAACGAATGACCTAAGCGATTTTGAGCGTGGTATGATTGTCGGTGCCAGGCGCGCCAGTTCCAGTATCTCAGAAATGTCCGGCCTCCTGGGCTTTTCACACACAACAATGTCTAGGGTTTACCGAGAATGGTGCGACAAACAAAAAACATCCAGTCAGCGGCAGTCCTGTGGGCGAAAACAGCTCGTTGATGAGAGGTCGAAGGAGAATGGCAAGAATCATGCAAGCTAACAGGCGGGCCACAAACAGGCAAATAACAGCACAGTACTACAGTGGTGTGCACAACTCGTCGGTCCTTGTCACGGATGGGCTTTTGCAGCAGACGACCACACTGGGTTCCACTCCTATCAGCTAAAAACAAGAAGAAGCGGCTCCAGTGGGCACGTGATCACAAACACTGGACAATTGAGGAGTGGAAAAACGTCGCCTGATCTGACGAATCTGGTTCCAGTTGAGTCATCCTGATGGCAGAGTCAGGATTTGGTGTAAGCAGCATGAGTCCATGGCCCCATCTTGCCTGGTGTCAACGGTACAGGCTGGTGGCGGTGGTGTAATGGTGTGGGGAATGTTTTCCTGGCACACGTTAGGTCCCTTGATACCAATTGAGCAACATTTCCATGCCCCGAAGAATTCAGGCTGTCCTGGAGGCAAAGGGGGGTCCGACCTGGTACTAGAGGAGTGTACCTAATAAACTGGCCACTGAGTGTATAGCAGAACTTTGGATTTCACCCCCATCTCAAAATGGAATGGTTTTGACCGGTTGGAGGTTTTTACAGAGTGATCATCTCTTCTACTCTCGCTTCGGCCATGCAGTGCGCCTCGCAAAAGTGATTGCTGTCCTCGTTATGAATTTATCAACTTTACCCTGTATATCTAAAAATTACTATATACAGTCATGGTCAAAGGTTTTGAGAATGACACAAGTATTGGTCTTCACAAAGTTTGCTGCTTCAGTGTTTTTAGATATTTTTGTCAGATGTTACTATGGTATACTGAAGTATAATTACAAGCATTCATTCATTGTTTGTCACCAAACTGTTCTTGGATGGTTGGAAGAAGTTGCTGTCGGAGGATGTGTTGGTACCATTCTTTATTCATGGCTGTGTTCGTAGGCAAAAATGTGAGTGAGCCCACTCCCTTGGGTGAGAAGCAACCCCACACATGAATGGTCTCAGGATGCTTTACTGTTGGCATGACACAGGACTGATGGTAGCGCTCACCTTGTCTTCTCCGGACACGCTTTTTTCCGGATTCCCCAAACAATCGGAAAGGGGATTCATCAGAGAAAATGACTTTGCCCCAGTCCTCAGCAGTCCAATCCCTGTACCTTTTGCAGAATATCAGTCTGTCCCTGATGTTTTTCCTGGAGAGAAGTGGCTTCCTCGCTGCCCTTCTTGACACCAGGCCATCCTCCAAAAGTCTTTGCCTCACTGTGAGTGCAGTTGCACTCACACCTGCCTGCTGCCTTTCCTGAGCAAGCTCTGCACTGGTGGTGCCCCAATCCCGCAGCTGAATCAACTTTAGGAGATGGTCCTGGCGCTTGCTGGACTTTCTTGGGCACCCTGAATCCCTCTTCACAACAACTGAACCTCTCTCCTTGAAGTTCTTGATGATCCGATAAATGGTTGATTTAGGTGCAATCTTACTAGCAGCAATATCCTTGCCTGTGAAGCCCTTTTTGTGCAAAGCAATGATGACGGCACGTGTTTCCTTTCAGGTAACCATGGTTAACAGAGAAAGAACAATGATTTCAAGCACCACCCTCCTTTTAAAGCTTCCAGTGTGTTATTCTAACTCAATCAGCATGACAGAGTGATCTCCAGCCTTGTCCTCGTCAACACTCTCACCTGTGTTAACGAGAGAATCACTGACATGATGTCAGCTGGTCCTTTTGTGGCAGGGCTGAAATGTAGTGGAAATGTTTTTTGGGGGATTAAGTTCATTTTCATGGCAAAGAGGGACTTTGCAATTAATTGCAATTCATCTGATCAATCTTCATAACATTCTGGAGTATATGCAAATTGCCATCATAAAAACTGAGGCAGCAGACTTAGTGAAAATTAATATTTGTGTCATTCTAAAAACTTTTGACCACGACTGTACACTGATTATTTAAAGCAAAACTACCAAAACTATTGCTGATGGTGAACCTGAACAATCTAAATACAATCTGTTGTAAGCAGGTATAGCCAGATGAGAGTTGTGTCTCCGATAGCTTACTTTTATTCCGGTAAAACACAATTTTCAACAGCGCATAGATAACAATAACCTAGCAAATTACATAGGTTGTCACTCAACTAAGAAAGCCTAATATCACACAAGACATTGCTGAAGGTGCTGCGCAATGTGCAAGATCAGGAACAGGCCACATACCTCGCGTTGGTCAACGCGCAAAGCTGGGCATAGTGCACAGTTTGACTAGGCCTGGGGTTGTTCGGCATGCAAAATGACTTGCAGATCAATGACTGTCAACACAGTTACATGCAGTTCCACCCTGAAAGAGGACACATCAGTTTGAGGTATTTTCGGACGGTAGAAAGAATGTAGTATGAGCAAAACATTTTAGTGAACTGGCGATTTGTAACGTTTCAATAGATTTTCTGACCGATGCATGCTACATTTGGATCGGTTTGAGGTCCGATGCACTTGTATCTTAAACATTTCAATCGGCGACCAATGCGTATCAGTGAATCGTTACATCCCTAATTTTCACATATACAGTGGGGAAAAAAAGTATTTAGTCAGCCACCAATTGTGCAAGTTCTCCCACTTAAAAAGATGAGAGAGGCCTGTAATTTTCATCATAGGTACACGTCAACTATGACAGACAAATTGAGAACTTGAAAAAAATTCAGAAAATCACATTGTAGGATTTTTAATGATTTTATTTGCAAATTATGGTGGAAAATAAGTATTTGGTCACCTACAAACAAGCAAGATTTCTGGCTCTCACAGACCTGTAACTTCTTCTTTAAGAGGCTCCTCTGTCCTCCACTCGTTACCTGTATTAATGGCACCTGTTTGAACTTGTTATCAGTATAAAAGACACCTGTCCACAACCTCAAACAGTCACACTCCAAACTCCACTATGGCCAAGACCAAAGAGCTGTCAAAGGACACCAGAAACAAAATTGTAGACCTGCACCAGGCTGGGAAGACTGAATCTGCAATAGGTAAGCAGCTTGGTTTGAAGAAATCAACTGTGGGAGCAATTATTAGGAAATGGAAGACATACAAGACCACTGATAATCTCCCTCGATCTGGGGCTCCACGCAAGATCTCACCCCGTGGGTCAAAATGATCACAAGAACAGTGAGCAAAAATCCCAGAACCACACGGGGGGGACCTAGTGAATGACCTGCAGAGAGCTGGGACCAAAGTAACAAAGCCTACCATCAGTAACACACTACGCCGCCAGGGACTCAAATCCTGCAGTGCCAGACGTGTCCCCCTGCTTAAGCCAGTACATGTCCAGGCCCGTCTGAAGTTTGCTAGAGTGCATTTGGATGATCCAGAAGAGGATTGGGAGAATGTCATATGGTCAGATGAAACCAAAATATAACTTTTTGGTAAAAACTCAACTCGTCGTGTTTGGAGGACAAAGAATGCTCAGTTGCATCCAAAGAACACCATACCTACTGTGAAGCATGGGGGTGGAAACATCATGCTTTGGGGCTGTTTTTCTACAAAGGGACCAGGACGACTGATCCGTGTAAAGGAAATAATGAATGGGGCCATGTATCGTGAGATTTTTAGTGAAAAACTCCTTCCATCAGCAAGGGCATTGAAGATGAAACGTGGCTGGGTCTTTCAGCATGACAATGATCCCAAACACACTGCCCGGGCAACGAAGGAGTGGCTTCGTAAGAAGCATTTCAAGGTCCTGGAGTGGCCTAGCCAGTCTCCAGATCTCAACCCCATAGAAAATCTTTGGAGGGAGTTGAAAGTCCGTGTTGCCCAGCGACAGCCCCAAAACATCACTGCTCTAGAGGAGATCTGCATGGAGGAATGGGCCAAAATACCAGCAACAGTGTGTGAAAACCTTGTGAAGACTTACAGAAAACGTTTGACCTGTGTCATTGCCAACAAAGGGTATATAACAAAGTATTGAGAAACTTTTGTTACTGACCAAATACTTATTTTCCACCATAATTTGCAAATAAATTCATAAAAAATCCTACAATGTGATTTTCTGGATTTTTTTTCTCATTTTGTCTGTCATAGTTGACGTGTACCTATGATGAAAATTACAGGCCTCTCTCATCTTTTTAAGTGGGAGAACTTGCACAATTGGTGGCTGACTAAATACTCCCCCCCCCCACTGTATAGACACTGGTATGGTGCTGGAGATAATGAATACGAGGTTGAAAAGTGGTGGAGTTGCCCTTTAAGGTAGGCAGGGGAAAGGGAATCAGCTGAGGCCAAGAGCTAAGAATACACTCAGGCAGACTTCATTCTGCCATTCTCACAGTCAGGACTACCTCAGTCCTCAGTCAACCTCTGTAAACCCATTACACCCAGGAGTTGTAACCATTTTGAAAGGAGTACTAGCATGCAGGGTTGATAGTGTGAAATTGACAAGATTACAAAAGGTTGACCATGACCAACAGTACATATTCTACACTGGGAGAATATCTTGTGTGTGCAGAGTTGGCATGTTGATATGTTCCAGTACCTTCATGTCTCCCATCCAGTCCATGATGTATCTCATCTCCTCCAGCAGTCTCTGCAGGTCTCGGTGTGCGTGGAGTCTCTCCCTGCGAGCAGCTAACAGCTCCTTCAGATACTCCCACAGCCGCAGCACGTTGTCCCTCCTCGCCAGCACACGTCGCACGTCATGGTAGTTCTCCGCCTCCAACTCCCTGGCCACCGACTCCACGGCCGCCACACGCTCCCCGTACGCCCCAATGTCCGTCTCGATGGCCTCGTGTTTACGGGTGGCGGCCTCCACCGCTCCCAGTTCCACTCCAAAGTTGTCCTGAGGGACAAGAGGACAGAGTGAGGTCAGAAGTGGGAGAAGTTGTTAATTAACTTATCTGTGATAGAAAGGGTCAATGTGTTCAAATGCATACAAGGGTAGTCTATTAAATTGCTAAATCCACTCTCACTTCTAGAAATGACAGTGATAACAAATCATGGTTGTAAACGCCATTCAATGGAGATCAGCTGGCTACAGTGTGTCTGTAGTCATTTAGATAATCACTCCCCTCTGCATTACTGAGATCATTAGACTGGCTGGTCTGCAGTAAACCTGTCCACTCAAAATAATGTCATCACAACCATCACTTATGATTACTGTTATCTCTGGTCTGTGGACACCTGGGAGACAGACAATATAACTGCCATCCTCCTGATTTTGAATATATGACCAGGTCAAGGCCAGGGGTGTGAGAGTGTGTGTGTTACCTGAGAGACGAGCCGCTGGTTCTCGCTCAGCCAGGTCTCCCTCATGGCGGCCTTGCGGTCGAAGCGAGCGGCGAGCATCTCCAGCTTCTCCTGGCGAATCAGCTCGTTCCTCAGCGCCAGCTCCCGCTCGTGCTCCGCCTTCTCCAGACGCTCCCACGCCTGCAGAGCCAATCACAACACACCTAGTCAGAGAGGTCCCTTAAACAGGGGTGTTATTCACGATCCTAGACACCTGCAGGGTTAACTGTTGTTTACTGAAGCTCTATTCAGGATAAGTATTGCATTTAAACAGCGAGTAACTGGAGCCCTGTGGGTGTACAGCTGAGCGACATTGATACCTTGTTGATGTCAGAGATGAGCTTTCCCTCCCTGGGAATGTACACCTTCTGGTTGTTGGCTCTCATCTTGCTCTGGATGGTGAACAGCAGCACCTCCAGGTTGCCTTTCTCTGTGAACCTGAGGAACACCAACACAGCCAGGTCAGACACCTACCATGGAATATGTGCAGTTATGATTCCAACCTGCTGGAACATGTGTATCTGTCAACTTGAGTTCTATGTTCCAATCTAGAACATCACTCCTGTTCTTAAATTCTACATTTCCCAGTCTTACTTTGGGGGTTTCTCCACTGTGCGGTAGGTGTTGAAGGCCTGCAGCTGGTTCTGCACGCCGTTTAGGGAGTTGGCCAGCTGCCGGTCATTCAGGGTGAGGATGGTCTGCTCGATCCACTGCAGCAGCTCTGACGCCAGGCTCTCATAGTTCCCTACTAGCTGGTCAGCCTCAATAGCATAGTCCAGCACCTGGGAGGGAAAGAGAGAGAGGGGTTAGATGGGCTCCAAAGACAGTGACAGGAAGACACGCACGCACAGACCCATAAATCGTTAGCCATTGTACCCCACCTTGCCAACCCTCTTGCCCTCCACAGCCAGGGCCTTCATCTTGGAGAAGTAGTGGTAGTAGGTGGCCACGTAGGTGATGATGGACTTCTCATCTGGCTGGTCAACGTTAACATCTGGAAAGAGAGACAGGCACTACTTCAGCATTCAAGTTCATTTACACTTGATCCTCTCACTGTGCTCCTCACCTCCTCTCCACACACTTCTGCATGCACACAATCACACACATACTGAGACACACACACACACAGAGTCAGACACACATTGACACAAACACGCACACACACACAGTCAGACACACAAACTTCCACACAGTCGAACACACACTGACACACACTCCCACACAAACAGTCTCCCATCTCAACCCAGTCAATTCAACTTAAACACACGTGGTGCTCGTCTCTAAATCTGCCCTGATTGATTGCCCCAGAGCGTTGCCAACCCCTCACCATGTATGGACTTCCTCTGTGATGTCAGAGGGCAACATTAAGCCAGCCTAGCCACATAGCCCCTATTCTTACTTAAGTTGTAATTCATTCCAGTAATCCTCCATCCCTTCCTCCTCCCACACCCTATCCAGCCCGTCCACCTAGCCCCGTACAGGACAGGAGCACTGTGTTGGTGGCAACTGTCCAGAGGGGAAGGGCAGAGGCCACACACAACCCAATCCGTGTCCAGTCTGAGCTCTGACCTCCCTGACTCACCTTCAGGGTCCAGGAGTTTGGTGAGGCCTAGCTTATTCTCTGCTGTGTTGAAGGCATTCTGGAGGTTATAGTGGGCGTTGGACCGCTTCAGGGTGTCAAACTCAATCACATCCGGTCTGTAGGGGAAAACAGGTGTTGCTTTTAACGAAAGGAATCTCATGTATAAGGGGTAATGACAGCATCTTAACCAGTACAAGTTGAGTTCATCAACACGTCACCATGATTTTGTATGTTCTAAGATAAGTGTAGGCAAAGTCAACTTCAACATTATTCCACTTATTCAGAGCGACCCCATTCTAATCAGATAAGGAAAATGGCAGTGACAGAAAATACATGATTGCTTTGTAGCTCATTCAGTCCACATTTCAAACTACTCGTACTTTGAGTCTCAAGTGAGCAATATACAATAGCTGCAGGCATACATTCATGTGCCAGTATTTGACTGATGGGCGTCATCCATGGGCTTCCATTTGTTACAGAGTTGTTGTCATGTTAAAATCAGACTCTCTAGGAGCCTAACTCCCACCTTAATGCAGTATGAGTCACCAGCAGAGGGTGGCGGTGAGTCACCAGGCATGGCCTTGCATGCAAAACGAGTTGGTTTTATTAATTATCTAGGTCAACTAACTCCCATTTTATTTTCATCCATTTAGCCAAAGTGCAGAGGGTTTGGAGAGAGAGAGAACAAACCCAGATAGAGAATGGGGATACAGACCCCCCCCCCCCACCCCCCCCCAGGGAGGTTGGGTGTCAACAGGCGTATTCCTCAACGACACTGCAAGGCCAACAGGCCAAGGTACTAAACATCAAGTCACGGACAGAATTAATATATCACTTGACACGGTCAGCGAGCAATGCCAGGGCCTACAGTTAACATGAGTGACAACCGCATTTTATAGTGTGACATTGCAACATGGACAAAGGGGGAAGGTCATTGACCTGTGTTTGTGCACGATGGCGTTGAACGCCAGGCCATCTCTCCAGCTGGTGGTAAAGTTGTGAACGTTGACGTTGGGGTACCTGCAGAGACAAGGTGACAGCTCATTAATCATCAACTCAGTACCCAGGCTCTTTTGGTGTTGACAAACACTGGAAATTCTTTAAATAAAATAACTCCTTTCATTTCACATATCTTTATCATACATTCACATTACTGGACACATCCTAGAATATCTCCCTCTCCCCCTTCTCACCCAGCGGTCTTCATCTGACACCAGAGCAGCAGAGCCTCTTTAGCTGACTTCTTCTCCTTGTTATCCTCAGTCTCCACACTGATGTCCTGGATCTGTCAGTAGAGCAGAGTACCCTCTCAGTCAGACACGCTGCCTACTTAGTCTCTCTCTCTCTCTCTCTCTCTCTCTCTCTCTCTCTCTCTCTCTCTCTCTCTCTCTCTCTCAGCAGTCTCTCTCTCTCTCTCTCTCTCAGCAGTCTCTCTCTCTCTCTCTCTCAGCAGTCTCTCTCTCTCTCTCTCTCAGCAGTCTCTCTCTCTCTCTCTCTCTCAGCAGTCTCTCTCTCTCTCTCTCTCAGCAGTCTCTCTCTCTCTCTCTCTCTCTCTCTCTCAGCAGTCTCTCTCTCTCTCTCTCTCTCTCTCTCAGCAGTCTCTCTCTCTCTCTCTCTCTCTCAGCAGTCTCTCTCTCTCTCTCTCTCTCTCTCTCTCTCTCAGCAGTCTCTCTCTCTCTCTCTCTCTCTCAGCAGTCTCTCTCTCTCTCTCTCTCTCAGCAGTCTCTCTCTCTCTCTCTCTCTCTCTCTCTCTCTCTCTCTCTCTCTCTCTCTCTCTCTCTCTCTCTCTCTCGTCATGAAAAGAAGATGAGGGAAAAATTGAACACTGAAATCTCATCAGAATATTAACATTCTCTGAAACCACAATGGCCCCAGAAAACCACAGAACAGTAGTAATTGCTTCCATTCCCATTAGTTTTGAACTATGCAGGGTGGGGTTGACCCAGGTGAGGGTGACGAACGGGACACGACTGGGCTGGGATGTGTAATATTCACGTGTGCCCTCTACTCTCTAGGAAGGCATATAGAAAGGCATTGTACAGAACATTACAAGGAGTCACATGGTACCTGGAAGCGGAGGATGATGGTCCAGATGAGACCCAGGGTAAGGCGGTGGTTCCCGTCCACGATGTCGTGGGAGCCCATGTTCTCCAGGTGGACCTTCTGCTCCTTGAGGAACTGCAGGGCCTTGTCCACATTCTCCAGGCAGTGGATACGCATACGCCCCTTAGTGGGCTTCGGCTGGAGAGAGACAAGAGAGAGAGAAGGGGGAAGAGTCAGGTTGGTGTGAGAGAGTGATGGAAAGAGACATGGAAAACAGAAAGGGAGAGGAAGAATGGAGCACAGAGAGAGGAGCACAGAGAGAGAGAAATCAAAGAGAGACAAGAGCCATGAGTGATTGGTCAGGGTTAAGGTTAGGGTCAGGGTTAGGAGGATTGTGAGTTACTGACCAGCTGTTCTCCTGACAGCACCTCCAGCAGGCGGATGAGCATGCGTCCATCTCTCAGGTCAGTGTACAGGTCCCCGATGCGGCACGTCACACGGCCCAGGTGAGAGTTCACCCACTTATTGAAGGTCTTCTTCTGCACTGCTTCACGCTCATCTGCAGAGGAGAGGAGAGCAGACGGGAGGAGGGCGGGTTAATGTTAAACCAATCATCTGGAGAGCAGAGGGGAGGAGGGCGGGTTGATGAGAGGGTAAACCAATCAGAAACCAGCTCATGGTGACTGGCAGGTAAGTGTGAAGTCATTCATTGCTTTGTAATAACCTATTCCACGTCCAATACTTCAATACGGTCAGCAAAATAGATATTTAGAGGGGATGCGATTTTGTTCGAGACAAACACTTATGTAGTCTTATATGGCCATTAAAATGCCTGAATCACCCCTCAGACTGAGACTGATGACATAGCCAGTAAATCATGGGGACCTTCATTTCACAGCTGAGCTATGCCATTAGGTCATTGGGATTACTGCGTTGACAGACAGCTTAGTAACGGGTTCTTTAGGCCCCTAACTGAACCTAAGTGACTGGGATGCTGACGGGGCGTCCGCCAGTCGTCTGAGACTGCACCGTCTGGATGGGAGACCAGCCTTGAATAGCCCAGCTCATGGCTCACAATGATGCTAACCAACACATAGGTGAAGGACCGGGAAAATCAATGATGCAATATTGCAGGAACGAGCACAGAATTGTGTTGGAGTCTGAAGAGAATACTTCCCTATAATGTTCCAGGAAGATAAAGGGGACACCATGAATTAAACAGTAGCAGAGGCAGCACAGACATATGGAGCAGAGGAGTAAGATGCTAAACCTGCCTCCAAACAAGGTGACCTCAATTCTAGGTCACATGGTCTTGGTCTGTGTGAGCTAGATCTAGGGAAGAAAATAGCATTACAGCCTAGTGGCTAGAGGCACACACATAATACATTAACTGTGAAAATTAACTAAAATTGTTATACAATGGAATTAAATCAGATGAGCTATGAGGTAAAAAAGCAGTGAGGTAAAAAATAAGATAATTTCTGAAGTTGTGTGATGTTAACTGTAGTAAAGATTAGAGCATCTCCAAATCCTATCATAAAAAGGTCATGGCTTCACAATCTTATAATTCCTCAGTTATAAAAACAAAGCCACACTGGTGTGTTTCATGGTGTTAAGGAAAGCTTCACGCTATCTCTAAGACACAGTGAAATGGTTCTCCATGTGAGAGAGAATTAGTGTGAGTGAGATGCATAACGCAGAGCTCCTGGTGAGATGTGCCACCTGACAAAGACAGACCTCTGTAATGGACAGGTCCAATAGGTCATGCTCTGTTTGAAAGAAACACCACAATTTAGTACCTGTATTGTGATACAGGCTACACTCCTCATGCTGAAGGCTATGTTACTTGTGATCTAGACATAGGTGTTGTCTGGCAGAATATCTCTCCCCAGGGCAAAGTCGTGTCACACAGTGACTTAGGATAAATTACCAGGAAGCTAGTGCCCAATCTGGACTGACGCTATCCTGCTGTCTCACGCCTCACACATCCCTGGAGCAGGAGGTCAATTAGGCTGAGCCATGCCCCACCTGGGTCCAGGCTAACAGTAGTGATGTGGGGGGGGAATCGATAGTTGCATATCGGGATATTATCTTTGATGATATATTGCATCATATCGTATCGTTTTGACAATATCACAATATTATTTGCGCTAGTTGGCTGCACCAAAACTCCAGTATTATTCCTTCATAGATTATTCTCCATCTTCTTTTAAATAGGGAGCCAATTTGTTTTCAACATTTCTATTTCCATGACTGATCAAAACTCTCAGGCAGACATATGGGTAGCAATACGTTTGGAACATCGAAACGCAATAAAATCACAGTATCGAATCACAATACAGTGGGGAAAAAAAGTATTTAGTCAGCCACCAATTGTGCAAGTTCTCCCACTTAAAAAGATGAGAGAGGCCTGTAATTTTCATCATAGGTACACGTCAACTATGACAGACAAATTGAGAAAAAAAAATCCAGAAAATCCCATTGTAGGATTTTTAATGAATTTATTTGCAAATTATGGTGGAAAATAAGTATTTGGTCACCTACAAACAAGCAAGATTTCTGGCTCTCACAGACCTGTAACTTCTTCTTTAAGAGGCTCCTCTGTCCTCCACTTGTTACCTGTATTAATGGCACCTGTTTGAACTTGTTATCAGTATAAAAGACACCTGTCCACAACCTCAAACAGTCACACTCCAAACTCCACAATGGCCAAGACCAAAGAGCTGTCAAAGGACACCAGAAACAAAATTGTAGACTTGCACCAGGCTGGGAAGACTGAATCTGCAATAGGTAAGCAGCTTGGTTTTAAGAAATCAACTGTGGGAGCAATTATTAGGAAATGGAAGACATACAAGACCACTGATAATCTCCCTCAATCTGGGGCTCCACGCAAGATCTCACCCCGTGGGGTCAAAATGATCACAAGAACGGTGAGCAAAAATCCCAGAACCACACGGGGGGACCTAGTGAATGACCTGCAGAGAGCTGGGACCAAAGTAACAAAGCCTACCATCAGTAACACACTACGCCGCCAGGGACTCAAATCCTGCAGTGCGAGACGTGTCCCCCCTGCTTAAGCCAGTACATGTCCAGGCCCGTCTGAAGTGCATTTGGATGATCCAGAAGAGGATTGGGAGAATGTCATATGGTCAGATGAAACCAAAATATAACTTTTTGGTAAAAACTCAACTCGTCATGTTTGGAGGACAAAGAATGCTGAGTTGCATCCAAAGAACACCATACATACTGTGAAGCATGGGGGTGGAAACATCATGCTTTTGGGCTGTTTTTCTGCAAAGGGACCAGGACGACTGATCCGTGTAAAGGAAAGAATGAATGGGGCCATGTATCGTGAGATTTTGAGTGAAAACCTCCTTCCATCAGCAAGGGCATTGAAGATGAAATGTGGCTGGGTCTTTCAGCATGACAATGATCCCAAACACACCACCCGGGCAACGAAGGAGTGGCTTCGTAAGAAGCATTTCAAGGTCCTGGAGTGGCCTAGCCAGTCTCCAGATCTCAACCCCATAGAAAATCTTTGGAGGGAGTTGAAAGTCTGTGTTGCCCAGCGACAGCCCCAAAACATCACTGCTCTAGAGGAGATCTGCATGGAGGAATGGGCCAAAATACAAGCAACAGTGTGTGAAAACCTTGTGAAGACTTACAGAAAACGTTTGACCTGTGTCATTGCCAACAAAGGGTATATAACAAAGTATTGAGAAACTTTTGTTATTGACCAAATACTTATTTTCCACCATCGTTTGCCAATAAATTCATTAAAAATCCTACAAAGTGATTTTCTGGATTTTTTTTCCTCATTTTGTCTGTCATAGTTGACGTGTACCTATGATGAAAATTACAGGCCTCTCTCATCTTTTTAAGTGGGAGAACTTGCACAATTGGTGGCTGACTAAATACTTTTTTTCCCCACTGTACATATAGAATCATGAGAATCACAATACATATAGAATCGTGAGAATCACAATACATATAGAATCGTGAGAATCACAATACATATAGAATCGTGAGAATCACAATACATATAGAATCGTGAGAATCACAATACATATAGAATCGTGAGAATCACAATACATATAGAATCGTGAGAATCACAATACATATAGAATCGTGAGAATCACAATACATATAGAATCATGAGAATCACAATACATATAGAATCATGAGAATCACAATACATATAGAATCGTGAGAATCACAATACATATAGAATCGTGAGAATCACAATAGATATAGAATCGTGAGAATCGCAATACATATATCGGCACCTAAGTATAGTGATAATATCATATCGTGAGGTCCCTGGCAATTCCCAGCCCTAGCTAACAGCTCCTACGCTGGGGCAGGGGACAGAGACAGGCGGCACCACACCACACCCCACCCCACCCCACCGCCTGGTGCCCTGCCCGATGACAGGGCCAGGAAGCAGCTGGCTGCGTGGCAGAGCGGTGGTAATCCTGAGGTGATTTATGGCAGTACTTGAAGGATTAGGGGGCCACTTTACAAGGTTTAAAGAAGCCCCTTCTCCCTGCTGAGGATCCTTTAAATCAAACGCTAATGGGTTTGTTCAGGAGGAGAGAGAGGTGGAGGGGGGAGGGAGGGACAGTGATGGGCAGGCAGCCAGTTCAGGCAGGCATGTGGTCAGGCAGAGGTCTCAGAGGTCTGGAGAGGGCCAGCAGCAGTTCACTCCGAGATGACAGCCTGCAGACTTCACAGCTCTCTTTGGGTGACACTAGGATGGAGTGAGGCATGTGGAGGAATAGTATTGGTGTTCATCCCTTGCTTTGACATGGGTGTACCCTATCAGGGAGGGAGGTGGGTTTTCAACTTGAAACATGTATGTATCCATCAATGACCAACTCAGAGACTGGCTGTGGCAGGTGTTTTATTTGAAGTGTGGGGTCTGGGAGGAGCCCTTCATAATGAGTTAGGCTCAGCAAACTCTATGTTAACTCTATACACATCTTTTTGTTGCAGGGTCTCTACTGCTAGACCAGAACAGACTCAACACACTTAAACTCACTCCAGAAAAGTCCACACATCCCAAACGTATCTTTTAAACCATGTCACTGTAGCGCTATATAGTTATTGTGTGATGCCCAAAGGCTCTATTGTGGAGCATGTAAGCTCCTCGCAGGCCTTAGCAAACTATTGTTGTAAAGCAGGATTACTTCTAATGAGATGGACTGAGGTTAGTTGTTATCAGACCAGATACAGAAACGCACAGAAGATAATGGAGGACCATTAAATCTAACTGAACCCCTTTTACTGAGCACGTCCCATGACTACATGCTAAACGTCTTATCTGAGAGCTCAGACAGAAACCAGTTCAGTGAGTTGCCACCCTATAGTCAAGCATGTATGACAACCCAAATGACTGACGCGTCTGCTGTCCCATGACAACTTGAACCCAGATACCAAAATGTACTAATTCTGGAATCTCTTTTTCTACAAAGTAATAATCAGAAACGACCAGCGTGACCACTCTGCCCTTTGGTTGTTGCCGAGAAAATCTGCTCAATTAAATTCCCCCAAACCCCTCTGTGCTTGACTCTTTGACCCCTGTGAAGCAGCTCTGACACCTCCTATACCCCACTACTACCCCTGACTGGGAGGACTGGAATGTTACTTCTTCCTCTAGAAACACTGCTAAGGGGTACAAGGAATGCACTGCACTGCAATAAGTCACTGTTTGGCAGGCTGGGATTATAATGGGATGTTTGACGTCCATATAAATTGTTAAACATTAAAATAAAGATAGCAATTAACAAATAAATGGAATTCTATGGTTGTGAATCTGGCTGCTCATGCATGGGGGTTTAGCAACAGAACACTTGCCCAGGTTATCTGGGATTCATGGATGTCTTAGAGAGGTGGTGGGCTCGAGTGTGTTCTTGTGTGTGTGTGTTATTGTGTGTGTGTGCCATCATAACCAGTGGTTGTTATCTGGTAGGAAGAGAGGAGGATAACCTCACCCCTCCTGGACTGAGTCTAGGTCTGGATCTGGCAACCTTGACTGTTACAGGGTCCTGGCCAAGCCTGGCTGGAGTGGAGCGGACAGACAGACAAGCAGAGTGGCCTGAACTTCACCTCTGTACATCATCAGCTGTTCCAAGTGCCATTCCTATTAGTCCCCATGATTCAATTTTTTGATAGCACAAACAATCCACAGCTCAGCAGTTGAAAACTTGGCTGGGGGAAACGAATGCACTCTGCAGAGAGATCTAGACAGAAACAGGTCACTGTGAAATGCAACGTTCAGATGGGCCACAGAAAACACTCAAGAGTTGGAGCACAGAGAGAGAGAAGGGCCAAGTGTGTGGTGCAGTGCCAGTGGTGACCCATTTCATCAAGACAGGGCTGCATTGCCATGCAAACGGTGTGTAACTGTCAGCAGCTAGAAACTGGGACAGTACTACTCACAGTCAGATGGACCAATCAGTCAAAAGAAATGGTCCTCATCAGCCAATAACCTCCAAACAAAGCCCGGAAGATACATTTTTCACTGTTAAACCAGTTATTCACAGGAGTTTTCCAGTAGAATGGTCATAGTAAGTGAATATGTTCCATGGTCAGGTTAGGTAATATATTACTGTCTAACTGTAATAAATAAGTCATTTTCAAACTTGTTAAAAAAGTAAAGGTGCTGTCCTGAGGTGTGCTGCTGTGGAGTGAGGGGGTAACTGATTGTTCTAAAGCATTCTATAACATTCTGACCACAGAGGGGAAAAAACCCCGATACATTCCGCCAGAATTCCAGCTCCGCTCAGGGGGATGGATGGGGGGGGTGTCAGGGACAATGACTGTCTGAATAACAGGCAACACAACACAAAGGACGGTCACTCCATCTGGCCTTCAGTACACTGCAGGCCTATTATTAATTAAACACAGCAAACATACCTAGAGACACACCTGTATACAAACACTTGTGGACATACAGCTACATCTAAGGGATTACTAGATGTAGGCCTTTTCTCATTCCTAACCTAAAAAAGTGACCTCTTGCTGTCACCAATTAGGTTCTTCGCAAGGCTCTGTACTGAATGAACCATTGGCAGCAGCAGAAACCGTTGCTGTTGCAGAGGAAATTACACCCTTTTCTTGCGTTACAGACTTTGCAGTAAAAAAAGCTGAAGGGACAACGACAGAAATCAGGTGTCATCATCATCTCCCAACAAACAGTAGGTTCCTCCAGTTTACACAATACAGACACTCAACATAAATAGCAAGAGAGTACACAGTGCACAAACACACATGCAAATAAGTGACTCTGTGTCGCTTCAGTGACAGCCACACCCTTTAGCTAGATTGCAGAGGCAGATAGCAAGTGAAAAATGATAGTGTTTCACGATGTTGAGCACATCCCCCTCAAAAAAGATATTTGGTGGTGAATGCATCTCTACAGTACCCAGACAGAAAAACTATGACAAGGATGAGTAACAGGAGTCTAGATAAAAAGCCTTTTTTAATACTGGCCATCACGTCCCAAGCCTCCCTATCTCCCCGGGCACAAGAAGCAGAGGAGAAGGCAGAGGAACGACAGACAGACAGGCAGACAGACAGCAGGCAGACAGGCAGGCAGGCAGACAGACAGACAGACAGACAGGCAGACAGACAGACAGACAGACAGACAGACAGACAGACAGACAGACAGACAGACAGACAGACAGACAGACAGACAGACAGACAGACAGACAGACAGGCAGAAGGCAGAAAAGCTTACCTTTTTGTCTTCATGAATTTTTACTACAGTGCATTCGGAAAGTATTCAGACCCTTGACTTTTTCCACGTTTTGGTACGTTACAGCCTTATTCTAAAATGGATACAATTATTTTTACATCAATCTACACACAATACCCCATAATGACAAAGCGAACACAGTTTTATATAATTTTTTGCAAATGTATAAATAATAAAAAACAGAAATACCTTATTTACATAAGTATTCAGACCCTTTCATATGAGAGTCCACCTGTGGTATATTCAATTGATTGGACATGATTTGTCTATATAAGGTCCCACAGTTGACAGTGCATGTCAGAGCAAAAACCAAGCCATGAGGTCGAAGGAATTGTCCGTAGAGCTCCAAGACAGGATTGTGTCGAGCCACAGATCTGGGGAAGGGTACAAAAAACTTTCTGTTACAGCCTTGAATCGAACCAGGGTCTGTAGTGACGCCTCTAGCACTGAGATACAGTGCCTTAGACCGCTGCGCCACTCAGGAGCATCATGCAGTGGGGATGTTTTTTAGCGGTAGGGACTGGGAGACTAGTCAGGATCGAGGGAAAGATGAACGGAGCAAAGTACAGAGAGATCCTTGATGAAAACCTGCTCCAGAGCACTCAAGACCTCAGACTGGGGCGAAGGTTCACCTTCCATCAGGACAACAACCCTAAGCACACAGCCAAGATAACGCAGAAGTGGCTTCGGGACAAGTCTCTGAATGTTCTTGAGTGGCCCAGCCAGAGCCTGGACTTGAATCTGATCGAACATCTGTGGAGAGACCCAAAAATAGCTGTGCAGCGACGCTCCCCATCCAACCTGACAGAGCTTGAGAGGATCTGCAGAGAAGAATGGGAGAAACTCCCCAAATACAGGTGTGCCATGCTTGTAGCGTCATACCCAAGAAGACTCAAGGCTGTAATCGCTGCCAAAGGTGCTTCAACAAAGTACTGAGTAAATGGTCTGAATACTTACAGTACCAGTCAAAAGTTTGGACCCACCTACTCATTCAAGGGTTTTTCTTTATTTTTACTATTTTCTACATTGTAGAATAATAGTGAAGACATCAAAACTATGAAATAACACATGGAATCATGTAGTAACCCAAAAAAAGTGTTAAACAAATGAAAATATATTTTATATTAGAGATTCTTCAAATAGCCACCCTTTGCCTTGATGACAGCTTTGCACACTCTTGGCATTCTCTCAACCAGCTTCATGAGGAATGCTTTTCCAACAGTCTTGAAGGAGTTCCCACATATGCTGTACAAATCAACTGTACATTTCGGTGTTCCTCAAGGTTCCGTTTTAGGACCACTATTGTTTTCACTATATATTTTACCTCTTGGGGATGTTATTCGAAAACATAATGTTAACTTTCACTGCTATGCGGATGACACACAGCTGTACATTTCAATGAAGCATGGTGAAGCCCCAAAATTGCCCTCGCTAGAAGCCTGTGTTTCAGACATAAGGAAGTGGATGGCTGAAAACTTTTTACTTTTAAACTCGGACAAAACAGAGATGCTTGTTCTAGGTCCCAAGAAACAAAGAGATCTTCTGTTAAATCTGACAATTCATCTTGATGGTTGTAAAGTCGTCTCAAATAAAACTGTGAAGGACCTAGGCGTTACTCTTGACCCTGATCTCTCTTTTGACGAACATATCAAGACTGTTTCAAGGACAGCTTTTTTCCATCTACGTAACATTGCAAAAATCAGAAATTTTCTGTCCAAAAATGATGCAGAAAAATTAATCCATGCATTTGTTACTTCTAGATTAGACTACTGCAATGCTCTATTTTCCGGCTACCCGGATAAAGCACTAAATAAACTTCAGTTAGTGCTAAATACGGCTGCTAGAATCCTGACTAGAACCAAGAAATTTGATCATATTACTCCAGTGCTAGCTTCCCTACACTGGCTTCCTGTTAAGGCAAGGGCTGATTTCAAGGTTTTACTGTTAACCTATAAAGCGTTACATGGGCTTGCTCCTACCTATCTTTCCGAGTTGGTCCTGCCGTACATACCAATACGTACGCTACGGTCACAAGACGCAGGCCTCCTAATTGTCCCTAGAATTTCTAAGCAAACAGCGGGAGGCAGGGCTTTCTCCTATAGATCTCCATTTTTATGGAACAGTCTGCCTACCCATGTGAGAGACGCAGACTCGGTCTCAACCTTTAAGTCTTTACTGAAGACTTATCTCTTCAGTAGGTCATATGATTGAGTGTAGTCTGGCCCAGGAGTGTGAAGGTGAACGGAAAGGCTGGAGCAACGAACAGCCCTTGCTGTCTCTGCCGGGCCGGTTCCCCTCTCCACTGGGGTTCTCTGCCTCTAACCCTGTTGCAGGGGCTGAGTCACTGGCTTGCTGGTGCTCTTTCATGCCGTCCCTGGGAGGGGTGCGTCACTTGAGTGGGTTGAGTTACTGACGTGATCTTCCTGTCTGGGTTGGCGCCCCCCTTGGTTTGTGCTGTGGTGGAGACCTCTGTGGGCTATACTCGGCCTTGTCTCAGGATTGTAAGTTGGTGGTTGGGGATATCCCTCTAGTGGTGCGGGGGCTGTGCTTTGGCGGAGTGGGTGGGGTTATATCCTTCCTGTTTGGCCCTGTCCGTGGTTTCTTCGGATGGGGCCACAGTGTCTCCGGACCGCTCCTGTCTCAGCCTCCAGTATTTATGCTGCAGTAGTTTATGTGTCGGGGGGCTGGGGTTAGTTGGTTATACCTGGAGTACTTCTCCTGTCTTATCCAGTGTCCTGTGTGAATTTAAGTATGCTCTCTCTAATTCTCTCGTTCTCTCTTTCTCTCTGAGAACCTGAGCCCTAGGACCATACGTCAGGACTACCGGGCATGATGACACCTTGCTGTCCCCAGTCCGCCTGGCCTTGCTGCTATTCCAGTTTCAACTGTTCTGCCTGCGGCTACGAAACCCCTACCTGTCCCAGACCTGCTGTTTTCAACTCTAAATGATCGGCTATGAAAAGCCAACTGAGAGACCTGAGCCCTAGGACCATACGTCGGGACTACCGGCCGTGGTGACTCCTTGCTGTCCCCAGTCCGCCTGGCCTTGCTGCTATTCCAGTTTAAACTGTTCTGCCTGCGGTTATGGAACCCCTACCTGTCCCAGACCTGCTGTTTTAAACTCTAATGATCGGCTATGAAAAGCCAACTGAGATTTATTCCTGATTATTATTTGACCATGCTTGTCACTTATGAACATTTTTGAACATCTTGGCATGGTTCTGTTATAATCTCCACCCGGCACAGCCAGAAGAGGACTGGCCACCCCTCATAGCCTGGTTCCTCTCTAGGTTTCTTCCTAGGTTTTGCCTTTCTAGGGAGTTTTTCCTAGCCACCGTGCTTCTACACCTGCATTACTAGCTGTTTGGGGTTTTAGGCTGGGTTTCTGTACAGCACTTCGAGATATTAGCTGATGTAAGAAGGGCTATATAAAATAAAATTGATTGATATGCTGAGCACTTACTTGTTGGCCTCTTTTCCTTCACTCTGCCGTCCGACTCATCCCAAACCATCTCAATTGGGTTGAGGTCGGGGGATTGTGGAGGCCAGGTCATCTGATGCAGCACTCCATCACTTTCCTTCTTGGTAAAATAGCCCTTACACAGCGTGGAGGTGTGTTGGGTCATTGTCCTGTTGAAAAACAAATGATAGTGGGACTAAGCCCAAACCAGATGGGATGGCGTATCGCTGCAGAATGCTGTGGTAGCCATGCTGGTTAAGTGTGCCTTGAATTCTAAATAAATCAAAGACAGTGTCACCAGCAAAGCACTCCCACACCATAACACCTCCTTCTCCATAATTTACGGTGGGAAATACACATGTGGAGATCATCCGTTCACCCACACTGCGTCTCACAAAGACACGGCGGTTGGAACCAAAAACCTCCAATTTGGACTCCAGACCAAAGGACACATTTCCACTGGTCTAATGTCCATTGCTCGTGTTTCTTGGCCCAAGCAGGTCTCTTCTTCTTATTGGTGTCCTTTAGTAGTGGTTTCTTTGCAGTAATTAGACCATGAAGGCCTGATTCACACAGTTCCCTCTGAACAGTTGATGTTGAGATGTGTCTGTGACTTGAACTCTGAAGCATTTATTTGGGCTGCAATTTATGAGGCTGGTAAATCTAATTAACTTATCCTCTGCAGCAGAGGTAACTCTGGGTCTTCCATTCCTGTGGCGGTCCTCATGAGAGCCAGTTTCATCATAGCGCTTGATGGTTTTCGCGACTGCACTTGAAGAAACTTTCAAAGTTCTTGAAATTTTCCGGATTGACTGACCTTCATGTCTTAAAGTAATGATGGACTGTCGTTTCTCTTTGCTTATTTGAGCTGTTCTTGCCATAATATGGACTTGGTATTTTAACAAATAGGGCTATGTTCTGTAAACCTACCATGTCACATTGGCTCAAACGCATTAAGGAGGAAAGAAATTCCACAAATTAACTTTTAAGAAAGCACACCTGTTAATTGAAATGCATTCCAGGTGACTACCTCACGAAGCTGGTTAAGAGAATGCCAAGAGTGTGCAAAGCTGTCATCAAGGTGGCTATTTGAAGAATCTCAAATATAAAATATATTTTGATTTGTTTAACACTTTTTTGTTTACTACATGATTCCATATGGGTTATTTCATAGTTTTGATGTCTTCACTATTATTCTACAATGTAAAAAATTTTACAAAATAAAGAAAAACTCTTGAATGAGTAGGTGTGTCCAAACTTTTGACTGGTAGTGTATGTAAATGTGATATATCCGTTTTTAATTTTGCTAATATTTTGAAAAAAAAGTTTTTGCTTTGTCATTATGGGGTATTGTGTGTATATTGATGAGGGGAAAAAACTATTTAATCAATTTTAGAATAAGGCTGCAACGTAAGTATACTTTCCGAATGCAAAAGTTTTGAGAATGACACATTTTTTATGTCTAGATTTCAGATCCCTCTAGACCAGGGGTGGGCAAACCTTTTGGCTCAAGGGCCACATTGAGTTTTGGAAACCAAGTGAAGGGCCACATACTATATGCGTGACAAAACATGTGAAGCCTTTATTCATTTTAACATTGACATGCAACTACTAGTGTACAGTCGTGGTCAAAAGTTTTGAGAATGACACAAGTATTGGTCTTCACAAAGTTTGCTGCTTCAGTGTTTTTAGATATTTTTGTCAGATGTTACTATGGTATACTGAAGTATAACTACAAGCATTCCATAAGTGTCAAAGGCTTTTATTGACAATTACATTAAGTTTATGCAAAGAGTCAATATTTGCAGTGTTGACCCTTCTTTTTCAAGACCTCTGCAATCCGCCCTGGCATGCTGTCAATTCACTTCTGGGCCACATCCTGAATGATGGCAGCCCATTCTTGCATAATAAATGCTTGGAGTTTGTCAGAATTTGTGGGTTTTTGTTTGTCCACCCGCCTCCTGAGGATCGACCACAAGTTCTCAATGGGATTAAGGTCTGGTGAGTTTCCTGGCCATGGACCCAACATTTCTATGTTTTGTTCCCAGAACCACTTAGTTATCACTTTTGCCTTATGGCAAGGTACTCCATCATGCTGGAAAAGGCATTGGTCGTCACCAAACTGTTCTTGGATGGTTGGGAGAAGTTGCTCTCGGAGGATGTGTTGGCACCATTCTTTATTCATGGCTGTGTTCTTAGGCAAAATTGTGAGTGAGCCCACTCCCTTGGCTGAGAAGCAACCCCACACATGAATGTTCTCAGGATGCTTTACTGTTGGCATGACACAGGACTGATGGTAGCGCTCGCCTTGTCTTCTCCGGACAAGGTGTTTTCCGGATGCCCCAAACAATCGGAAAGGGGATTCATCAGAGAAAATGACTTTACCCCAGTCCTCAGCAGTCCAATCCCTGTACCTTTTGCAGAATATCAGTCTGTCCCTGATGTTTTTCCTGGAGAGAAGTGGCTTCTTTGCTGCCCTTCTTGACACCAGGCCATCTTTCCAAAAGTCTTTGCCTCACTGTGCGTGCAGATGCACTCGCCCTGCCTGCTGCCATTCCTGAGCAAGCTCTGCACTGGTGGTGCCCTGATCCCGCCGCTGAATCAACTTTAGGAGACGGTCCTGGCGCTTGCTGGACTTTCTTGGGCGCCCTGACGTAGGGGTGGGCGATATGAGCTAAAATTCATATCACGATATTTTCCACTGTCCAGACGATATCGATATGATATCACGATATATGACGTAAAAAAATATGAATCACATTTTAATATCCCTTCTTGGTTAAATTATATTAGTTAAGGAAAAATATGTATTTGAACCTTATATAACCAGAAAGAGTGAGGCATTGGACCGTATGGACCTGAAAAGTTTTTATTTGTATTGTGCAAACATGCATTCCGTAAACATGAGGTAGGTAGGCCTATATATATATATATATATATAAATTAGATATTAAGTAAAATTAAATAAAAAATAACAGGAGATAAAGAAAATAAGGTAATTACAAATTCAAATACGTGTGTTTGTTTTGGCTACGGTCCGTAGATATGTAAAAAACTAACCGTTTGAAACTAAACCTTTCAAGCCTCAACCATCAATTATCAACAATATCAACAAATCTTCACTAGAACTTTCTTCACAAGTTCCGTGCCAGGAATACCAGCATGTTGACTGTTTCTGGCTTTAGTGCTGCCCTGTGACATGTCACCACATTGCCCCCAGTGCTGAATGCCCTCTCAGAGGGGGCACTTGTGGCAGGGATGCATAAGTATTTCTTTGCCAGACAACTCACACGTGGAAAATTAGATCCGTGAAATCGCCACCACTCCAAAGGATCAGACTCGCTGTCTGCTGCCGTTGCCAGAATGTAGCTATTCAGCTCTTGCTCAATGATCTGCCTCTCTGAACATGAGGCAGGTGCACTGCTGGTCTGCTTAAAGAAGCTCCCAAGGCTCTTCTTGGGCTTCTTGCCTGATTGATGAGCAGTGGAAGCTTCTTTCTCCCTGTCAGTGTGATCCTCTGCAAGAGACGATTTTCCCAGGGCTGTGTTCTCCACCAGGAGGGCTTCGGTCTCTGAGGCAGCTCTCACCTTAAAAAATGAAAATAATTAAACTTTATTTGTATAGCACCTTTCATACATAAAATGCAGCCCAAAGTGCTTTACATTTGAAGCAATAAAACAAGAACAAATGAATAAATACCTTAATGTCCTCCAGTTTCTCAGCGGACATGTACCTGGTCTTGAACCTTGGATCTAGAAAGGTAGCCATGGAGAGCAGCTCATCTGTTGCAGGGTCAGTGTACTTGTTATTCAAGTAATCAAGAACCTTGATCTTGATCTCTTTGGTCAGTTCTGTATCGTCCTTGCTCAGATTTAGAACCTCTGCATTTAACAGATTGATGACAGGCTTCAAATAGGACACGCTCACATACGCTTCTCCTGACAGGGCATCTGTAAAGTCCTGGAGTGGCTTCAGTGCTGCTGTGACTGATTCCAAGACCTGGATGTCTTGCCAGGTAGGTACAAGGTGCCGTGTCTTTTGTCCCCTGCCAGGACCTGTGTAATGGCCTTTTCCTGCTCCAGGACTCTTTCCATCATTTTCAGACGAGATCCCCACCTTGTCGGAGATTCTGTGATGAGCTTGTGCAGGGGCAGGCTTAGTTCATTCTGTGCTGTCATCAGGGCCTTCTGCTTTTTCCAGCTGTATGAGAACGTGCTAACCACCTTTTTGCAAACCCCTGTGGCCCGGGAAATCGCACACCCCTGTGGCCCGGGAGCGTTTTGGACACTCCTCTCTGGAAATTGGGAATAAGAAATCAAAATAATAGGGTGAAAAATAATCGAATCACAATACAATAATAATTAATAATAATGCATTTTTATATAGAAATCACAATACAATATAACTTTTAATCTTTGTTTGAGGATTTACGGCATTTACATTCAACTGTTACACATTTTACAAATCTGATGTGCTTAGATTTAGCCTACGGTACATGGCTGATGTGAGCTGTATTTTTTCTTAATAATAAGCATCATACAGGGTAGGCCTAGGCTACAGTCCTGAAACTTACCAATAGCATTGTGCAGCCTGTGTCCGAAACATCCAAGGTTTGCCCACTTGTTCAGCTGCAATGCCTTGATCATGTTCGATCCGCTGTCGGTCGTCATACAAACTTGACGCGACTCTTTTTAATCCCCAGGACGACAGTATGTCCCTCAGCCCACCTGCAATTATTTCCCCGGTGTGGTCGTCTGGGAAATAAGACGTCTGTAGGCACTTACTTTTCAGTTTCCAGTCACCGTCTATGTAATGGATTGTGAGGCTTATATAAGGTTCTGTGGTACGACTTGACCATAGATCGGCAGTAGTGGAGAAGAATGGAATGTTATTTATCTCACTGTAAACTCTGTCCCAGCATTCTGTGTAAAGCTGTGGCAGGCATTTTTGGCTAAAATATTTGCGGCTCGGGATCTCATATCTTGGGTCCAGAGTTTGAATCAACTTTCTGAACCCCTCTTTCTCCACAGTTTGAATCGGTACCATGTCCTTCGCTATGTGATTTGTAATCGCAGCTGTGATGTCTATCCATTTTTTGCTCGTCTTCTCATAGCAAGTACCGGCAGCAAATGATGATATAATTGATTGTTGAGTGCGAGTCTGGCTTGTCTTCGGGCGAGCTCCTGGGCTTACTGTCTCACGCATTCTGGTGCATTGTTCATACTCACGGACATGTATGTTTTTTAAGTGATTGAACAGGTTGGTCGTGTTTCCACCTTTTGCTAAGACAACACGACGACACAACTTGCATAGGGTAGTGTTTTGGTCGGGGTCGGAGATTTTAAAGCCAAACCAGTTCCAAACAACAGAGGTGCCCCTTTCTTCTTAACCAATTTATCCTCCTGCTCTTGAGCAACATCAATTTCTGTGTTTTCGCTCATCCTGGATTGTAAAGTTTTCCCCCAATAGTTAACCTGCCTCCTAACTGCAGCTGCCTGCACACTTCTTTGTTGCTAGCACTACATGCGTGCAACAAGTGCATGCGACGTGCGCTCATAAAAATAGGTCAACATATTAACATACATTCTTTTATTCGTAAGAACCAAGAAAGGTTGGATAAAAAAAAAAAAAAAAGATGTAGCTACTTAGTACTATCACTCAGTTGAAATTTGGAACAAAAAAATATTGATGCAAAATTCGAATTTATGAATTCTGAATAAATCGCGGTATCCATGATATTGCTAAATCCATATCATGGCGCGGCACAATACCGGTTTTTACTATCAAACCGGTATATCGCCCACTCCTACCCTGACGCCTTCTTCACAACAATTGAACCTCTCTCCTTGAAGTTCTTGATGATCTGATAAATGGTTGATTTAGGTGCAATCTTACTTGCAGCAATATCTTTGCCTGTGAAGCCCTTTTTGTGCAAAACAATGATGACAGCACGTGTTTCCTTGCAGGTAACCATGGTTAACAGAGGAAGAACAAGGATTTCAAGCACCACCCTCCTTTTAAAGCTTCCAGCCTATAACCCCTCCGGCGGCTGTACCTCACTGTAATTCAAGTGTGAATCGTGACATTTCGAGGTGACCTTTTCTAGCCGCAAAAGCATTTTCTTGTCTTTCCTTTTTTAACCCTTGAGAAGCCTCCCTCCCTCTCTTTTGTGTGTTTGCCTCAAGGCTTGGCCAGAGATTGAGAGTAGGAAAGATAGGCACACAGCAGCAGTACATCAAAACACAGATGATTATCTGCAGCTTAAGAACTGTTATCAGGGGCGTGGGGTTGCTTGCACCCCCAAAATATGAGGGGGGCACAAAGTATGTGAGGATGGCTGGGGGGTTGGTCCGGAGGGGGGCTAAGCCCCCTCGTCCATAAGTTGGAGAATTTTCATTTTTCAAACACCTGAAACAGCTTTTTCCTGCAATCTAGAGCCATAATAATTATGCTTAATTCTATGTAAAAAATGTTTATTTTTCTGCATATCTAAGCATGAATACCTCTTGAGCTGTCTGTATCCTCCTGACTGGTGGCTATTTTCTTAAAGAAACTAAAATATGCTTCTCTGCATCTCTGGGTAAATGATTGAAAGGAATGTGAGTCATATTTCATATTATTATTCAGTACATTTAGTTATTGCTTGCTAACTTTTTTTTTTTTGTCTACCAACCTTGCCAGCAGGCTTGCCAGCTAAGATAGTTAGACAAGCTAGCTACTCTAACTTCATTGATTTCCTGAAATGGCTTCTTGGTAGCTAGTTATGAGGTTGAGAAATGTTAAACCTATTTTTATTTTTATTTTTTTACAGGACACATCTGATGGAGCACGTGCCCTTGTGCCTTCTATGGGCATGAAGCCTATGACTGTTATGACCTGACTTGACACACAAGTACACACAAACAATTGTGCGTGTACTTACACACCTATGCATCTATGCACAAAAACAGAACTGGAATTGAATACAGAAACATTCACAGACCCACCCATGTACTTTACCTCACTGTTCTCTGACCACAGACAGCTAGGGTCAAACTCAAGGAAACAGATAAGGTTGATTAGATACTAGCCATACTTGGAAACTTGGGACAGAAAGCTGTGGAGCCTGGTATCTGAGAACAGGGAGTCAGGAATAGTGAAGTATTTCTCAAGGCCCAGCCACAAGGTTGTCATGGACACACACACTTACTCTTGACTGTCCTGTTCTCAAGGTAAACACTGTGATAGGATGGAATAATATGCTACTGAGATACTATAATGGATCCAGAGGCCAGGGAGGTTATGTGTACTGCACAAGGCGGAGGGCACTGTTGTTGTTTGTCCTGGGTCTTTGTGAGAACATCTGCCATGTCACACACCTAGGAGTTCTGGGAAACCAGGGAATTTATTGAAAGTTCCCAGAATTTTGCAACCCTACACAAACCTACCCTCTCCCCTCGGCATCATACCTGCCCTGGCACTCCCAAAAATGAACAGTTAATAATAGCTTCTTCACCCTCGCGTCTTATTCTCTCTCACACAATAAGCTCCGCACAATAGCGTGTGGGTTTCCCTCTGAGCTGAGCCAAGCGTGCGGTTACCTTTCCATAGGTAGGGTGGGGAGCTGTAGGTGCAACCTTGTCAACGAGCCACTGGAGGTGGATTATACTGCTGCTGGGAGGGTGTGGAGTGGAGGTGGGTACATTCCTCCTGACACCGGTCATGTTGTGACAGCACCCAGAGGAGGAGGTGGAGGTAATAGCAGGGGGCTAACAGAAACCAGGCCGATTGTCTAGCTGCTCCACTTCTCCTAATAACAGGCCCGGTACGGAGGATACATACCACAGAGCTCTGTTGCGTTTGCTTATGTCACTAAGCACCCACAAATCCTTCATCAGCTATGTAAAATGCTTAAATGCACAGTGTTTAAGAACAAACTGTACCACTGTCCTGTCATAATGACCTGTTTTCAAAGTGTATTTGTGTGACGTTTGTGTGTGGTATTCACATGCATTCTAGGGTGTGAATGTATAGGCACCTTGGTGGTGTTTGTCTCAGGCAGGCAGCTGTAAGTATTTGCCCAGAGGGGAAATGGGAGGACAGTATTCATATTAGTGTATTATGAAACCGTGCTCCAAGCTATAATGCTACACAATGGTACCTTGTGTGGTGTCCACTGTATAGCAAGACTGCCTGAGTCAGACCTGCTACCCTCCAATTTAACCCCAACAAAACCTGATGGCATCTGTATTGCAACACTGATGATAATAATAATAATAATAATGGTGATCCGGAGGTAATCCAGGCAGAAATGCTGCCAGTACTAATCCTGTGTCTGTGAGGCCCATGCAGGCTGAGCCTGGAGCCTGGGCTGGAGCCTTCAGTTCAGATGGGCTGATAATGAACCTCCCTGGCAGGTAGCTATAGTAGTACATTGTAACATGTAGCCCACATAACAGAGTTTGACTATACCCTGACATCTCACTACTGTATGTCATCTACTGTCAGAGCAATGGGGGAAGAAAAATGACAAGCCGTAAAATAATAATTTGGTGGGTGCTTATATTTGTCCTGTTTCAAATGGAAATGTGTTTTTTTGCGTATCCCAACTCCCCCGAGACACCCTTGGAGAGTGGGGTCACGGCCATGGTCAGCCATTATCAACCGCGTTGACGATTATGGATGAGAGCAACAGGACCTTCATCATCTGAAGTTGAGGAAGTGAGTCCACTTGAAAACATCATGATGCTTGACTGCACTGATATGGTTTATAATTTCAGAGATAACTTTCCTGCCCTTAATAAATCCTCTGCTACCTGGTTCCTTGGCATGGTCTCAGCAGGGTATTACTTGTTCAGAACATAAAGTTGTGTCTCTTTAGGAACGCCTCCATTTGGCTTTATGGAGCCTGACATGTTTGATCTCGCTGCTTGACAGCAGCTTTAGTAACTAACTCATCTCTAGAGTCTTCATAACCTTAAAGCCTGCTAAACTGTCGTATACGGTCAGTTCCAAAAATTCAGCGCCACAAAAGTATGTAGAACTACACTGAACAAAAATATAAATGCAACATGCAACAATTTCAAAGATTATACTGAGTTACAGTTCATATAAGGAAATCATTCAATTGAAATAAATTCATTAGGCCCTAGTCTATGGATTTCACATGACTGGGCATACAGATATGCATTTGTTGGTCACAGATGCCTTTAAAGGCATCTGTGGATCAGAAAACCAGTCAGTATCTGTAGTGACCACCATTTGCCTCATGCAGCGTGACATCTCCTTCGCATAGAGTTATTCAGGCTGTTGATTGTAGCCACTGGAATGTTGTCCCACTCCTCCTCAATGGCTGTGTGAAGTTGCTGGATATTGACGGGAACTGGAACACGCTGTCGTACACGTCTATCCAGAGCATCCCAAACAGCTCAATGGGTGACATGTCTGGTGAGTATGCAGGCCATGGAAGAACTGGGACGTTTTCAGCTTCCATGAATTGTGTACAGATCCTTGCGACATGGGGCCGTGCATTATCATGCTGAAACATGAGGTGATGGCGGCAAATGAATGGCACAACAATGGACCTCAGGATCTTGTCACGGCATCTCTGTGCATTGAAATTGCCATCGATAAATTGCAATTGTGTTCGTTGTCCGTAGCTTATGCCTGCCCATACCATAACCCCACTGCCACCATGGGGCACTCTGTTCACAATGTTGACATCAGCAAACCGCTCGCCCACACGACGCCATATTAGAGAGAAATTAGCTTTTTGTGCGTGTGGAACATTTCTGGGATCTTTTATTTCAGCTCATGAAACATGGGACCAACACTTTACATGTTGCGTTTATATTTTGGTTCAGTAAATGTAGGACTACGTTCCATCGCTCTGTTTGCGTAGAGTGTCTAGAGCCCTTTAGGGTCTGGTATTCTCATGACTGTCTAAGACGAATGGTGTCATTTTGAAAATGTCTTCTTTACACCATATTGAGAGCAAACTTATTGAGGCGCTGTATAGACAACACGCTCTCTGTGGCCCAACACAATATGTCAGAACAGTCCTTCAGCCATGTGCCAGTACTGATGATTACAGCATGTCTACCAGAGACACAGAGAGAGATGATTGATGGGTGAACATGTCCACCTTTTCCACTTCTTACTGCTTCTACGATATTCTAGTCTGCTCCATGTCATGGCTTATCAGTTGTAGTCTGTCCAGCCCATCTGTCATGCAGTGGCAGGTGCAACAGAACCTATAGTGGTGCTGGTGCTGTAACCCTAGTCCTGTGCCAGGTGGAACAGAACCTATAGTGGTGCTGGTGCTGTAACCCTAGTCCTGTGCCAGGTGGAACAGAACCTATAGTGGTGCTGGTGCTGTAACCCTAGTCCTGTGCCAGGTGGAACAGAACCTATAGTGGTGCTGGTGCTGTAACCCTAGTCCAGTGCCAGGTGGAACAGAACCTATAGTGGTGCTGGTGCTGTAACCCCAGTCCTGTGCCAGGTGGAACAGAACCTATAGTGGTGCTGGTGCTGTAACCCTAGTCCAGTGCCAGGTGGAACAGAACCTATAGTGGTGCTGGTGCTGTAACCCCAGTCCAGTGCCAGGTGGAACAGAACCTATAGTGGTGCTGGTGCTGTAACCCCAGTCCTGTGCCAGGTGGAACAGAACCTATAGTGGTGCTGGTGCTGTAACCCCAGTCCTGTGCCAGGTGGAACAGAACCTATAGTGGTGCTGGTGCTGTAACCCTAGTCCAGTGCCAGGTGCAACAGAACCTGCCTTGAGGACAGAGGACAGGGCACAGGGCTGCCTTGAGGACAGAGGACAGGGCACAGGGCTGCCTTGAGGACAGAGGACAGGGCACAGGGCTGCCTTGAGGACAGAGGACAGGGCACAGGGCTGCCTTGAGGACAGAGGACAGGGCACAGGGCTGCCTTGAGGACAGAGGACAGGGCACAGGGCTGCCTTGAGGACAGAGGACAGGGCACAGGGCTGCCTTGAGGACAGAGGACAGGGCACAGGGCTGCCTTGAGGACAGAGGACAGGGCACAGGGTGGACTTAGGACTGAGAGAGGGGTAAGATTACTAAGGAAGTGTAATACACTGCTCAAAAAAATTAAGGGAACACTAAAATAACACATCCTAGATCTGAATGAATGAAATCATCTTATTAAATACTTTTTTCTTTACATAGTTGAATGTGCTGACAACAAAATCGCACAAAAATTATCAATGCAAATCAAATTTATCAACCCATGGAGGTCTGGATTTGGAGTCACCCTCAAAATTAAAGTGGAAAACCACACTACAGGCTGATCCAACTTTGATGTAATGTCCTTAAAACAAGTCAAAATGAGGCTGAGTAGTGTGTGTGGCCTCCACGTGCCTGTATGATCTCCCTACAACGCCTGGGCATGCTCCTGATGAGGTGGCGGATGGTCTCCTGAGGGATCTCCTCCCAGACCTGGACTAAAGCATCCGCCAACTCCTGGACAGTCTGTGGTGCAACGTGGCGTTGGTGGATGGAGCGAGACATGATGTCCCAGATGTGCTCAATTGGATTCAGGTCTGGGGAACGGGCGGGCCAGTCCATAGCATCAATGCCTTCCTCTTGCAGGAACTGCTGACACACTCCAGCCACATGAGGTCTAGCATTGTCTTGCATTAGGAGGAACCCAGGGCCAAGCATATGGTCTCACAAGGGGTCTGAGGATCTCATTTCGTTACCTAATGGCAGTCAGGCTACCTCTGGCGAGCACATGGAGGGCTGTGCGGCCCCCCAAAGAAATGCCACCCCACACCATGACTGACCCACCGCCAAACCGGTCATGCTGGAGGATGTTGCAGGCAGCAGAACGTTCTCCACGGCGTCTCCAGACTCTGTCACGTCTGTCACGTGCTCAGTGTGAACCTGCTTTCATCTGTGAAGAGCACAGGGCGCCAGTGGTGAATTTGCCAATCTTGGTGTTCTCTGGCAAATGCCAAACGTCCTGCACGGTGTTGGGCTGTAAGCACAACCACCACCTGTGGACGTCGGGCCCTCATACCACCCTCATGGAGTCTGTTTCTGACTGTTTGAGCAGACACATGCACATTTGTGGCCTGCTGGTGGTCATTTTGCAGGGCTCTAGCAGTCCTGCTGCTGGGTTGTTGCCCTCCTACGGCCTCCTCCACGTCTCCTGATGTACTGGCCTGTCTCCTGGTAGCGCCTCCATGCTCTGGACACTACGCTGACAGACACAGCAAACCTTCTTGCCACAGCTCGCATTGATGTGCCATCCTGGATGAGCTGCACTACCTGAGCCACTTGTGTGGGTTGTAGACTCCGTCTCATGCTACCACTAGAGTGAAAGCACCGCCAGCATTCAAAACTGACCAAAACATCAGCCAGGAAGCATAGGAACTGAGAAGTGGTCTGTGGTCACCACCTGCAAAACCAGTCCTTTATTGGGGGTATCTTGCTAATTGCCTATAATTTCCACCTGTTGTCTATTCCATTTGCACAACAGCATGTGAAATGTATTGTCAATCAGTGTTGCTTCCTAAGTGGACAGTTTGATTTCACAGAAGTGTGATTGACTTGGAGTTACATTGTGTTGTTTAAGTGTTCCCTTTATTTTTTTGAGCAGTGTAGATATCTAGGTACAATTGATATTAGGAGCAATTGATTAGAACTCAACACATCCTGTGTGTGTGTGTTTCCTTAGTACTGTTTTCCTACTACCACTGACCAGTGTTCTCTGCAGATGAATTGGTTCACAACATTCCCCAGCAGCACACATATTCAAAACAAGCATCTAGCCAGCCTGCCTGGTATTGGCTGTCTGCTAATCATTACTCTCCTGAGTCCTCTTCTTCTCCTTTCATCTCTCTCCCCCTCTATCACCCTTCAGGGTTCCTTCCTACAAAGTACTTCATCCCTACTGCCCCTGTAAAGCAGGGGTCAGCAACAGGCGACCCGGGGGTCAAAAACTGGCCTGCAAGTGATTATTATTATTATTCTTATTATATATTTTTAAAGATTGGAGTTTTTGGTTAGAAAAATAAATCCAGGAAATCTGTTCCCAAGTAGTCCTACAAATAAAAAGAGAGATATATGGGATCGTGTCTCAATGTAATCAAGATATGAAATGATTGTTATTTTCAAATACAATCTCATTGGGCTTACTTGTGGTCAATTTGCTCTCTCTCTCTCTCTCTCTCTCCCTCTCCCTCCCTCCCTCTCCCTGCCTGCTTGTGTAACCAATACCAGAACCTCTGGTCAAAAGGAAACTACCAGCATCAATCAGTCAGTCAGCTTTTACGGCCTTCTGTCATACACTCCCCACTGATATTATGAGGATCCTGCCCAAGGCCCAAGGGCACTACAGAGGACCTCACCACCAGCCCCAGTCTGACAGCCCTCTCTGGTGCCTAGAGAGAAAGAATCTGGCTATTATTTATGGAGACAGGTAAGACCACATCATGACGTTAGACTGACGACATCTGTTTACGAGAGGCTTTATTCTGGCGGCATTCATTTGAATTGTAATGAATGATTTCAATTCCTTTTACTGTAATTCTGTTCTGTGTAGTTTAACATTTAACTTTCTGATGTGTTTGCTTGTTATTCTGTATTCAAGCGAATGTTCAGCTCGGGAAAAACTGTGCCTTGACTTGTAATCCGCCTTGGTAAATGTAAATAGAGTATAAAAGTGATGAATGCTGGGCTAGAAGTATGCATGTGTTAGAGGAATATGCAGCGTACTGATAGGCTTACTGTATGTTGCGTTGTTTATTAGTGTGTGTGTGTGTGTAGGTACCCATCCATGTTTGAAAATGCAAAGTTAGGTCGAGCAACGGTTTGGTTCACATAACCAGTTTAGGTAATAAAGGCATCACAGGAAATGTTGCATCCAACCAGGTCCCTCTACGTATGATAACTGAGTTGTATAGAAATCGATGGAGACAAACACACCTAAAGAGGAGAGGAAGTGAGGGAATAGCAGGCAACCACCAACACACCCTCATGACAACACTAACTGCTCCAACTGTCACTACACAAGCAGAGATGTCTGAGATCAAAGGCAGCCTAAACCACACACACCACTACCTCCAGACTTTGAGCGAAACACACATAGCTTCTACACACAGGCTCCACCAAAACACTGAGTCTCTGAGAAAGACTAATGTGGCAACGGCTGTGTTTGTAACATATCCAAAATCTTTAGAGTTGGTACAGGGATCAATTCAACCGATGGCATTTTTCTTCAGCAACCATTTATAGTCCCCTGTCAGTACAGTGCTATGTCTTTGTTAGCCACGGCTCACCTGTCCTCTGTGGGTTAGCCAAGGACAGCACAGCAAGATGGCTGGCTGAACAGGCACAGTGTGTGCTGCTGTCATATTAACTGTACTAGCGCCAGGGCAAGGACTTCTCCTGAAATTCACATTAGAGCATGACAGCAGACTAAAGATTTCTGCAAAAGGATAGCATGCTGAAGGACAAATGCAGAAGGACACAAAAACACACCTGCTCCCCTCTACAATAACATAACCGCCCATACTGCTGAAGACTTCACAGAGTAGGGCTGAGATGTGACCCAGCCCTCCGTGCTGCTCCACCACAGACTAGCCACGTGTGACGCCGGTTATTTTTAATTCTTTACAGTTTGTGGGCACAGGCATAAAAACTAATGGAGTGTGTTGCCTGATCTGGTGCCAGCTCTGTCCACGTAAACCCCAATAAAAACACTGAACGAGAGAAACAGAGGACAATTTAAAGTAAGAGAGGTTAAACTTGTCTTGACTTAGTAGGCCAGTCTCATGGTGACTGGGGAAGGTGGAGCTATGGACCCTGCCCAGGTCAAGGCTTCTCTCTCTGCCATGTGCAGCTGCGCCTGATAGTGGGGAGAGAAGGGTCTGCTAGTGGGGAGAGAAGGGGCAGAGGGGGGCGGCCAAGGCCAGTCCCGTGGGATGGAGGCAAAGCAGAGGCATCCCTCAGTCATAATAACATCTGGACCCAAAATGGGCGTCAACCGGCATGCAGGGAGCAACTAAACGCCCTCAAGCCCCCCCAAACGTCATTCTTATGCTACTTTCTCAAGTAGGAAACGGTAAATAAAAATACAACTGTGTCAACAAAAGCATTCTTGTCGATAAGGTATCATTTGGAAATGTGACTCTGAGCTGGAGGCCTCTAGCTGGGAGGTGCCTTCACTAGGACTTGGAGGTTTAGTAATCTAGAGTTTTATTTTTTATTTTATTTCACCTTTATTTAACCAGGTAAGCCAGTTGAGAACAAGTTCTCATTTACAACTGCGACCTGGCCAAGATAAAGCAAAGCAGTGCGATATGGAATAAACAAAACATACAGTCAATAACACAATAGAAAATCTATATACAGTCTGTGCAAATGTAGTAAGTTATGGAGGTAAGGCAATAAATAGGCCATAGTGCAAAATAATTACAATTTAGTATTAACACTGGAGTGATAGATGCGCAGAAGATGATGCAAATAGAGATACAGGGGTGCAAATGAGCAAAATAAATAACAATATGGGGATGAGGTAGTTGGGTGGGCTAATTACAGATGGGCTGTGTACAAGTGCAGTGATCGGTAAGCTGCTCTGACAACTGATGCTTAAAGTTAGTGAGGGAGATAAGTGTCTCCAGCTTCAGAGATATTTGCAGTTCGTTCCAGTCATTTGCAGCAGAGAACTGGAAGGAGGTGTTGGCTTTGGGGATGACCGGTGAGATATACCTGCTGGAACGCATCAGTTACTGTAGAGTCCATGGATAGCCTGCTACTAAATCTGTAATGTGACCCTAGAATGGGACATGGATCTCCTCAAGTGCCTATTCACTTCTTAAATAAAGTAAAGGAGCAAAATGCTGAGGAAATGGAGCCCAAGCGTGCCAATAGCCTGAGGAAGGAAGACCGGACCAAGTCTCATAATCCCTTAACATTTACGTCGACTCCACAGGGCTTAAATGCTCCAAATGGGCACAATCGCGATTAGGTGACAAGAACTTAATCTGTATCTACATAAGAATTAGCCTACACTACTACAGTGCATCAGGTTGCCTGAGACCAAAGTTAGCCACAATGATGGCCTCTATCTCCTCTACCTACTCCAATTATGTTAAGGCAGCCATTCTGGTCTGAAGAGGATTCAAAAAGCCCCTGTGCTGTGACCTTTGGATTGACAGCTTTTTTCACTTAATATCTCTATGGACCATGCTATCAGTTTAACCATTACATTCTACCTTACAGGAACTAGCATACCACTGTTATCATATAGATCACACTCAAACCTCACCCTTATGTAAGACTGTGACAATGCAATATCATTATTTTCAAATCAATTCCACAAGGTGTGTAATGACCGTTGGAATGACCCTTATCCCCGGTCTAAGAAACTGGCATTCTCTAACCTCTTATCTGGTCAACAGCAGGATTTAATCAATGGTTTTATGGTTATATGTGTGTTTCAATCAGGTAGAACAGCTCCACCCTATAGTTGTACGTGTTGAAGGTATGATCGGCAGACGAACGCTAGATCCACATTTGGTGTGATGTGTGCGAGCCTTTAGTGACACTGGACTAAAATGTTGTTCCCTTATTCCTGAAAATGTTGGTACCAAATTGGCCACATTATATCCTTTGACAAGCTCCCGAACACAACAGATGTGTCTCGCTCTCTAAAAATGAGTGTATCTATTCCTGTCCTTTCCTTCTGTTTGAATAGAGCCACACTACTAATGGCTCCTGAGCTGTCCTTCCTGTCCATCACATCAGTGTTTACGCAGAGGTGACTGGCACCAGGGATAGTGACCCTTTGGACCATGACACACTACCTAACCAAATTCACCATGCCTATCAACATGGCACTCAATACCGTTAACGCTTTACTAAACCAACATTGGGTTGGTTATAGTGATGATTCATTGTATCATTTAGCATGTGTGTTGTCTGTGTTGAGCCACTAGGTCACCAGACTGGTATCGTCAGTTGAACAGGGCTAATAGTGGACTTACAGTCCTTTTTTGAAGTGAATGGTTTTGTTTGCCATGTTAAACAAGAAGTGTTTTCCATGTAAAACAACCAGGGCTCCTGGCTTAACTTCTTATGATGAACACACGGTTAACATGATCTGATCTGTGCTGTACTGTGGTGGTGGAGGGGGCAGCATTCTCCCAAGAAACAACAAACACTCAGCAACAGTCCTTTCAACCGTTACACATTCACCCAGTGGTGGTAGTTTATTCTTTACCATGTTTAGTATGTTTTGCCAATGGGAAAAATGTATTTCACAGTCTTGAGGGTGAAGAATGACATGTAATTGATCTCAAGAAAGTCGTTGGGGGTAGAGGGCTACATTCCCGCGGGATGCCCGAGGGACCTGCGGGTCACAACAGAGGTCATTGCAGCATGGTCGTTATTTTCCATGCTGTGGGAGGGAGCAGGTGGTCAGACAGACAACTTTGGGATGAAAATATCTGTTGGTCCCACAGATTATTTGGAAAAGGTCGTCGTTCTGCTTTGTATGTGTAAGCCTAGGCCTATTTTGTATTAAAAACACCTCTGTTACATTATTCACACTCTCAGAATTCACTGCTTCAAGTTCAGTAGCCTACATCTCCTCTCCTGTATCTGCGAGCTGTTGCCAAGACCAGAGTGGGTACATTCGCTAAGCCTATAACGCACATTTTTTTGTGACAAAACCCATCAGTAGAGTTGAAAATGCAATGGAAACGTATTTAACATGGGAATTTAACCTCAAAATGTATTTTTATGTGCACTACGTCATCATGCACAGCCTTTTATCCGCAACAGGTCAATTTCATGGAAACATCTCTGGTGGGAAAATGCGCATTATGTTTTTATGCAGATTTTAGAATGAAAATCTGTCGCCAATTGGATGGAAACCTAGCTTCTGAGACACCTTTAGGCAAATTTCCGACTTCACGCCAGCCTGCTGAAAAAGAGTAGGATCCTCCTATGAGCAGAGCTAACAGTCCTCAACTCTGACCTTTACACTGATTGGTGGGATTTAGGCTTTGTGTCTTTTCAAGTGGAGGGACATGTAAGATAGCATAGACTTACCATGCACTACATACCCATTTTAACTCCACCTAAGCCATTGTGTAGCCCCTGTCAGCAAATGGAATGGGTGTGTCACTCTCACACACACACAAATGTTGACTTTCTTTGAATACATGGGAAGTGACAGATAGGATCTCAAGTGAGGGGTTTATCATAGAGGAAGATCCTGCTGACTGGTAAAGGGGAGGGGGTGATCTCACACAGACAGACAAAAACAGACACACAGGACTGAACTATGGTGAGGAGGGGGAGTCAAGGAGGTTATACTTTGGGGATTTAAAGGAGTAAATCAATCCCAAACCCTCTGTTTGCTGGCCGAGAGTCCTTAGCACCTCTGAACGTCATTTGCGAACCGAATGCGCACCGATTTTCCATGTAGAATCGCGTGAAAGATGTCAGCAGTCAGATCAGACGTCTAAATCAAATCAAATGTTATTTGTCACATGCTTCGTAAACAACATGTGTAGACTAACAGTGAAATGCTTACTTATGGGTCCTTTAACAACAATGTAGAGTTAAAGATAAATATCAAATAAAAATAGAAAATAGTGACAAGGAATAAATAACAAATAACAATAACGACTACAGTGGGTGGTCCCTAAAACACAGCGTGCTGAATGATCAGCAGAAGAACGTTAGATCCACATTCGGTGTCATGTGTGCGAGCCTTTAGTGACACTGGACTGATTGCCCAATCCAGGAGGTGAAATATCGTTAGAGCACACAAAGAATGTCAAACATGTAGGGTGTGTGTTGACTTGCCCCACAAGTCAACTCTATGAACATGCTCCATTCCAGACGACGTTTCGTAAATCTTTACGACAACGAGGAGGCACACAAAACCGGCAAAACGTTGTGATCTTTAGTGATCGCTTCATTGACTGACTGCATAACACTTCTGCTAATATAACCCTTCCTAATGGCCCATGACTAGGGAGTAGTGCAGCTCATAGGAACCAGGCACACCTGGTCCCACACAACCCAGATAGACGAAATAAACACAATAACACACAGCTACACTACACTGTTCTTACTGCTAATCTGCTACAGCACTTCAATCCTATTATGGCCTTCTTAAAAAAGGGGATTACCATATTTGCATAAGGGGATAAGCCCTAAATGAATCACCAAGTGCATGGGTAAATCTACACCTTTGCCACGAAATATCGCAAAACTAGACGTTAGTCAGCTATTGACTTGTATTCGTCTGACTGTGTGCCTGCTTTACTATGGCCACGGTGACTTCCTTCCCCAGGACCTCACATGGCGTAGGCCACAGACGGAGGCCAGGGCTGTAATTGGATATGGACGGCCAGGTGGCCTGGTGATCAGGTGGAGCCAGTCAGTGTCTCGAACTGCTCTGAAGATGCTAGACCTGGGACAGGAGCCTGAAGCTACCCTGTAAAACACAGCCCACAAAAACGGGGACACTCTAGGAGCGGGCCAGAGGTTACCACGCACACCAGGAATAAAGGAAAAAAAACATTTTTGGGGACAAATTTTTTCACTCTCCATTTCTCTAAACTGGTGAATATTGGATGGACCTTCTGCACTCTAGCCCAACATAATATATAATACATCAGGAGCCAAAAAGCTCTTAAATTTTTTTTTTCATTTCTTATTCAAGTAGGTTTAGGAGATACCAGAATAGGTGTTAATCCAACCTTCCCCGAGGGCAGGCAGCCTAGTATAGCGTCAAAATATTAGTTGGCTTTACCTTGCAGCTGTTTGAACCTCCCTTCCAGGATGTTGGAGTATTGCACCTGGTTAACAAACGCTGCCGGGGAGAGACAGGGCTCCCTCGCTCTCTGTGGGTCCAGTTCCATGTTGGAGCTCTCTCTCTCTCAGCCTAAATCACCTCCTCAGGTATGGAGCTCTGCAGCGTGCCTGGGCCAGTGGGCTCTCCAGCATAGCACAGGGCCAGCAGGACTGTCCCCAGGACAGGAGCTAGCTATCTCCCTGTAGATTCTACTCAATAATCTACAGGTTTCAAATCCAAAATCAGTTTTTTATGGACACAGTTTTCCCTCCTAAAATCCCAGTCCTTCTTCTCTACCAGAGTGTAAAGGCAGAGCACGCCATCCTATCTTCCACCTTCTTTGTTTTCTTCTTCACTGAACGTTTTTAACTAAGAACAAAATGTTCTCTTTTCTTAGTTTCTTTCACCTCCTGTTCTGAAGTCTTTGCCACACTCCTCTCAGCAAAGTAGAAACCTTTAGGGCAGCAGAGGTTCTCTTTAGATTCACACTGACACACACACTGGCTCTGCCGTTCCTCCTAACTTTGAGCGCGCATTCAGCCTCACACACACACAGCAGGAGAAAAGGCCATTGTCGGATAGCTGTGTAAACAGAGCCTGCTGCTGTGGCATTAGCGTAAGGTGTGTTTAAGGGAGGAGCCTGAGGGAAGAGCAGGCAGAGGGCTGGATCAGTGGAGGAGGGGCGGCAGGAGGAGTGGAGAGGTGGATTAAACCATTCTGCAAGGTACAATAGGGTGAGGCCGAAGGTATATCGTTCCAATCCTTTTAAATGCCAAGGAGGTAGTGTAGGAGGTGTATCACAGTAGTCAGCTAATACGTTTGTTGTTCTCTCATCCTCTCCGTCTTTGTTTTACACATGATCTCTCTATTCTCTTTCTGCCCCACTGCAATGGACTAAAATAAGCCGTTAAGACAGGAAGGAAGTAGTTGAGAAACTGTCAGCAGCAGCAACCATCTCTTTCCTGCCCGAGCAGGGGAGAGAGAGAGAGAGTGTGTGTGTGTGTGTGTGTGTGTGTGTGTGTGTGTGTGTGTTTGGATGTGTGTGTGGTTTCACTGAGCAATCACTGTCCACTGAGACCCACCTAATCAAAACCTCTCAGCATTGATTTCCTGCATGTCAATTATTTAATGCTACTAAAATAAAAAAGTCAATACATTCCTCAGAAATAATAGTCTAGATAACAGGTGTGTGCATTGCTCTCATTGCTGTGCTCAACATTTTCCTGCAGCAGCAGATTGTCCTCTAGTGACCTGGATATGGCACACCAGAGCCAGTGTCTGTGCCAATCATACAGGAGCCCCTAGGGTATAGCCCTACAGCCTGCCCTGCCCTATCCAGGGGACACTGGTGTTCAGATCTGTTGTTTTATAGGCTGTGTTTGGCCTGCTTTGTGTTATGTCTGTTAAGGCATACAGTATAGGGGACCTGTGGACTGCTCTCAGCAGAAGATCTAGGGGCCAGGGGCTTCAGAGTGACCAGGACTTTATAGAAGGAAGTGGCTTAATGAGGCCCAGAGAACAGATGCAGGCCTCTCACTGGGGGGTGAGGGGTTCTGTCACCGTCGCCAGGGGTGATGAGAGGAGCACAGAGCTCAGTGGCGGACGCATCGCAGCCCGGACCATATATCAAACATCCCTGTTAACATGCAGGCCAGTAATGAGGAGGGCAGGTCTCTCTGTGTGTGTGCGTGCGTGTGCGTGCTCACGCCTCGGGATAAAGAGGCTTCCTTCCGCTATAAACGGCTTGTCCGCTTGCTGTGCAGGGAAAAGTATACATGCAACAATTTGGCAGGAGCTCCTGTATGAAGCACACTTCAATTACAGCTAATGATCTGGCCTATGGACATGAGTGAGACAGTGGAGCGGTGAACAGGGAGGGAGATGGGTGAACCATATGACAGGGGAAGAGAAGAGAGGAGGGATCCACCCCCAGGAGGGAAGATATTGGAGGAGGATCTACATAGTATCTCTCAGATAGGCCTCTACTGTACACTGTGATGCTGTTAGGGGCTCTACTCGGTTAGTCTTCTGCACATTCCTCTCTCCCCAAGAACACAGAACAGACTGAACACTTAGGGATTCCAGTCAGTGAAGAGATGTAGAGAGAGAGAGCGAGAGAGAGAGAGAGAGAGAGAGAGAGAGAGACAGAGACAGAGACAGAGACAGAGACAGAGAGAGAGCGAGAGAGAGCGAGAGCGAGAGAGAGCGAGAGCGAGAGCGAGAGAGAGCGAGAGAGAGCGAGAGAGAGAGAGCGAGAGAGAGCGAGAGAGAGCGAGAGAGAGAGAGAGAGAGAGAGAGAGAGAGAGAGAGAGAGAGAGAGAGAGAGAGAGAGAGAGAGAGAGAGAGAGAGAGCGAGAGAGCGAGAGAGCGAGAGAGCGAGAGAGAGAGAGAGAGAGATAAAGATAAAGAGGTCTGTTACGGACACCACAGGAGTGAAACAACCACACTCTGCAGGTCAATGAGAGGCATCATGGTCGAGTTGAGGCTGTCAGTGTTCAGGCTCCACACTGAGGGCCATTACCTGCACTTTCATACCCTCCATGTTTTCCTCTCCCCGTCCCTCCGAGATTCTGTGACAGATGGACTGATCATAGATTCTGTGACAGATGGACTGATCATAGATCATGTGACAGATGGACTGATCAAAGATTCTGTGACAAATGGACTGATCATAGATCATGTGACAGATGGACTGATCATAGATCATGAGACAGATGGACTGATCATAGATTCTTGACAGATGGACTGATCATAGATCATGTGACAGATGGACTGATCATAGATTCTGTGACAGATGGACTGATCAAAGATTCTGTGACAGATGGATTGATCATACAGTGAGGGAAAAAAGTATTTGATCCCCTGCTGATTTTGTACGTTTGCCCACTGACAAAGAAATGATCAGTCTATAATTTTAATGGTAGGTTTATTTGAACAGTGAGAGACAGAATAACAACAAAAAAATCCAGAAAAACGCATGTCAAAAAATTTATAAATTGATTTGCATTTTAATGAGGGAAATAAGTATTTGACCCCCTCTCAATCAGAAAGATTTCTGGCTCCCAGGTGTCTTTTATACAGGTAACGAGCTGAGATTAGGAGCACACTCTTAAAGGGAGTTCTCCTAATCTCAGCTTGTTCCCTGTATAAAAGACACCTGTCCACAGAAGCAATCAATCAATCAGATTCCAAAACTCTCCACCAAAGAGCTCTCCAAGGATGTCAGGGACATGATTGTAGACCTACACAAGGCTGGAATGGGCTACAAGACCATCGCCAAGCAGCTTGGTGAGAAGGTGACAACAGTTGGTGCGATTATTCACAAATGGAAGAAACACAAAAGTACTGTCAATCTCCCTCTGCCTGGGGCTCCACGCAAGATCTCACCTCGTGGAGTTGCAATGATCATGAGAACGGTGAGGAATCAGCCCAGAACTACACGGGAGGATCTTGTCAATGATCTCAAGGCAGCTGGGACCATAGTCACCAAGAAAACAATTGGTAACACACTCCGCCGTGAAGGACTGAAATCCTGCAGCGCCCGCAAGGTCCCCCTGCTCAAGATAGCACATATACAGGCCCGTCTGAAGTTTGCCAATGAACATCTGAATGATTCAGAGGAGAACTGGGTGAAAGTGTTGTGGTCAGATGAGACCAAAATCGAGCTCTTTGGCATCAACTCAACTCGCCGTCTTTAGAGGAGGAATGCTGCCTATGACCCCAAGAACACCATCCCCACCGTCAAACATGGAGGTGGAAACATTATGCTTTGGGGGTGTTTTTCTGCTAAGGGACGATGGACTGGGCCATGTACCGTCAAATCTTGGGTGAGAACCTCCTTCCCTCAGCCAGGGCATTGAAAATGGGCCGTGGATGGGTATTCCAGCATGAAAATGACCCAAAACACACGGCCAAGGCAACAAAGGAGTGGCTCAAGAAGAAGCACATTAAGGTCCTGGAGTGGCCTAGCCAGTCTCCAGACCTTAATCCCATAGAAAATCTGTGGAGGGAGCTGAAGGTTCGAGTTGCCAAACGTCAGCCTCGAAACCTTAATGACTTGGAGAAGATCTGCAAAGAGGAGTGGGACAAACCAGTCAGGTTTCAGGACTGGTCATTCAACTGAGACTGCTCTTCTCTGTGTCACGGAGGCTCTCCGCACTGCTAAAGCTAACTCTCTCTCCTCTGCTCTTGTCCTTCTAGACCTGTCTGCTGCCTTTGATACTGTGAACCATCAGATCCTCCTCTCCACCCTCTCCGAGCTGGGCATCTCCGGCGCGGCTCACTCCCTGGATTGCGTCCTACCTGACCGGTCGCTCCTACCAAGTGACGTGGCGAGAAGCTGTCTCCGCACCACGTGCTCTCACCACTGGTGTCCCCCAGGGCTCAGTTCTAGGCCCTCTCCTTTTCTCCCTATACACCAAGTCACTTGGCTCTGTCATATCCTCACATGGCCTCTCCTATCATTGCTACGCTGACGATACACAACTAATCTTCTCCTTTCCCCCTTCTGATAACCAGGTGGCGAATCGCATCTCTGCATGTCTGGCCGACATATCAGTATGGATGACGGATCACCACCTCAAGCTGAACCCTGGCAAGACGGAGCTGCTCTTCCTCCCGGGGAAGGACTGCCCGTTCCATGATCTCGCCATCACGGTTGACAACTCCGTTGTGTCCTCCTCCCAGAGTGCGAAGAGCCTTGGCGTGACCCTGGACAACACCCCTGTCGTTCTCCGCCAACATCAAGGCGGTGACCCGATCCTGCAGGTTCATGCTCTACAACATTCGGAGAGTACGACCCTGCCTTACACAGGAAGCGGCACAGGTCCTAATCCAGGCACTTGTCATCTCCCGTCTGGATTACTGCAACTCGCTGTTGGCTGGGCTCCCTGCCTGTGCCATTAAACCCCTACAACTCATCCAGAATGCCGCAGCCCGTCTGGTGTTCAACCTTCCCAAGTTCTCTCACGTCACCCCCCCTCCTCCGCACACTCCACTGGCTTCCAGTTGAAGCTCGCATCCGTTACAAGACCATGGTGCTTGCCTATGGAGCAGTGAGGGGAACGGCACCTCCGTACCTTCAGGCTCTGATCAGTCCCTACACCCAAACGAGGGCATTGCGTTCATCCACCTCTGGCCTGCTGGCTCCCTTCCTCTGCGGAAGCATAGTTCCCGCTCAGCCCAGTCAAAACTGTTCGCTGCTCTGGCACCCCAATGGTGGAACAAGCTCCCTCACGACGCCAGGACAGCGGAGTCACTCACCACCTTCCGGAGACATTTGAAACCCCACCTCTTTAAGGAATACCTGGGATAGGATAAAGTAATCCTTCTACCCCCCAAAAAAAAAAAAAAAAAAAAAAGTATTGTAAAGTGGTTAACCCACTGGCTATAGGGTGAATGCACCAATTTGTAAGTCGCTCTGGATAAGAGCGTCTGCTAAATGACGTAAATGTAAATGTAAATGGACAAAATCCCTCCTGAGATGTGTGCAAACCTGGTGGCCAACTACAAGAAACGTCTGACCTCTGTGATTGCCAACAAGGGTTTTGCCACCAAGTACTAAGTCATGTTTTGCAGAGGGGTCAAATACTTACAGTGCCCTCCACTATTATTGGCACCCCTGTTTAAGATGTGGTCGAGGACTTCCAAAAATTCTCCTTTTTTTTTAAACAACATAGAACCCAAATGCAAAAAAAGAGAAAAATCCAACCTTTTATTTAAGTACATTACTTTGGTGGTAAAAAAAAAATCACACATTTAGAAAAACAAAAACTTGAAATCATGTGTCCCACAATTATTGGCACCCCTAACAATTCCGCTGAAAATTTTAATTGATTTTTTTAAAAATATATTTTTCTGTAGTTGCTAAAGTTGGTCAGGGTATCTAGGAACTTTTAATTAGTAATTCATGACTTCCTGTTTCCCTGGCGTATAAATATGACGTGACACAGATGCCTAATTCTCTTACCCATTTGTCAACATGGCAAAGACAAGAGAACACACCATTCAAGTAAGGCAGATTTGTGTCGACCTTCATAAGTCAGGCAATGGCTACAAGAAAATAGCCACTCGCCTTAACTTGCCCGTATCTACAGTCAGGGGAATCATTAAGAAGTTTAAAACAACTGGAACAGTGACAAACAAGGCTGGAAGAGGTCCCAAGTTTATCTTGCCACAACGCACAGTGAGGAGGATGGTAAGAGAAGTAAAAAAAAGTCCTAAGCTCACTGTCACAGAATTGCATCAAAGAGTGGCATCTTGGGGTCACAAAGTCTCCAAAACAACCATCAGACGCTCTCTACATGCCAACAAGCTGTTTGGGAGGCATGCAAGGAAAAAGCCTTTTCTCACTAACACTCACAAACGTAAACGTCTGGAGTTTGCTAAGCGGCACTGGGACTTCAACTGGGATCGTGTGCTTTGGTCAGATGAGACTAAGATTGAGCTTTTTGGCAACAAACACTCTAAGTGGGTCTGGCGTAAAACAAAAGATGAGTATGCCGAAAAGCACCTCATGCCCACCGTGAAGTATGGTGGAGGATCTGTGATGCTGTGGGCCTGTTTCTCTTCCAAAGGCCCTGGGAACCTTGTTAGGGTGCATGGCATTATGAACGCTTTGAACTACCAGGACATTTTAAATAAAAACCTGATGGCCTCTGCCAGAAAGCTGAAGATGGGTCGTCATTGGGTCTTTCAGCAGGATAATGATCCAAAACATGTGGCAAAATCTACACAAAAATGGTTCAGCAGTCACAAACTCAAGGTCCTCCCATGGCCATCTCAGTCCCCAGACCTCAACCCAATCGAAAACCTGTGGGGCGAGCTAAAGAGGAGAGTGCATAAGAGAGGACCCAGGACACTAGATGATCTAGAAAGATTGTGCAAAGAAGAATGGTCAAAGATCCCTCTCTCTGTGTTCTCCAATCTTGTGAAATGTTATAGGAGGAGATTAAGTGCTGTCTTGTTGGCAAAAGGGGGTTGTACAAAGTATTAACATCAGGGGTGCCAATAATTGTGGGACACATGATTTCAAGTTTATTTTTTTCTAAATGTGTGATAATTTTTTTTTACACCAAAGTAATGTACTTAAATAAAAGGTTGGATTTTTCTCTTTTTTTGCATTTGGGTTCTATGTTGTTTGAAAAAAAAGGAGAATTTTTGGAAGTCCTCGACCACATCTTAAACAGGGGTGCCAATAATTGTGGAGGGCACTGTATTTCCCTCATTAAAATGCAAATGAATTTATAAAATTTTTGACATGCGTTTTTCTGGATGTTTTTGCTGTTATTCTGTCTCTCACTGTTCAAATAAACCTACCATTAAAATTATAGACTGATCATGTCTTTGTCAGTGGGCAAATGTACAAAATCAGCAGGGGATCAAATACTTTTTTCCCCTCACTGTAGATCGTGTGACAGATGGACTTACCATAAATTATTTGACAGATGAACTGATCATAGATCATGTGATGTGTGGCAGATAGACTGATCATACATCATGTGATCGAGATCGACCCGATAGGAATACAGAAAGGAATCCTATGAATGAAGAGAGAGAGAGAGAAAAAAGCTACTTCCCCTATATGCATTTAGTGGGCTAGGGCTGTTTCCCCTAGGGCTGTCCCCAACAACAACAAAATATTAGTCAATCGATTCGTCTGAATTTTAGAACGTGTATTTTTTCATATATAGACACACCCTATGTGTTTTAATAAAATCAACTATATGTACTGAACTTATCTGATGCTTTAAGCACGCTGTTTGATTAAATAAGACACAAATGACTCAAGCGGGAGCCAGAGATCAAGATAGTCCCCTGTAGCTCAGTTGGTAGAGCATGGCGCTTGCAATGCCAGGGTTGTGGGTTCGTTTCCCACGGGGGACCAGTATGAAAATGTATGCACTCACTAACTGTAAGTCGCTCTGGATAAGAGCGTCTGCTAAATGACTAAAATGTAAATGTAATAGCCTAACCAGAAGAAAAAGAACTCTTCCCTTCCTGCAGCTGGCCTTCGCAGATTCTGCCCGTTACGCTCCTGAAGTTGCTGGTAATAGGCTACACCAGCGTTCGGCAACCATTTCCATTTGGAGTGCCAATTTATCTTACCATTTCTACCGACCTGCATGCCAGTTATGATTTTCATATGCAGATTTCCGTGGAACAGTTTCATTTATAATAATCTTTGTATCTCAAAATTATTGTCTGTGGTTAATCTACATTCTATCTAAATCTAAATGAAAATTATACAAATCTAAAAGTAACTGTTATTGCCATTGACAACTATGTAAAAATAGCCTACAATAGCCAACAAATAAAAACATTGCAGCCTGCAGGTAGAAAATATCCTGATAAAAATAAATATCCTATAAATCACATTGGCTATGCATGACCTGTTTACAACGAACTTGAAACATTGTATCAACTATCAACTGGGTCATCCCGAAATGCACCCTAGCAAATTTGCAACATTGCATAAAATATCCGTGCCAGTAAACTCGGGAAAGACACAGCTGTAGGCTATTTGTGCAAGGGATAAGAAGTAATCAGCTATTTTATGAAGTCTCCACTGGTTCAGAGCATTAAATTTTTCCCTTTCATGCCGAGTGGTTATCGAAAGGGAGAGAGCTGGAAATATTTTTCTAATACTTTGAGGAACTATTGTCATTCTCAATTGATTCTAAAAACAGACTTTGTTTACTTGCTGTTTGAGGTGAAGAAAAAATTACTTTGAGAAGCTCCACATCTCATTAGTTGTGGTGAGTTAAGACAATCAGAAATACTTATCAGACATCCTCAAACGGGCACATTTATAGGCCTACATTTGCACTCAGGCCAGGTAGACTAGTCCTACTTCTATATGCGTAATCAGGTGAGCGTCCTTACTCAACATTGACAGGAGCATTTCAAACAAGAAGATGAATAAATTGACAAAACTCGTAAATGGAATGAAATAAACAAAAACGTGTTTCTCACAAGTGTAGCATAGGTTGTGAGTTCTGCAAACAACGTGTCCACTCCGACAATGAGAACGGTAAATGACTGTCATAATAATATATTGAATGCATTAACCGAAATTACCGTAACCAAACAAACATTGCAGATTAGAAATTATGGGAATGAATGGTAAATGTAGGCTACTACTGGTGATATATGTCATGGGGAATTGATAGACACAATAAAAAATGTACACAATGAAGTTATGAAACAATGAATATGCACGAAATGGCGGGAGAAAGCGCATTCTGAAGAGTGCCGTGCCTTGTGCAGGTGAGCCACACTCCCCTTCTTGGAACGTGGCATCCCCGCGGCCTCCTCAATGGATTAGTCCACTGAGACAGGCGCAAATCAGACAGGTGTCTCATGTGCCATGAAAAAAATATAAACTCAGCAAAAAAAGAAATGTCCTCTCACTGTCAACTGCATTTATTTTCAGCAAAGTTAACATTTGTAAATATTTGTATGAGCATAACAAGATTCAACAACTGAGACATAAACTGAACAAGTTCCACAGACATGTGACTAACAGAAATTGAATAATGTGTCCCACGTTGTTGCCAGTGATGTCTGGTGAGGACCTGCCTTACAACAGGCCTACAAGCCCTCAGTCCAGCCTCTCTCAGCCTATTGCGGACAGTCTGAGCACTGATGGAGGTATTGTGTGTTCCTGGTGTAACTCAGGCAGTTGTTGTTGCCATCCTGTACCTGTACCGCAGGTGTGATGTTCGGATGTACCGATCCTGTGCAGGTGTTGTTACACGTGGTCTGCCACTGCGAGGACGATCAGCTGTCCGTCGTGTCTCCCTGTAGCGCTGTCTTAGGCGTCTCACAGTACGGACATTGCAATTTATTGCCCTGGCCACATCTGCAGTCCTCATGCCTCCTTGCAGCATGCCTAAGGCACGTTCACGCAGATGAGCAGGGACCCTGGGCATCTTTCTTTTGGTGTTTTTCAGAGTCAGTAGAAAGGCCTCTTTAGTGTCCTAAGTTTTCATAACTGTGACCTTAATTGCCTACCATCTGTAAGCTGTTAGTGTCTAAACGACCGTTCCACAGGTGCATGTTCATTAATTGTTTATGGTTCATTGAACAAGTATGGGAAACAGTGTTTAAACCAGGGGTGTCAAACGTACGGCCCGCGGGCCGGATCAGGCCCGCAAACGGGTTTAATCCGGCCCGCGAGATGATTTAAAATAAATAAATAATAAAATAATTTTTTTTGGGTAAAGTATAAAAATGCGCTGCAATTTTTCAATAAAATTAACTGCTGTTTCAATTGCGTCCACTGGATGGCGCAATAGCAATTGTGTTAAGCAAGCAAACTGTTTATACCGGGGCAGAGCAAGTAGGTCAAGCACGTGCAGCCAATGAGCTACTTTGTTTTGCCCGCGATATTTATTACGGCTTCTACTTTTAACATTATGTGCTTTGGCACCCTCATTGCCCCAATATGTCTCTGTCAAAAAAGAGAAAAGTGGACGCAGAGTGCAGAGTGTTCCAAGAAAAATGGTCATCCTATTTAATCACGGAATTGAATGGGAAAGCTGTATGTTTGGTGTGTTCAGAGCATGTTGCAGTGCTGAAAGAATATAACCTTCGTCGCCACTATGTGAGTCTTCATGCCGACAAATATGACAACTTTCAAGGACAGCGGAGATGAGAGAAGGTGAATGAACTGTTGGCGGGTCTGAAGAAACAGCAGTCTGTGTTTACTCACAGCCGAGACATCAGTGACGCTGCAGTGAAAGCTAGCTACCTCATTGCTAATGAAATCGCAGTGGCTTCAAAACCATTTAGTGAGGGTGAATTTGTAAAAACATGCATGATGAAGGCAGCGGAGATTGTGTGCCCTGAAAAGCGGCAGGCTTTTTGCAAATATCAGCCTGACAAGAAACACAGTTGCAGACAGGATTTCCGATCTTTTAGTGGATTTGGACAGCCAGTTGAAGCAAAAAGTAAAGTCATTTATTGCGTTTTCGGTTGCAATTGATGAAAGCACGGACATTACAGATGTTGCACAACTGGCCATTTTTTCATCCGCGGAGTTGATGACACATTGACCGTCACCGAGGAGTTCGTGGAGTTGGTGCCGATGACAGATACAACGACAGCAGCTGATATTTTTACCGCACTCGTCGGCCGCGCTGGACAGGGTCGGAGTGGACTGGTCCTGCGCTGTCAGCCTGGCTACAGATGGTGCGCCCTCAATGATCGGGAAAAAAGCAGGCGTTGTGACAAAGTTCAGAGAGAAAGTGCAATCTGCAAATGGAGGACGTGATTTTTTGACTTTTCACTGTATTTTGCACCAGGAGGTTTTGTGTTGCAAGTCATTAAAGATGGATAACGTCATGAAGGTGGTCATCCAAACTGTTAATTTCATCCGATCCAGAAGCCTGAATCACCGTCAGTTTGACAGCCTTCTCAGAGAGAAAGACCACATCTATGGCCTGCCATACCACACTGAGGTAAGATGGTTAAGCCGAGGTGCTGTGCTGAGGCGTTTCTTTGATTTACGAGAAGAAATTGAACAGTTCATGGAAGAAAAGGGCAAACCAGTGTTAGAATTTCATTCCGCAGAATGGATGCCGGACCTTGCATTTATGGTGGATGTTACAGAGCACCTGAATAACTTGAACAAACAGCTGCAAGGGCGCAACAAAGTTGTCACGCAGTATTATGACAGCATACGTTCTTTCAAGTTGAAGCTGTCATTGTGGGAGACGCAACTTGCCGGTGGTGATGCAGCTCACTTCCCCTGTCTGAAAAATGTGTGCGCGACCCAACATGTGGCAGACATGAAGCGGTTCAAAGATAAAATAACGGGACTGATACGGGAGTTTGAGCAACGCTTTCAGATTTATGTTTATATGTTTTTATGTTGATGTGCTATTGTTTTTAATTGTTTTTATTTTATTTGTATATTTAACCTATTCTTGACTCTGTGGTTCTTGCACTTGTTTGGGGAACAGGATTTCATTATTTTTATCTACATTTCTGCCTGAGAAATGACACCCTGATATAGTTCTGTGATCTGTGAAACAGTTCTGTTAATCACTGAGGCATTGTGTGTTTGTGTGTTCTTTGTCCTCAGAACTTTCAAATAACTTGAGGTGTTTTATGATTAATAGTGATGTTGTGCTTTTGGACACTGTCCTCAGGCTCCAGCTTTATGTTTATATGTTTTTATGTTGATGTGCTATTGTTTTTAATTGATTTTATTTTATTTGTATATTTAACCTATTCTTGACTCTGTGGTTCTTGCACTTGTTTGGGGAACAGGATTTCATTATTTTTATCTACATTTCTGCCTGAGAAATGACACCCTGATATAGTTCTGTGATCTGTGAAACAGTTCTGTTAATCACTGAGGCATTGTGTGTTTGTGTGTTCTTTTTCTTTAGAATTTTCAAATAAACTTGACGTGTTTTATGATTAATAGTGATGTTGTGCTTGTACTATTTTGGACACACTGTCCTCAGGCTCCAGCTTTATGTTGTATGTTGATCGTATTAAAACAAAGAAAACTATCTGAAGTTGTTGTTTTTAAGTTATATATACACCATGATTTTTCCGGTCCGGCCCACTTGGGAATAGATTTTCCTCCATGTGGCCCCTGAGCTAAAATGAGTTTGACACCCCTGGTTTAAACCCTTTACAATTTTGGATTTTTACAAATTATCTTTGAAAGACAGGGTCCTGAAAAAGGGACGTTTCTTTTTTTGCTGAGTTTATACAGTGGGGAGAACAAGTATTTGATACACTGCCTATTTTGCAGGTTTTCCTACTTACAAAGCATGTAGAGGTCTGTAATTTTTATCATAGGTACACTTCAACTGTGAGAGACGGAATCTAAAACAAAAATCCAGAAAATCACATGATTTTTAAGTAATTAATTTGCATTTTATTGCATGACATAAGTATTTGATCACCTACCAACCAGTAAGAATTCCGGCTCTCACAGACCTGTTAGTTTTTCTTTAAGAAGCCCTCCTGTTCTCCACTCATTACCTGTATTAACTGCACCTGTTTGAACTCGTTACCTGTATAAAAGACACCTGTCCACACACTCAATCAAACAGACTCCAACCTCTCCACAATGGCCAAGACCAGAGAGCTGTGTAAGGACATCAGGGATAAAATTGTAGACCTGCACAAGGCTGGGATGGGCTACAGGACAATAGGCAAGCAGCTTGGTGAGAAGGCAACAACTGTTGGCGCAATTATTAGAAAATGGAAGAAATTCAAGATGACGGTCAATCATCCTCGGTCTGGGGCTCCATGCAAGATCTCACCTCGTGGGGCATCAATGATCATGAGGAAGGTGAGGGATCAGCCCAGAACTACACAGCAGGACCTGGTCAATGACCTGAAGAGAGCTGGGACCACAATCTCAAAGAAAACCATTAGTAACACACTACGCCGTCATGGATTAAAATCCTGCAGCGCACGCAAGGTCCCCCTGCTCAAGCCAGTGCATGTCCAGGCCCGTCTGAAGTTTGCCAATGACCATCTGGATGATCCAGAGGAGGAATGGGAGAAGGTCATGTGGTCTGATGAGACAAAAATAGAGCTTTTGGTCTAAACTCCACTCGCCGTGTTTGGAGGAAGAAGAAGGATGAGTACAACCCCAAGAACACCATCCCAACCGTGAAGCATGGAGGTGGAAACATCATTCTTTGGGGATGCTTTTCTGCAAAGGGGACAGGACGACTGCACCGTATTGAGGGGAGGATGGATGGGGCCATGTATCGCGAGATCTTGGCCAACAACCTCCTTCCCTCAGTAAGAGCATTGAAGATGGGTCGTGGCTGGGTCTTCCAGCATGACAACGACCCGAAACACACAGCCAGGGCAACTAAGGAGTGGCTCCGTAAGAAGCATCTCAAGGTCCTGAAGTGGCCTAGCCAGTCTCCAGACCTGAACCCAATAGAAAATCTTTGGAGGGAGCTGAAAGTCCGTATTGCCCAGCGACAGCCCCGAAACCTGAAGGATCTGGAGAAGGTCTGTATGGAGGAGTGGGCCAAAATCCCTGCTGCAGTGTGTGCAAACCTGGTCAAGACCTACAGGAAACGTATGATCTCTGTAATTGCAAACAAAGGTTTCTGTACCAAATATTAAGTTCTGCTTTTCTGATGTATCAAATACTTATGTCATGCAATAAAATGCAAATGAATTACTTAAAAATCATACAATGTGATTTTCTGGATTTTTTTAGATTCCGTCTCTCACAGTTGAAGTGTACCTATGATAAAAATTACAGACCTCTACATGCTTTGTAAGTAGGAAAACCTGCAAAATCGGCAGTGTATGAAATACTTGTTCTCCCCACTGTATATTTGCCACTGCTCGACTAAACAAATCTTGGTCAACCAACAGCCTATCGACCAAACAATCGACCAGTCGACTAAATGGGGCCAGCCCTAGTTTCCCCTATATGCATTTAGTGGCGGCTGCTAAATATGTAATTTATATATTGGGGGGGGGGTAATCTTTGAGAAGTAACAAGCACCAAAATAAAATCTAAGACAGTCAGGGAGAATGTAAAATTCCCCAAATTAGCTTTGAAACTGCAATTTTTCTCTCAGCCCCATGACAAAAAGTGTAGAATTGCAGGAAACTAGCTTTAAAACAGCAAGAGGAGGGCCTCTAAAACCGCGCCATTTGCCACACCCACTACCCCCCAGCTAACTTTGCAACCGCACCATTGGCCACACACCCCTACCCCGCCGACTTTGCCACCGCTGCTGAAAAAAATCCTAGGGGAAACACTAATAAAGTGTAGAAGAAATGCAGGGGGGGGGATACTGTAGCTGTTGCAGCGTGTCAAAGAATGTGCACATCAAGCCCCTACTTGTAAAAAGGAGACATATCAGTGGCATTCCCAGGGAGTAAAGAGCACACACACCCACACTGAGTCTTATGGGAAATACTATATGAATAAACAAACACACACACACACACACACACACACACACACACACACACACACACACACACACACACACACACACACACACACACACACACACAGCTCCTCTAACCACACACACATCTCCACTACTCGGGTCATACTAGTTTGTTAGTCAGTTCAGTGTGATCTATTGCAGAGGTGTGTGAAGTCATGCCGGAGTAGATGACAAACAGCCAACACACTATTACAGCACTGTTCTCCTTTCCACAACTGTCTGAGGACTTGTGGTGAGCTCATCAGATGCATAAGGCATTTGGTTAGTTGTTAAACATCTACATACATTAACATACATATGACATTATGATGGTGACAGGGTCTGAATGGGTCTGTTAACACAGAGAGAGTGGTTGCTTTTCAACGTGTGATGATGAGGATAACCTTTTAACAGTATACTAGTATCAGTGTACTATCATGTACTCACACAGTCTGGAGTTGTGGTGTCAGTTTTTCTCCCTCCAGTGTGGTGTGGTGTGTCTGTGAAGTTTTGGGTGTGTTTGAAACTGTGACCACCACAGAGAGATCAGTATGTTGCAGAACAGAGGTGCCTGATGCTGCTGCCTCTGGTTGCCTGTTGCTCCCTCTGCTGGGCCCTCCACGCTACTGCAACCTGCATGGCTGGTCATGTTCCAGCACAGGAGGGTGTACTGGGAACACACATCTGGTCCTATACCTTGACACACATGACACACGTATGCACAATGCACACACGCTAACACATTGGGCCTGTCCTACCTGCCAGAGCTTTGATGCGCGAGCGCTCAAAGAGGCGTGCCGAGCTGTTCTCATTGTCCCAGTTGGTCTCTGCGGCCAGGTCCCAGCGGTTGTTGATGTCGTTGTACTGCTGCTGGATCTCCAGGCTGTCGAAGTCGGTAGGAGAGATGGTGCTCATGGTGATCAGGGCTGGGCGAAAACCATCCAACCTGCAGGGGAACAGAGAGCGACGCCAGTGGGGAGAGTGTGAGTTGAGGTGCTTTTAAACCGCGTGGAGTTACTTTCAGAGCCTAACAAGTGCTTTTTAGATCTGTTATTTTCTTGTAGTCCAAAGTTCACTTTGGAGAACCATTAATTCTAACCCTAACATCTCCCGCAGTCTAATAGGCTCACACACTTTAACTTGGCACATTTTCTAGCACGATGCAAATACTAGCTTGAACAGATATGGTCGGTACAAATGAGGCTGAGAGTGGGAGGGAGAAAGGTGAGGGAGGGCATGGTACAATACCTGTAGTTTAACTGCCATGCAACTGGCCTTTGAGTAAGCAAAATATTTGAATGTTATTACACTCCTATCAGAGAAGCTTATTTCATTCATATGCAGACTTGGCAAGGGGAGCAGACCTCTGGTTTCATATGCACACGAAACTTAACACACCCACACACGTACGCAAATGGATGATGTGAACAGCTGATACTTATATAACCATGACATCTCACAGTGAAATCTGTTTGAAGGACGTAGGTAAAACTGCTTCATTAAAGGACGCACACGCCTCACAAACAAACACACACACACGCACACACACACACATCAATTTATCATTCCACTCCGGCCTGGTGCCAGGGGTCAAAGTCACCTGACCTGACCTGTCCAATCTGCCTCCGCAGAACATAAATATCTGGCCATCACCAACAGCTTTTGAACCTGACCCCTGTGGAAAAACTGCTCATAACCTCCTGGATGATGTCCCTTGCTGTTTTTGAATGGGATTCAAGAGTATATCATCAAATTCATGAAAACGCGGTCATTTAAGATATATGTAAAATTCTATTCGTATTACTGGATTAATTTACTTCTACCCAATGCCTTTTTTGAAGGTTTTCGATTACGAAAAAGAAAACATAATCGAAAACCTTAATTGACCCCTGGCACCAGGCTGGAGTAAATTAATCCAGTAATACAAATACAATTTTACTTATAAACTGGTGGTTCGAGCCCTGAATGCTGATTGGCTGACAGCCTTGATATATCAGACATATACATATGACAAAACATTTCGTTTTACTGTTCTAATTACATTGGTAACCCGTTTATAATAGCACTAAGGCACCTCAGGGGTTTGTGGTATATAGCCAATATACCACGGCTAAGGGCTGTATCCAGGCACTCCGTGTTGCGTCGTGCTTAAGACCCCCTCAGGCCTTATTGCTTAAATATGTATTAAATGACCGCATTTTCATGAATTTGATTATATACTCTTGAATATCATTCTAAAACAGTATCGGACATGATCCAGGCAGTAGGCAGGACTTTCATAGCGTCTAGAGCAAGGGGGTGCAAAGCACGGCCCACGGGCCGTATCCGGCCCACCGGGCACTTCAATCCAGCACGCAAGACATTTTAAAAATGTATTAAATATTATTATATTTGAGTTACAATTTTTGGCCTACAATTACTCATTCCATGATATACAAACAACCTCCAATAGATGGCGCTGTAGCCTGGCAGCACGCTCTGTATTTGGGCCTACAGTCAGATTCAGAATGCGCTCAGTCATCATTGCCACTTCATTGCTTGACGACTTTTGACGTGAAAAATGAGTGCTGCGAAAATGTGAAAAGTGGACTTTGAATGTCGTGTGTTTAAAGAAGAATGGACAGCAAAATACTTTTTTACTAATATTGGACATAAGGCAGTATTCCTGAGATAGGAGAGAGAAAATTAGCTTATCACGCAGAACCATCACCAGGCGTGTGGAAGTGATATGTGAGGAACTAATCTCAGAGTTGAAGAAAAAAGCAGATGGCTTCGATCTTTTTTCTATAGCACTGGATGAGAGTACTGACAGAGACACCACTCAACTTTACATTTTTGTCAGAGGAATAAATGAGAACTTTTAAATAACAGAAGAACTTCTTGCGATGGAATCAATGATGGGAACAACCAGGGGCTCTGACTTATATGACAGGGTGTCTGTCAATCCTGCTGTTTGATACAGGGGGATGGGTGTGGGTGTGGGGTGCCCTAAACTAACTCCTCCATGTCATCTTGGCAAGAGACAGATCCCAGGGGAAAGACTGAACTCCGATCAGGAGAGACTGCTGATGAATATTTCAGAACGTTGGGCCTTAAAAGCCGCAGAGCAGCCAACCAGAGAGAAAATCAGGTAACAGCCAGGAGAGGAGAGAGATACACCATGGCCATGCACTGCTCCTGTCCAGAACCCTTCCCATCCACTCCCCTGTGGTCTGACTGAGCTGTGGCATGGTCAGAGTTAAGGCCCTACCACCATGGGGAAGGTGAGGGGGTCCCTCTCACCTCCCAGTGAGGGATCTATCCAGATTAAAACCCCCAGACAGACAGTTAACTAAAAAGGCCCATTAGCTGACATGGCGTGTTTGTTTATGGGGTCAGATAACAGATTGGATCTGTCTGTTGTCTGTTGATCAGGGCCTGTTTATTTGTTTGTTCTGTGTCTGTCATAAGTCTCTCAGTGGGATCCAGGGGTTGGGGTGGAGTGGTAGGGCTGCTGTTTTTTTTTTTGGCGGAGCGACGGTGAGGCTGCTCCCCCTGTCCTCAATCAGGCTGACAGGCAGGCAGGCAGGGTAGCAGGCCTCCTGCTGCAGGCTCCATGCTCTCTCTTCCTGCCCTGCGGGAGGCTGTCTTAATCCAGAGGACTGGGCCAGAGTATGCTGCCTCCCTCCCTCCCTCCACCAGGATAGACAGCTCCATCAGTCACTGGCCTGCTGCTCCATGTTCTGCTATAGGACACCACTCGTCCCCTGAGCTAGTGTCAGCACTACTCTACCACATCTACTAGGAAACAGGGAAGAGGTGACCTGCCAGAGGACAGTTTACCTGCTACCAGAGCTATTTTAAAATAGTGGTAAATATGCATAGAGGTAAGTGCACACACACTGACTCACCCCCTAATTCAGACATATAAATTAGGACTAGCTAAATCCGTACTCCAACAATGAGTCCCTTTTAATACACAGATGCCGAGATGCACAGGCGGATCTGTGTCTGAGCAACCGTGAGGGGAAAAAACAGAGGAACTTCAGGCTCATATATTCGGCAGATACAGCAGAATATGATGCCTTGCAGACAGTGAGCATCCACCGTCTCACATTTAGTATTCACAGTCTCTCTTCTCCTGGGTCTGTCTTCCATCAGCTAAATTCCCTCTAATATAAGCAGGAAGCATAATGGTGAGAAATGTGGACATTATTCCAATGAAAGAACATTTGTCCTTCCCAGTCCCTCCTCTAAATGAACTGACAAAAGACAGAGGCCAGGGATGATATAGAGAATGGAGAGAGTTGATATGAGGGGACACTGTGGAGGATGACGGGAGGATGGGGTGTTAAAACTAGAGATAGAATATGTGAGATGAGGGGGGGGGGTCTGTAGGGGGTGAGAGGTGTGGAAGGAGTCTGTGACAGGGAGAGCCAGGAAAGCTTCAGAGAAAACTCCTAGTGAGGTGGCGAAGGAAGAAATGGTGTCCTAGAGCAGTGGTTCCCAAACTGTAGGGTGTTTTGTCAGTGTAATTTAACCGTGGAAAAAAATATTTTGGCTGGTAAAAAATCTGAGTGGCTGGTAGATTTTTACATCTACCTGCCACAGTGGCTGGTGGACCAAAAAGGTAATTTGATGCCCTGATTGCATACCTTAGAGAGCTATTTATAACTTATCAGAAATGTCCAGATCAACTAGCCCATGTCAGCTAACATCTTTTAGCTTGGTTTTTTAGCCCATAGATTTTGTTGTAATGTTGAATACACAGACATGGCAAAATGTATAGAATTTCACAAAAATGAGCTTTCAACCTGCAACATTTTCTCTCCACCAACAAGAGGGATGTGAACAGTTTGTGTCATGAACAGTGCTTGTCACCATAGAAATAGACATGGCGCAAGCGCGCGTGCGCAGTTTGAGTTTGAGTTTGAGTTTATTTTTACAGGGACAGTGCACATTAATCAACGTTTCAGTAAAAGTGCCGGTTTTAGCCAGCCGGCTAATTTTCAACCGCAGTCCCTGGGCAGTGGGGTGCGCGGTATGTTCCCCAATGCTGGAAGGGGGGCCTGAGTGAAAAAGTGTGGGAACCCCTGTCCTAGAGGGCCAGACAATACAGTCCATCCAGTAATGGATTAATTTGATACCACTCTAGCTAGCTTCCTGGCTAGCTTCCATATAATACTCCGAAGTATCGTGACAAGGAAACAATTACAAAACATGAAGCAGAGAAAAACGTTGAGAAAAACGTTCTAATGTTGCAAACACACAGCCTTCTGTTGTCTTAGAGTCACATTTGTTTCACCCGCCCAAGATACAGTGGGGCAAAAAAGTATTTAGTCAGCCACCAATTGTGCAAGTTCTCCCACTTAAAAAGATGAGAGAGGCCTGTAATTTTCATCATAGGTACACGTCAACTATGACAGACAAATTGAGAAAAAAAAATCCAGAAAATCACATTGTAGGATTTTTAATGAATTTATTAGCAAATTATGGTGGAAAATAAGTATTTGGTCACCTACAAACAAGCAAGATTTCTGGCTCTCACAGACCTGTAACTTCTTCTTTAAGAGGCTCCTCTGTCCTCCACTCGTTACCTGTATTAATGGCACCTGTTTGAACTTGTTATCAGTATAAAAGACACCTGTCCACTACCTCAAACAGTCACACTCCAAACTTCACAATGGCCAAGACCAAAGAGCTGTCAAAGGACACCAAAAACAAAATTGTAGACCTGCACCAGGCTGGGAAGACAATCTGCAACAGGTAAGCAGCTAGGTTTGAAGAAATCAACTGTGGGAGCAATTATTAGGAAATGGAAGACATACAAAACCACTGATAATCTCCCTCGATCTGGGGCTCCATGCAAGATCTCACCCCGTGGGGTCAAAATGATCACAAGAACGGTGAGCAAAAATCCCAGAACCACACGGGGGGACCTAGTGAATGACCTGCTGAGAGCTGGGACCAAAGTAACAAAGCCAACCATCAGTAACACACTACGCCGCCAGGGACTCAAATCCTGCAGTGCGAGACGTGTCCCCCCTGCTTAAGCCAGTACATGTCCAGGCCCGTCTGAAGTGCATTTGGATGATCCAGAAGAGGATTGGGAGAATGTCATATGGTCAGATGAAACCAAAATATAACTTTTTGGTAAAAACTCAACTCGTCATGTTTGGAGGACAAAGAATGCTGAGTTGCATCCAAAGAACACCATACCTACTGTGAAGCATGGGGTTGGAAACATCATGCTTTGGGGCTGTTTTTCTGCAAAGGGACCAGGACGACTGATCCGTGTAAAGGAAAGAATGAATGGGGCCATGTATCGTGAGATTTTGAGTGAAACCCTCCTTCCATCAGCAAGGGCATTGAAGATGAAACGTGGCTGGGTCTTTCAGCATGACAATGATCCCAAACACACCGCCCGGGCAACGAAGGAGTGGCTTCGTAAGAAGCATTTCAAGGTCCTGGAGTGGCCTAGCCAGTCTCCAGATCTCAACCCCATAGAAAATATTTGGAGGGAGTTGAAAGTCTGTGTTGCCCAGCGACAGCCCCAAAACATCACTGCTCTAGAGGAGATCTGCATGGAGGAATGGGCCAAAATACCAGCAACAGTGTGTGAAAACCTTGTGAAGACTTACAGAAAACGTTTGACCTGTGTCATTGCCAACAAAGGGTATATAACAAAGTATTGAGAAACTTTTGTTATTGACCAAATACTTATTTTCCACCATCATATGCCAATAAATTCATTAAAAATCCTACAATGGGATTTTCTGGATTTTTTTTTCTCAATTTGTCTGTCATAGTTGACGTGTACCTATGATGAAAATTACAGGCCTCTCTCATCTTTTTAAGTGGGAGAACTTGCACAATTGGTGGCTGACTAAATACTTTTTTTCCCCACTGTATATCACACAATATTTTACATACAGCAGGTTTCTAAAGGACCATAGAGTTCATTCTGCTTCGTGTTTATTTTTCTTCTTCCTCTGGCACCAAACCTGGACCGTTCAACTCATCCATTTTACATTTAAGTCATTTAGCAGACGCTCTTATCCAGAGCGACTTACAGTTAGTGCATACAATTTTTCATACTGGCCCCCCGTGGGAATCGAACCCACAACCCTGGCGTTGCAAACGCCATGCTCTACCAACTGAGCTACATCCCTGCCGGCCATTCCCACCCCTACCCTGGACGACGCTGGGCCAATTGTGCGCCGCCCCATGGGTCTCCCGGTCGCGGCCGGCTACCACAGAGCCTGGATTCGAACCAGGATCTCTAGTGGCACAGCTAGCACTGCGATGCAGTGCCTTAGACCACTGCACCACTCGTGTTTGTGTTAGTAACACAAACCTGTGCTCAACGACTCCTTATAAGATCTTATAAGAGGTCACAACACCTTAATAACCCCTCAAAGGGAACGCGCTTGGTTTCCAACCACCTATCACTACCCTTCATCCCCATCCGTTTTTAGGAAACGGTTCATTGAGGAAGATTTTCTAGATTGTCAGGCGACCATTCAAACCAATCAAGGTCTTGACAGAATGTAAATACATGACTCTATAGTACGCATGTGTGATATCCCTCAGTTTCCTCAGTTTGGTAACTGACTGATGTATTGAAGGCTGCTGGGTGAAGTTTTTCTCTCGCCAAATGGACACATACAAGGACACATCCCCCAACCTGTATCTCTTTAGCTAACGAACGCTGATATTAAATTACTGACCCTATCTTTATTTTTGTAAATAGACTGTCATTATTTTGTAGGCAACTTGGCACAAGTTGTACGCCTCATCAGGAACATTTTATTTCTTTTTTTTTGCGAACCCTAGGTGCTTTCTCATGTTAAAAAGAGAGGAAAGACTAATCAAGTGTGAAGAAGCAACAGATATGTACGATTAAAGGATCTCACCCACGGAATCAGGATGTTTATAGGCTACTGTACTGCATTTGAGAGGAAAGCTCAATTGTTGTCATAGTCCTGTGTAGCTCAGTTGGTAGAGCATGGCGTTTGCAATGCCAGGGTTGTGGGTTCGATTCCCACGGGGGGCCAGTATGAAAAAAAAATTGTAACTGTAAGTCGCTCTTGATAAGAGCGTCTGCTAAATGACGTAAATGTAAAAATAAACATGGAGCAGGGCTGTGAGTCGTTGTGACAGAGAGAGATTGATGAGACTGAATATAAAGCTGTCTGTAATGACATCTCACAGGACCATCTATTCTACTGCCGATGTGCCTCATCTCAATGCCCTTATGCTGAAATCACATTTCTAAATACAATCGGGAAATCAATATGTCAGCCTAGCAGGGGATAGAACACACATCATGCTGCAACACATAATGTAACGAGCATGGACGCTGCTCCGCTCCTCACACATGTAAACATCCAAACAAAACAAAGAGAAAGAAGCAGGGTAAATCCCATTAGGGTCAGATTAGGAAGTGGCTCAGAATAGAAACCCGGCAGAGAGTCATTATCCTTAAAGAAAGACAGGAGGAACAGTCAGCAATGCTTCCCCTCCCTCCCTCCCTCCCTCCCTCCCTCCCTCCCTCCAGTCCACTCTGCCCCAGCAACCCCATAACCCCCCTACAGACACAGACAGGCACCCATGATGGACCCTCTGGGGCTGACTGACTTACCAGGACACTACAGTCCACTCTGCCCCAGCAACCTGCCGACCCCATAACCCCCCTACAGACAGGCACCCATGATGTACCCTCTGGGGCTGACTGGCTGACTGACTGCCACTACTAGAGCCTGAAGGCTGGAGGCTGGAACCTGGGGGAGCTTTGGGTCCTCTGAGGCTGTGTGAACAGACAGATGGCTCATTGCTCAACTCTTCATCACCAGGCCCGAGACACATTTATTTCCTGAGACCCGAATTAATTGTAGCTTTGAATTACGAAAGTAAAGCTAAACATGGGATGAAAGGTGACCAGCAAATGGAGTACCTAACTAACTGATTATGCACAACTAAAGTAAAACGTCCAGCTCAAAGTCTAAATAAACAGCAAATCCATATTTCTCTTTGAGTAAGCAGCAGTGCGTCTCTCTAGCTAGGCTCCATCTCAGCCTGTACTATGTGGTGGAGGTAGTAATGTGGTACATCTTTATGCTGCTCAAGTCACCAGGTCCTCACTGCCTGGAGATACGGCACCATTGTTAACATTTACATTTTAGTCCTTTAGCAGACGTGCTTATCCAGAGCAACTTACAGTAGTGAGTGCATACATTTTCATACTGGTCCCCAGTGGGAATCGAACCCACAACCCTGGCGTTGCAAGCGCCATGCTTTACCAACGGGACCCAAGAGGAGAGGGCACAATCCTTTCAGTCTGGAAAAACCCCAGGGCTTAAAGGCATACCAGTAGAGATACTGTATATCAAACCTTTTTTGATGTACTCAAGATCCTCTTTTGGTATCCAAGATAGCGTAGCAGTGCGGTCGTCTTCTCTTGTGTGTCCATGTAAATAGCCTGTCTTTTGTATTTTACGTATATATTTCCCTATCACACTTTTCATCCTTCTACTAAATATACTTTCCTGCAAACCGCCTCACTCAATGTGGAACGGATTCTATTATTTACTCACCTTTATCTAGAATCTCCAGTTGAAACTAGCCAGCCAGCTAACTAGCTACTTGCTATTAGCCACCGTTAGCGGTTTTCACCCAGAACATCAGATTTTCTGCCGGAATAACTGAATCACTGGACCTTAACACCGGATCTAGCTAGCCGCAACCGAATGGATGTCGCTGTAGGCTAATCACCACTGCCCCCGTAGCACCAGTTAGCCTTGAGCCTTGAGCTAGCCCCGGCTATCTACCTCTCTGTCTACTGGACGGGAGTAGCCAGCTAACCAGCTAACTAGCTACTTGCTATTAGCCACCGTTAGCGGCTTTTTCTCCATTGTCCGTGGCCTGCACTACATACCAGCCAGCTCTGTCTGGACTATTATCGGCCAGTCTGCACTGTCCTGTTTATTCTGTTTAGCCTCAGCCCAAACTTTATTGCCATTACCAGTTGTTGTCTTAGCTCTCTCCAATAACACCTGTGATTGCTTTATGCCTCTCTCCCATGTCAATATGCCTTGCCTATTGCTGTTCCAGTTAGTTCTTATTATACAATTTCACTGTACAACTCCAAGTCCCTCTCAAACTGCCTCAAATAGTTCCTTTGTTCCACCCCCATACACGCAGAGACCGGCTCAATTGGTGCCTCCAGTGATGCTATCTCTTTCATTGTTACCCAACGCTTAGGTTTACCTCCACTGTACTCATATCCTTCCATATCCTTGTCTGTACATAACGCCCTGAATCTTTTCTACAACGCCCGGAAATCTGCCCCCTTTATTCTCTGTACCCAACGCACTAGAAGACCAGTTCTTAAAGCCTTTAGCCGTATCCTTATTCTAGTCCTCCTCTGTTCCTCTGGTGATGTAGAGGCTAACCCAGGCCCTGCAGCACTCAGTATCACTCCTACTCCCCAGGAGCTATCATTTGTTGACTTCTGTAACCGTAAAAGCCTTGGTTTTCTGCACGTTAACATCAGAAGTCTACTTCCTAAGTTTTTGTTATTCACTGCGTTAGCACACTCCGCCAACCCTGATGTTCTAGCAGTGTCTGAATCCTGGCTTAGGAAGGCCACCAAAAATTCTGAAATGTCCATCCCCAACTACAACATTTTCCGTCTAGATAGAACTGCCAAAGGGGGTGGAGTTGCAATCTACTGTAGAGATAGCCTGCAGAGCTCTATCATACTATCCAGGTCTGTGCCCAAACAGTTTGAGCTTCTACTTCTAAAAATCCACCTTTCCAGAAATAAGTCTCTCACTGTTGCCGCTTGCTACAGACCCCCCTCAGCCCCCAGCTGTGCCCTGGATACCATATGTGAATTGATTGCACCCCATTTATCCTCAGAGTTCGTACTGCTTGGTGACCTAAATTGGGATATGCTTAACACCCCGGCCATCCTACAATCCAAACTAGATGCCCTCAATCTCACACAAATTATCAACGAACCTACCAGGTACAACCCTAAATCCGTAAACATGGGTACCCTCATAGATATCATCCTGACTAACTTACCCTCTAAATACACCTCCGCTGTCTTCAACCAAGATCTCAGCGATCACTGCCTTATTGCCTGCGTCCGTAACGGGTCCGTGGTCAAACGACCACCCCTCATCACTGTCAAACGCTCCCTAAAACACTTTAGCGAGCAGGCCTTCCTAACTGACCTGGCCCAGGTATCCTGGATGGATATAGATCTCATTCCGTCAGTAGAGGATGCCTGTTTGTTCTTTAAAAGTAATTTCCTCTCAATCTTAAATAAACATGCCCCATTAAAAAAATACAGAATATGGTTCTCCTCAGACTTGACTGCCCTTGACCAGCACAAAAACATCCTGTGGCGTACTGCATTAGCATCAAATAGCCCCGCGATATGCAACTTTTCAGGGAAGTCAGGAACCAATATACACAAGCAGTTAGGAAAGCAAAGGCTAACTTTTTCAAACAGAAATGAGCATCCTGTAGCACTAACTCCAAAAAGTTTTGGGACACTAAAGTCCATGGAGAATAAGAGCACCTCCTCCCAGCTGCCCACTGCACTGAGGCTAGGAAACACTATCACCACCGATAAATCTACAATAATCGAGAATTTCAACAAGCATTTTGCTACGGCTGGCCATGCTTTCCACCTGGATACCACTACCCCGGCCACCAGCTCTTTCCAGATTGGAAAGCTGCCGCGGTCATCCCCCTCTTCAAAGGGGGTGACACTCTAGATCCAAACTGTTACAGACCTATATCCATCCTGCCCTGCATTTACAGTGAGGGAAAAAAGTATTTGATCCACTGCTGATTTTGTATGTTTGCCCACTGACAAAGAAATTATCAGTCTATAATTTTAATGGTAGGTTTATTTGAACAGTGAGAGACAGAATAACAACAAAAAAATCCAGAAAAACGCATGTCAAAAATGTTATAAATTGATTTGCATTTTAATGAGGGAAATAATTATTTGACCCCCTCTCAATCAGAAAGATTTCTGGCTCCCAGGTGTCTTTTATACAGGTAACGAGCTGAGATTAGGAGCACACTCTTAAAGGGAGTGCTCCTAATCTCAGCTTGTTACCTGTATAAAAGACACCTGTCCACAGAAGCAATCAATCAATCAGATTCCAAACTCTCCACCATGGCCAAAACCAAAGAGCTCTCCAAGGATGTCAGGGACAAGATTGTAGACCTACACAAGGCTGGAATGGGCTACAAGACCATAGCCAAGCAGCTTGGTGAGAAGGTGACAACAGTTGGTGCGATTATTCGCAAATGGAAGAAACACAAAAGAACTGTCAATCTCCCTCGGCCTGGGGCTCCATGCAAGATCTCACCTCGTGGAGTTGCAATGATCATGAGAACGGTGAGGAATCTTGTCAATGATCTCAAGGCAGCTTGGACCATAGTCACCAAGAAAACAATTGGTAACACACTACGCCGTGAAGGACTGAAATCCTGCAGCGCCCGCAAGGTCCCCCTGCTCAAGAAAGCACATATACAGGGCTGTCTCAAGTTTGCCAATGAACATCTGAATGATTCAGAGGAGAACTGGGTGAAAGTGTTGTGGTCAGATGAGACCAAAATCGAGCTCTTTGGCATCAACTCAACTCGCCGTGTTTGGAGGAGGAGGAATGCTGCCTATGACTCCAAGAACACCATCCCCACCGTCAAACATGGAGGTGGAAACATTATGCTTTGGGGGTGTTTTTCTGCTAAGGGGACAGGACAACTTCACCGCATCAATGGGACGATGGACGGGGTCATGTACCATCAAATCTTGGGTGAGAACCTCCTTCCCTCAGCCAGGGCATTGAAAATTGGTCGTGGATGGGTATTCCAGCATGACAATGACCCCAAAACACACGGCCAAGGCAACAAAGGAGTGGCTCAAGAAGAAGCACATTAAGGTCCTGGAGTGGCCTAGCCAGTCTCCAGACGTTAATCCCATAGAAAATCTGTGGAGGGAGCTGAAGGTTCGAGTTGCCAAATGTCAGGCTCGAAACCTTAATGACTTGGAGAAGATCTGTAAAGAGGAGTGGGACAAAATCCCTCCTGAGATGTGTACAAACCTGGTGGCCAACTACAAGAAACGTCTGACCTCTGTGATTGCCAACAAGGGTTTTGCCACCAAGTAATAAGTCATGTTTTGCAGAGGGGTCAAATTTCCCTCATTAAAATGCAAATCAATTTATAACATTTTTGACATGCGTTTTTCTGGATTTTTTTGTTGTTATTCTGTCTCTCACTGTTCAAATAAACCTACCATTAAAATTATAGACTGATCATGTCTTTGTCAGTGGGCAAACGTACAAAATCAGCAGGGGATCAAATACTTTTTTCCCTCACTGTAGAAAGTTTTTGAAAGCCAAGTTAACAAACAGATCACCGACCCTTTCGAATCCCACCGTACCTTCTCCGCTATGCAATCCGGTTTCCGAGCTGGTCATGGGTGCACCTCAGCCACGCTCAAGGTCCTAAACGATATTATAACCGCGATCGATAATAGACAGTACTGTGCAGCCGTCTTCATCGACCTGGCCAAGGCTTTCGACTCTGTCAACCACCGCATTCTTATTGGCAGACTAAATAGCCTTGGTTTCTCAAATGACTGCCTCGCCTGGTTCACGAACTACTTTTCAGATAGAGTTCAATGTGTAAAATCTGAGATCCTGTTGTCTGGACCTATGGCAGTCTATGGGGGTGCCACAGGGTTCAATTATTGGGCCGACTCTTTTCTCTGTGTATATCAATGATGTCACTCTTGCTGCTGGTGACACTCAGATCCACCTCTATGCAGACGACACCATTTTGTATACATCTGGCCCTATATTGGACACTGTGTTAACAAACCTCCAAACGAGCTTCAATTTTTACATTTACGTCATTTAGCAGACGCTCTTATCCAGAGCGACTTACAGTTAGTGCATACATTATTCTTTTTTATTTTCATACTGGCCCCCCGTGGGAAACGAACCCACAACCCTGGCGTTGCAAACACCATGCTCTACCAACTGAGCTACCTCCCTGCCGGCCATTCCCTCCCCTACCCTGGACGACGCTGGGCCAATTGTGCGCCGCCCCATTGGTCTCCCGGTTGCGGCCGGCTACAGCAGAGCCTGGATTCGAACCAGGATCTCTAGTGGCACAGCTAGCACTGCGATGCAGTGCCTTAGACCACTGCGCCACTCGGGAGACATCAATGCCATACAACACTCCTTCAGTAGCCTCCAACTGCTCTTAAACACTAGTAAAACTAAATGCATGCTCTTCAATCGAACGCTGCTGGCACCCGCCCACCCGACTAGAATCACTACTCTCGACGGGTCTGACCTAGAGTATGTGGACAACTACAAATACCTAGGTGTTTGGTTAGACTGTAAACTCTCCTTCCAGACTCACATTAAGAATCTCCAATCCAAAGTTAAATCTAGAATCGGCTTCCTATTTCGCAACAAAGCCTCCTTCACCCATGCTGCCAAACATGCCCTCATAAAACTGACTATCCTACCGATCCTTGACTTCGGCAATGTCATTTACACAATAGCCTCCAACACTCTACTCAGCAAATTGGATGTAGTCTATCACAGTGCCATCCGTTTTGTCACCAAAGCCCCATATACTACCCACCACTGTGACCTGTACGCTCTTGATGGCTGGTCCTCACTACATATTCGTCGCCAAACCCACTGGCTCCAGGCCATCTATAAATCACTGCTAGGCAAATCCCTGCCTTATCTTAGCTCATTGGTCACCATAGCAACACCCACCCCTAGTATGCGCTCCAGCAGGTATATCTCACTGGTCATCCCCAAAGCCAACACCTCCTTTGGCCGCCATTCCTTCCAGTTCTCTGCTGCCAATGACTGGAACGAATTGCAAAAATCTCTGAAGCTGGAGACTCTTATCTCCCTCACTAACTTTAAGCATCAGTTGTCAGAGCACCTTACCGATCACTGCACCTGTACACAGCCCATCTGAAATTAGCCCACCCAACTACCTCATCCCCATATTGTTATTTATTTTGCTCATTTGCACCCCAGTATCTCTATTTGCACATCATCTCTTGCACATCTATCATTCCAGTGTTAATACTAATTGTAATTATTTTGCACTATAGCCTATTTATTGCCTTACCTCCATAACTTGCTACATTTGCACACACTGTATATATATTTTCTGTTGTATTTTTGACTTTATGTTTTGTTTTACTGTCACGCCCTGGCTCTGGGGACTCTTAAATGTTGAGCCAGGGTGTGGATTTTTCCTTGTTTAGTTTTCTAGGTTTGTCGTTCTAGATCGTGTATTTCTATGTTGGCCAGGGTGGTTCCCAATCAGAGACAGCTGTAGCTCGTCGTCTCTGATTGGGGACCATACTTAGGCAGCCTGTTGGCATGTTACGTTGTGGGATCTTGTTCCGTTAAGGTTTGTGTTATTTAACCTAGGACTTCACGTATCGTTTGTTTATTGTTTTGGTTCGTGTGTGTACACAATAAAGTATGTACGCTTATCACACTGCGCCTTGGTCCGCTTCATCTATCGACGATCGTGACATTTACCCCATATGTAACTCTGTGTTGTTGTTTTTATCACACTGCTTTGCTTTATCTTGGCCAGGTCGCAGTTGTAAATGAGAACTTGTTCTCAACTGGCTTACCTGGTTAAATAAAGGTGAAAAAAATAAAAATAGAAATCCACTATTAGCATGTTTTAACCACTCCTATAAAAATGGTAGACTATCAGGTATTCAGCAAGAAGGTTTGATTTCACTATTACTGAAACAGGACCCAGGTGGTAAGTATAAAGATCCAGTCCACTGGAGGCCTCTTACACTTCAATGTTGTGATGCAAAAATCCTGGTGAAATGCATAGCGCATAGAATTAAAAAGGTTTAACCAGATATTTTTAATTCTGATCAGAGTTTTTTTACATGGACGATACACATTGGAGATAATATACAACAATTACTTGAAACAATAGAACAATATGAAACATCAAATAAACCGGGCCTGATCGTCATAGCAGATCTTGAAATGGCTTTTGATAAAGTACGACTGGAATTTATATATAAATGCCTGGACAATTTTAATTTTGGTGCATCTCTGATACAATGGATTAAAGTTATGTATAGCAACCCCAGCTGTACAATAGTAAATAATGGTTATTTCTCAGAAAGTATTGAACTGTCATGAGGAGTGAAACAAGGCTGTCCACTGTCTCCATATCTATTTGTTATGGCCATTGAAATGCTAGCTATTAAAATCAGATCCAACAAGAACATCAAGGGGTTCGAAATCCAGGGCTTGAAACAAAAGTCTCAATGTATGCCGATGACTCAGGTTTTCTCTTAAGTCTGCAATCTGGTTCCCTGCATGGTCTCATTGAAGATCTAGATCACTTCTCTAGCCTCTCTGGACTAAAACCAAATTATAAGTGCACCATATTACATATTGGATCGTTAAAATATACAACTTTTTCCATTACCATGTAGTTTACCAATAAAATGGGCTGATGGTGAAGTAGAAATCCTTGGTATTCATTTCCCTAAAGATATAAATGAACTTACCACAACAAATTGTAATAGAAAATTAGCAAAAATAGACAAGATTCTGCAACCATGGAGAGGTAAATAATTGTCTAGTTATGGAAAAATCACACTGATCAATTCTTTAGTCATATCACAGTTATTTACTTATGGCACAGTTATTTACTTATGTTCAATCATATGAACATATAATATTTCACTTTATTTGGAACGCTAAGACAGACTAAATTCAACAGCCTATTTAAATAACGATTATGAGTTTGGGGGGCTGAAATTATTAAATATTAAAGCATTAAACCTCTCACTAAAAGCTTCACTCTGTCACGAACGTTGAGGAATGGGTCGGACCAAGGTGCAGCGTGAAAAGCGTACATGTTTATTATATAGAATAAACATACAAAAACAACAAAACAATGTGACGTGAAAGTCCTATGGGCTATACAACAACCAGCCTTCACTGAACATAAACAAGATCCCACAACTAAGGTAGGCAAACAGGCTACTTACAGTGAGGGAAAAAAGTATTTGATCCCCTGCTGATTTTGTACGTTTGCCCAATGACAAAGACATGATCAGTCTATAATTTTAATGGTAGGTTTATTTGAACAGTGAGAGACAGAATAACAACAAAAAAATCCAGAAAAACGCATGTCGAATATGTTATAAATTGATTTGCATTTTAATGAGGGAAATAAGTATTTGACCCCTCTGCAAAACATTACTTAGTACTAGGTGGCAAAACCCTTGTTGGCAATCACAGTGGTCAGACATTTCTTGTAGTTGGCCACCAGGTTTACACACATCTCAGGAGGGATTTTGTCCCACTCCTCTTTGCAGATCTTCTCCAAGTCATTAAGGTTTCGAGCCTGACGTTTGGCAACTCAAACCTTCAGCTCTCTCCACAGATTTTCTGTGGGATTAAGGTCTGGAGACTGGCTAGGCCACTCCAGGACCTTAATGTGCTTCTTCTTGAGCCACTCCTTTGTTGCCTTGGCAGTGTGTTTTAGGTCATTGTCATGCTGGAATACCCATCCACGACCCATTTTCAATGCCCTGGCTGAGGAAAGGAGGTTCTCACCCAAGATTTGACAGTACATGGCGCCGTCCATCGTCCTTTTGATGCGGTGAAGTTGTCCTGTCCCCTTAGCAGAAAAACACCCCCAAAGCATAATGTTTCCACCGCCATGTTAGATGGTGAGGATGGTGTTCTTGGGGTCATAGGCAGCATTCCTCCTCCTCCAAACACGGCGAGTTGAGTTGATGCCAAAGAGCTCCATTTTGGTCTCATCTGACCACAACACTTTCACCCAGTTCTCCTCTGAATCATTCAGATGTTCATTGGCAAACTTCAGACGGGCCTGTATACAGTGGGGAAAAAAGTATTTAGTCAGCCACCAATTGTGCAAGTTATCCCACTTAAAAAGATGAGAGAGGCCTGTAATTTTCATCATATGTACACGTTAACTATGACAGACAAATTGAGAAAAAAAAAATCCAGAACATCACATTGTAGGATTTTTTATGAATTTATTTGCAAATTATGGTGGAAAATAAGTATTTGGTCACCTACAAACAAGCAAGATTTCTGGCTCTCACAGACCTGTAACTTCTTCTTTAAGAGGCTCCTCTGTCCTCCACTCGTTACCTGTATTAATGGCACCTGTTTGAACTTGTTATCAGTATAAAAGACACCTGTCCACAACCTCAAACAGTCACACTCCAAACTCCACTATGGCCAAGACCAAAGAGCTGTCAAAGGACACCAGAAACAAAATTGTAGACCTGCACCAGGCTGGGAAGACTGAATCTGCAGCTTGGTTTGAAGAAATCAACTGTGGGAGCAATTATTAGGAAATGGAAGACATACAAGACCACTGATAATCTCCCTCGATCTGGGGCTCCACGCAAGATCTCACCCCGTGGGGTCAAAATGATCACAAGAACGGTGAGAAACAATCCCAGAACCACACGGGGGGACCTAGTGAATTACCTGCAGAGAGCTGGGACCAAAGTAACAAAGCCTACCATCAGTAACACACTACGCCGCCAGGGACTCAAATCCTGCAATGCCAGACGTGTCCCCCTGCTTAAGCCAGTACATGTCCAGGCCCGTCTGAAGTTTGCTAGAGTGCATTTGGATGATCCAGAAGAGGATTGGTTGAATGTCATATGGTCAGATGAAACCAAAATATAACTTTTTGGTAAAAACTAAACTCGTCGTGTTTGGAGGACAAAGAATGCTGAGTTGCATCCAAACAACACCATACCTACTGTGAAGCATGGGGGTGGAAACATCATGCTTTGGGGCTGTTTTTCTGCAAAGGGACCAGGACGACTGATCCGTGTAAAGGAAATAATGAATGGGGCCATGTATTGTGAGATTTTGAGTGAAAACCTCCTTCCATCAGCAAGGGCATTGAAGATGAAACGTGGCTGGGTCTTGATCCCAAACACACCACCCGAGCAACGAAGGAGTGGCTTCGTAAGAAGCATTTCAAGGTCCTGGAGTGGCCTAGCCAGTCTCCAGATCTCAACCCCATAGAAAATCTTTGGAGGGAGTTGAAAGTCTGTGTTGCCCAGCGACAGCTCCTAAACATCACTGCTCTAGAGGAGATCTGCATGGAGGAATGGGCCAAAATACCAGCAACAGTGTGTGAAAACCTTGTGAAGACTTACAGAAAACGTTTGACCTGTGTCATTGCCAACAAAGGGTATATAACAAAGTATTGAGAAACTTTTGTTATTGACCAAATACTTATTTTCCACCATAATTTGCAAATAAATTCATTACAAATCCTACAATGTGATTTTCTGGATTTTTTTCTTCTCATTTTGTCTGTCATAGGTGACGTGTACCTATGATGAAATTACAGGCCTCTCTCATCTTTTTAAGTGGGAGAACTTGCACAATTGGTGGCTGACTAAATACTTTTTTTCCCCACTGTATGTGCTTTCTTGAGCAGGGGGACCTTGCGGGCGCTGCAGGATTTCAGTCCTTCACGGCGTAGTGTGTTACCAATTGTTTTCTTGGTGACTATGGGCTCCAGCTGCCTTGAGATCATTGACAAGATCCTCCCGTGTAGTTCTGGGCTGATTCCTCACCGTTCTCATGATCATTGCAACTCCACTAGGTGAGATCTTGCATGGAGCCCCAGGCCGAGGGAGATTGACAGTTATTTTGTGTTTCTTCCATTTGCAAATAATCGCACCAACTGTTGTCACCTTCTCACCAAGCTGCTTGGTGATGTTCTTGTAGCCCATTCCAGCCTTGTGTAGGTCTACAATCTTGTCCCTGACATGCTTGGAGAGCTCTTTGGTCTTGGCCATGGTGGAGAGTTTGGAATCTGATTGATTGATTGCTTCTGTGGACAGGTGTCTTTTATATAGGTAGCAAACTGAGATTAGGAGCTCAGCTCGTTACCTGTATAAAGGACACCTGAGAGCCAGAAATCTTTCTGATTGAGAGGGGGTCAAATACTTATTTCCCTCATTAAAATGCAAATCAATTTATAACATTTTTGACATGCGTTTTTCTGGATTTTTTTGTTGTTATTCTGTCTCTCACTGTTCAAATAAACCTACCATTAAAATTATAGACTGATCATTTCTTTGTCAGTGGGCAAACATACAAAATCAGCAGGGGATCAAATACTTTTTTCCCTCACTGTAAGTATGATCCCCAATCAGAGACAACGAGCGACAGCTGCCTCTAATTGGGAATCACACCCGGCCAAACCTAGAAATAGAATTTCTATGTTTAGGATCTAGAATTGTAACAGAGTTTCACACCCTGACCAAACTACCTAGAGAATAACAGTCTCAGTGACAGTACCCCCCCCACCCCCCAAAGGTGCGTACTCCGGCCGCACCAACCTGACTCATAAGGGGAGGGTCTGGGTGGGCATTCCGCCTCGGAGGCGGATCCGGCTCCGGGCGTGACGACCTCTCCCTCTCTGCCTCCCCGTTGCGCCCCTGGTCTGGTCTGGACCTCGGCGCGATGCTTCCCCTCTCCTTCCTCCCACGATGCACCAAGCCCTGTCTGGACCCTGGTGTGGGAGACCCCGAACCTGGAGAGGGGCTGACGTCTGGGCCTGGATCGGCAATCCTCCCGCGATGCACCAAGCCCTGTCTGGACCCTGGTGTGGGAGACCCCGAACCTGGAGAGGGGCTGACGTCTGGGCCAGGATCGGCAATCCTCCCACGATGCACCAAGCCCTGTCTGGACCCTGCTGCTCTGGCTCCGGAGTGGAACCGCTGACCGGAGCTGGACCGGAAACCGGTGGAGCGGACTGCTCTGTCTCCGGAATGGATCCGCAGACCGGAGCTGGACTGGGCACCGGTGGAGCGGACTGCTCTGGCTCCGGAGTGGAGCCGCTGTCCGGAGCTGGACTGGACCCCGGTGGAGCGGAATGCTCTGGCTCCGGCATGGAGCCACTGACCGGAGCTGGACTGGACCCCGGTGGAGCGGACTGCTCTGACTCCGGAGTGGAGCCGCTGACCGGTGCTGGACCAGGCACCGGTGGAACAGGCCGGGCCGGACTGGGGACACGCACCACTAGTCTGGTGCGAGGAGCAGGAACGGGCCGGGCCGGACTGGGGACACACACCACTGGTCTGGTGCGGGGAGCAGGAATGGGCCGGGCCGGGCTGAAGACACACACCACTGGCCTGGTGCGGGGAGCAGGTACGGGGCGTACCGGACTGGGGACACGCACCACTGGTCTGGTGCGAGGAGCAGGCACGGGCCGTACCGGACTGGGAACACGCACCACTGGCTTGGTGCGAGGTGCAGGCACTGGCCGGGCCGGACTGGAGACACGCACCACTGGCCTGTTGCGGGGAGCAGGTACGGGGCGTACCGGACTGGCGACATGCACCACTGGTTTGGTGCGAGGAGCAGGGACGGGCCTTACTGGACTGGATACACACACCACTGGTTTGGTGCGAGGTGCAGGCACTGGCCGGGCCGGACTGGAGACACGCACCACTGGCCTGGTGCGGGGAGCAGGTACGGGGCGTACCGGACTGGCGACATGCACCACTGGTTTGGTGCGAGGAGCAGGGACGGGCCTTACTGGACTGGATACACACACCACTGGTTTGGTGCGGGGAGCAGGTACGGGGCTTACCGGGCTGGTGAGGTGCACTGGTGACACAGTGCGTAGAACCGGAGCAGGATATACTGGACCGTGAAGGCGTACTGGATGTCTGGAGTGTACAGCTGGCACAACCCGTCCTGGCTGGATGCCCACTTTCGCACGGCAAGTGCGGGGCGCTGGCACAGGACGCACTGGGCTGTGCATGCGCACTGGCTTAGGTTCCTCTATGAACACATGCTCCTTCTGTTGCCTGACCAGCTCCTCTCTCCTTGCCTCCACTACTTCCTTCTCCCTTTGAGCCTCCTGTAGCGCCTCCCTCTGAACGGATACCTCCTGCTCCCTCTGATCTAACAGCCCCCGTAACGTGGTGGCCTCCTCTCTCAGACTCTCGATCCGCAGGTCTTGGAGGACCTCTAGAATAGCGGCCTCCTCCTCTCTAGTCAGCCCTTTCCCGGCCTCCTGCTGCCTCGTCGTCCACCCCGTGAGCCCCCCTCAATAAATGTACAGTGGGGAAAAAAAGTATTTAGTCAGCCACCAATTGTGCAAGTTCTCCCACTTAAAAAGATGAGAGAGGCCTGTAATTTTCATCATAGGTACACGTCAACTATGACAGACAAATTCAGAAATTTTTATCCAGAAAATCACATTGTAGGAATTTTAATGAATTTATTTGCAAATTATGGTGGAAAATAAGTATTTGGTCACCTACAAACAAGCAAGATTTCTGGCTCTCATAGACCTGTAACTTCTTCTTTAAGAGGCTCCTCTGTCCTCCACTCGTTACCTGTATTAATGGCACCTGTTTGAACTTGTTATCAGTATAAAAGACACCTGTCCACAACCTCAAACAGTCACACTCCAAACTCCACTATGGCCAAGACCAAAGAGCTGTCAAAGGACACCAGAAACAAAATTGTAGACCTGCACCAGGCTGGGAAGACTGAATCTGCAATAGGTTAGCAGCTTGGTTTGAAGAAATCAACTGTGGGAGCAATTATTAGGAAATGGAAGACATACAAGACCACTGATAATCTCCCTCGATCTGGGGCTCCACGCAAGATCTCACCCGTGGGGTCAAAATGATCACAAGAACGGTGAGCAAAAATCCCAGAACCACACGGGGGGGACCTAGTGAATGACCTGCAGAGAGCTGGGACCAAAGTAACAAAGCCTACCATCAGTAACACACTACGCCGCCAGGGACTCAAATCCTGCAGTGCAAGACGTGTCCGCCTGCTTAAGCCAGTACATGTCCAGGGCTGTCTGAAGTTTGCTAGAGTGCATTTGGATGATCCAGAAGAGGATTGGGAGAATGTCATATGGTCAGATGAAACCAAAATAGAACTTTTTGGTAAAAACTAAACTCGTCGTGTTTGGAGGACAAAGAATGCTGAGTTGCATCCAAACAACACCATACCTACTGTGAAGCATGGGGGTGGAAACATCATGCTTTGGGGCTGTTTTTCTGCAAAGGGACCAGGACGACTGATCCGTGTAAAGGAAAGAATGAATGCGGCCATGTATCGTGAGATTTTGAGTGAAAACCTCCTTCCATCAGCAAGGGCATTGAAGATGAAACGTGTCTGGGTCTTTCAGCATGACAATGATCCCAAACACACCGCCCGGGCAACGAAGGAGTGGCTTCGTAAGAAGCATTTCAAGGTCCTGGAGTGGCCTAGCCAGTCTCCAGATCTCAACCCCATAGAAAATCTTTGGAGGGGAGTTGAAAGTCCGTGTTGCCCAGCGACAGCCCCAAAACATCACTGCTCTAGAGGAGATCTGCATGGAGGAATGGGCCAAAATACCAGCAACAGTGTGTGAAAACCTTGTGAAGACTTACAGAAAACGTTTGACCTGTGTCATTGCCAACAAAGGGTATATAACAAAGTATTGAGAAACTTTTGTTATTGACCGAATACTTATTTTCCACCATAATTTGCAAATAAATTCATTAAAAATCCTACAATGTGATTTTCTGGATTTTTTTCTCTCATTTTGTCTGTCATAGTTGACGTGTACCTATGATGAAAATTACAGGCCTCTCTCATCTTTTTAAGTGGGAGAACTTGCACAATTGGTGGCTGACTAAAAACTTTTTTCCCCCACTGTATTGGGGCTGCTTCTCGGGCTTCCTCTTCGGCTGGCACCGTTGATGTCGCCGTTGATCCTCTCCTGCCTGGGCTTCCTCCTTCGCCCAGGGTCCTTTACCTGCCAATATCTCCTCCCAAGTCCAAAATGACTTCCCCACCTGTGTCCAGGGTGTCTGCTGCTCCTGGGCACGCTGCTTGGTCCGTTTTTGGTGAGATCTTCTGTCACGAACGTTGAAGAATGGGTCGGACCAAGGTGCAGCGTGAAAAGCGTACATGTTTATTATATAGAATAAACATACATAAACAACAAAACAACGTGACGTGAAAGTCCTATGGGCTATACAACAACCAGCCTTCACAGAACATAAACAAGATCCCACAACTAAGGTAGGCAAACAGGCTACTTAAGTATGATCCCCAATCAGAGACAACGAGCGACAGCTGCCTCTGATTGGGAATCACACCCGGCCAAACGTAGAAATATAATTCTAGATCCTAAACATAGAAATTCTAACATAGAGTTTCACACCCTGACCAAACTACCTAGAGAATAACAGTCTCTCCAGGTCAGGGCGTGACACACTCATGCATAAGTTATAGTTAAACCCAAACTGGTTCTCCAGTAGATTATTAAGAAAGGCTCAACCTTTGTAAAAATAAAATTTAAAATAAAATTTAAAAAAGGCCTTTTTGCTTTTATACAGATTACAACTTCTAATTTTTGGTTAATTGAAAATGAAACCTTGTTCAAAGTATTGCCCTTCCTGAAACAAGCCATACAAAGCTGGTTACAATTTCAATTTTATCCTCCAGAAAAGACAGATATTACAACAAATATTATGGTTAAACTCAAATACACTCATTGATCAAAATAAAAGAATATGGAAAAAATGTTTTAAAATGTTATTATATTTATGAATGATATTATGTATAGTTAATGGTTGAGTTATGTCACACATGCAGCTACTCTCTTCATTTTTTATAGCTTACAGTTTATTCGCCGTTAGTCAGCACCACTACACATAATAATATTTTCTGGGTGTGTGCCATGTTTTTTATTACACATGCAGCTATTGAAAATATATGGGAATGTTTGCTCAATTCAAAGTTACAACTAACTGATTGCAGCATTACCGCAAAAATGGAGGAGGCAGGTGGAAGGGGGAGAAAGTAGGGCCATATATTAAAGACCAAAATTGGCTGAAAAACATTGGCATAAATAGAGAAATATACCAGTTTCATTTTGGGACAAACATTTTGACAGCTGTGCCATACAGGTTGCAAAATAGCTGGGAAGAAATGTTTGATGTACCAATTACATGGCACATTGTGTATGAACTAATACACAAAACAACGCTTGATTCAACAGTTCAAGTTTTTCCATTTAAAATATTATACAATATTCTTGCCAAAAACAGAATGCTATATATATGGGGTATATAACAATCTCAGCTATGCAGATTTTTCTGCGAAGAAACAGAATCATTAGATCATTTATTCTGGTATTGTCCCCATGTAACTTGTTTCTGGTCACAGGTTCAGAAATGGCTGAAAAATCACAATATTCATTTAAAATGAACCCTATAAATAGCAGTGTTGGGTGATTTGGAAAGCCATAGTCAATAAATTAACAATATCATAATACTCTTAGGAAGAATATGTATTATTTACGTACAATCTGTGGATACTATAATATTAGAGAAGTTCAAAGTTCATGTGAGACATCACAGCACAGTTTAAAAATATATGGCGCGTGGAAATCAAAAGGAGGTGGTCTATGGACATAGGTGGGATGGGCTGAGAGTAGAAGAGGGCTGGGATTAAAAAGCTCATGATCGGTAATAGTTATTACTGAAAACACTAGATACGGTGCCTTGCAAAAGTATTCACCCCCCTTGGTGTTTTTCCTATTTTGTTGCATTACAACCTGTAATTTAAATTGATTTTTATTTGGATTTCATGTAATGGACATACACAACATAGTCCAAATTGGTGAAGTGAAATGAAAAAAATATCTTGTTTCAAAGAATTCTAAAATATAAATAACGGAAAAGTGGTGCGTGCATATGTACAATGAGGGAAAAAAGTATTTGATCCCCTGCTGATTTTGTACGTTTGGCCACTGACAAAGAAATGATCAGTCTATAATTTTAATGGTAGGTTTATTTGAACAGTGAGAGACAGAATAACAACAAAAAAATGTTTTAAATTGATTTGAATTTTAATGAGGGAAATAAGTATTTGACCCCCTCTCAATCAGAAAGATTTCTGGCTCCCAGGTGTCTTTTATACAGGTAACGAGCTGAGATTAGGAGCACACTCTTAAAGGGAGTTCTCCTAATCTCATCTTGTTACCTGTATAAAAGACACCTGTCCACAGAAGCAATCAATCAGATTCCAAAACTCTCCACCATGGCCAAGAACAAAGAGCTCTCCAAGGATGTCAGGGACAAGATTGTAGACCTACACAAGGCTGGAATGGGCTACAAGACCATCGCCAAGCAGCTTGGTAAGAAGGTGACAAAAGTTGGTGCGATTATTCGCAAATGGAAGAAACACAAAATAACTGTCAATCTCCCTCAGCCTGGGGCTCCATGCGAGATCTCACCTTGTGGAGTTGCAATGATCATGAGAACGGTGAGGAATAAGCCCAGAACTACACGGGAGGATCTTGTCAATGATCTCAAGGCAGCTGGGACCATAGTCACCAAGAAAACAATTGGTAACACACTACGCAGTGAAGGACTGAAATCCTGCAGCGCCCGCAAGGTCCCCCTGCTCAAGAAAGCACATATACAGGGCCGTCTGAAGTTTGCCAATGAACATCTGAATGATTCAGAGGAGAACTGGGTGAAAGTGTTGTGGTCAGATGAGACCAAAATCGAGCTCTTTGGCATCAACTCAACTCGTCGTGTTTGGAGGAGGAGGAATGCTGCCTATGACCCCAAGAACACCATCCCCACCGTCAAACATGGAGGTGGAAACATTATGCTTTGGGGGTGTTTTTCTGCTAAGGGGACAGGACAACTTCACCGCATCAAAGGGACGATGGACAGGGCCATGTACCGTTAAATCTTGGGTGAGAACCTCCTTCCCTCAGCCAGGGCATTGAAAATGGGTCGTGGATGGGTATTCCAGCATGACAATGACCCAAAACACACAGCCAAGGTAACAAAGGAGTGGCTCAAGAAGAAGCACATTAAGGTCCTGGAGTGGCCTAGCCAGTCTCCAGACCTTAATCCCATAGAAAATCTGTGGAGGGAGCTGAAGGTTTGAGTTGCCAAACGTCAGGCTCGAAACCTTAATGACTTGGAGAAGATCTGCAAAGAGGAGTGGGACAAAATCCCTCCTGAGATGTGTGCAAACCTGGTGGCCAACTACAAGAAACGTCTGACCTCTGTGATTGCCAACAAGGGTTTTGCCACCAAGTAATAAGTCATGTTTTGCAGAGGGGTCAAATACTTATTTCCCTCATTAAAATGCAAATCAATTTATAACACTTTTGAAATGCGTATTTCTGGAATTTTTTGTTGTTATTCTGTCTCTCACTGTTCAAATAAACCTACCATTAAAATTATAGACTGATCATTTCTTTGTCAGTGGGCAAACGTACAAAATCAGCAGGGGATCAAATACTTTTTTCCCTCACTGTATTCACCCCCTTTGCTATGAAGCCCCTAAATAAGATCTGGTGCAACCAATTACCTTCAGAAGTCACATAATTAGTTAAATAAAGTCCACCTGTGTGCAATCTAAGTGTCACATGATCTGTCACATGATCTCAGTATATATACACCTGTTCTGAAAGGCCCCAGAGTCTGCAACACCACT